>NW_028270157.1:35455392-35816642 GCF_037043375.1 Chiloscyllium plagiosum
GAGGTATTGTAATAATACACTTAATTGCCTGTGTAAAATGGAAAAAAAATCTTTAGCCATTTTTCTGTTTAAAAACTTTTACTCAAATCTCATGCTTTATTATTAAATATCATTTCAGTTTAAATACACTACTTTCCTCTTTTCTTTGCTTGAACTAGAATATTTGTACTTCTCTTCCTCCTACAGGCTTTTGACCTTCCGAGGTCAAAAAGGACAAACAATACCACTAGTGTCTGCTTTGCAAAAAGCTGGGGTTGCTGTCTGCAAGCAATGGTATCATTTCCATGGCAACCCCCTAACTATTAATTTTCAATTAAAGCAGACACAAAGCGGACAGCCTCAGGCCGACAGACGATGTCAAGAGCCTATCTCTATATGCAACAGTTTCACGCAGTTATCAGTGCCTCAGCCACCAGGCTGCATCAGTGCAACATCAACTTTAGCACTTTACAAAATATACATTCATGACAAAACGGCGCAGAAGGTGTCGTTTCAGTCATTGTTAAGCATCTGAAGCAAATATTTTTGTTCAACTTTATGTGTAACAGTATTATGAGAACTGCTAAAAATGTATTTCATAAAGAATGAAACAAAGCATATGTAGAAGGATTAAACTTTCTAAGGAGAAAACTTTATCGTGATACGTAACTTGATCCAACCATTACTACTAACGACCAAGCATTCCTTTTTCCATGTGCTCACTTTTACTGAAAATAAGCACGTCTTATAAAGTGGCAGCATAATCCATACGATACAATGCAATCCCGTTCTATGCCACAGGTGCAGGTAGAAATAAGATCTGTCTCTAATAGGAATACCAGTATCAGTACCAATGTTTTCTCTAGTCCAAATTAAATGTTTAAAGGATTCCTTAGGAACATGAATTTGCAAATATCCGATTTCCATATATGTGAATTTGCCAGTATCATAACATTGTTATTTCACAATTCTTCATTTCAATTCATACCACCCTGTGAAACATTAACCATGAGCTTTAACAGGAGTTTTGAATACTAATGATATCGGAAGTTTTTTTCAGGTACTGAAATAAACCTCAGTTCGAAAGCCTTTGGCTGACTTGATTTGAGAACTTTTAGAAATTTTACTGAAATCTAGAATTTCACCACTTTTTGATTTTTCATGTATCTAAAAAGTGAAGAATGAAAAATACCTTCTGCAGAGAAGTTTTAAGAGAGCTCTCTAAGAATTGTGAAGTGACAAAATGTATGAGGCAATAGTACTGAGGTAGTGAATGGTGAAGTTGCCTTACTCCACCCAACCCAATTATGTCTCCGTCTTTGGGTGGAGAAGCAATCTGTTGTGCTAGGGGTCCTGATTAAAAAAAAATAGCTTTTTTTAATTTCATAATTCATAATCGTGTCTATCTAGTTAATGTTAATTGCACCTATTGCTATAATGCAGTAAGGTATTTCTTGGTACATAAAACAAGTACCTCTTCTTGTTAAGACCCACTAGAAGACTACAGTAAATCCTCTGTATCTGTGAGTTCACTCACCTGTTGAGAAATAAGTAAAGTCAACATGCCAGAGGAAGTGGTGGAGGCTGGTACAATTGCAACATTTAAGAGGCATTTGGATGGGTATATGAATAGGAAGGGTTTGGAGGGATATGAGCCGGGAGTTGGCAGGTAGGACTAGATTGGGTTTGGGATACCTGGTCGGGTTGGACCGAAGGGTCTGTTTCCATGCTGTCCATCTCTATGACCCCATCTATGACTCCATCTGTAGTCAAAAGTCATGTATCCTTGATATTTTCAACCATTTTAACCTATTTTTAATGAGCTCTGCACTCACAAATTCCATCATTTGCTCGTGTTCTTAGGAACGGAACCCTCTTGGACACAGAGGAATGACTAAATATCGACCACTGATAATTGGATAAAGTCCTTAACGACAGCATAAAAAGTAGCATTGGTGGCAAATTACCTCAACCACAAGCTATTACTGGTTGACACACAGATCTCAATACAACATAGTGATCAGTGGGGTGAGAAGTGGGCAATTTCACTGAAATACATGAAGTAGAAATAATCCAATTGATCCAAAGGGAAGACTTTTAATGACAGATACACTGGTAAACTCACCTGTTTAACAGCATTACTGCTGGGGGGAATGACCTACCAGAGGAAAACCATAGTAGTCAGTTCTCTGGCACTGAGCCTGACACTGTGGCAAAGGGAAGGGGGCAGAATAGAAAAGTATTCGTGGTAGGGGACTCGATAGTTAGGGGAATCGACAGGAGATTTTGTGGTCAGGATCGGGATTCCCGGAAGGTATGTTGCCTCCCTGGTGCCAGGGTCCGGGACATCTCCGATCGGGTGTATAAGGTTCTAAAAGGGGAGGGTGAACAGCCAGAAATCGTGTTACATATTGGCACTAATGATATAGCCAGAAAAAGGATTGAGGATATAAAAAGTGATTTCAGGGAGTTAGGATGGAAGTTGCAAAGCAGGACGAACAGAGTAGTGTTCTCCAGTTTACTACCGGTGCCACGAGATAGTGAGGTGAGGAACAGGGAGCGGGCGCAGCTTAACACATGGCTGCGCAGCTGGTGTAGGAGGGAGGGCTTCAGATATGTAGATAATTGGGATGCCTTCTGGGGAAGGTGGAACCTGTACAAGAAGGACGGGTTGCATCTGAACTGGAAGGGGACCAATGTCCTGGGTGGAAGGTTTGCTCGAGTAGTTCGAGAGGGTTTAAACTATTATGGCAGGGGGGTGGGAACCTGAGCTGTATACCGGAGGTGAGAGTTGATGCAGATGAGGCAATAGCAAGCAGTAGACCAGCTAGTGGGAAGGAACCATGGGATCAGTTAGAGTGTGTTTGCTTTAACGCAAGGAGTATCAGGAATAAAAGTGATGAACTTAGAGCATGGATCAGTATCTGGTGCTATGATGTTGTGGCCATAACAGAGACATGGGTTTCTCAGGGGCAGGAATGGTTGCTGGGTGTTCCAGAGTTTAGAGCATTTAAAAAGAATAGGGAGGGGGGAAAAAAGAGGAGGGGGTGTAGCACTACTAATCAGAGAGGGTATCACAGCTACAGAACCTTCCATTGTCGAGGAAGATCTGCCTGAGTCAGTATGGGTGGAAATTAGGAACAGCAAGGCAGCAGTCACCTCGTTAGGAGTTTACTACAGGCCCCCCAATAGCAGCAGGGAGATTGAAGAAAGCATAGGTCGGCAGATTTTGGAAAAGTGTGGACGTAGTAGGGTTGTTGTAATGGGTGACTTTAACTTTCCCAATATTTATTGGAACCTCCTTCAAGCAGAAGATTTGAATGGCGCTGTTTTTGTAAGGTGTGTTCAGGAGTACAGGATTAAGTATAGGATTCTTGGCAGTGTGGAGGAACAGAGGGATCTTGGTGTGCAGGTACATAGATCCCTTAAAATGGCCACCCAAGTGGACAGGGTTGTTAAGAAAGCATATGGTGTTTTGGCTTTCATTAACAGGGGGATTGAGTTTAAGAGTCGTGAGATCTTGTTGCAGCTCTATAAAACTTTGGTCAGACTGCACTTGGAATACTGCGTCCAGTTCCTAACTCAGTACGTTGACAGGCCGATGAGGGGAGAGGCCATTCCAGACTTGGTACTCAGAAACGAGCCGGGGCAGGTATCAGATATTGTGGTGGGAGAGCATTTTGATGATAGTGACCACAACTGCCTCACATTCTACATAGCTATGGGGAAAGAGAGAATTAGGCAAAATGGGAGGATATTTAATTGGGGAAGAGGAAACTATGATGCAATTAGACATGAGTTAGGAAGGATGGACTTGGAGCAATTGTTGCATGGTAAAGGCAGTATAGACATGTGGGGACTGTTTAAGGAACAGTTGTTGCGAGTGATGAATAAATATGTCCCTCTGAGACAGGAAAGTGGTAAGATAAAGGAACCTTGGATGACGAGAGCGGTAGAGCTTCTCGTCAAAAGGAAGAAGGTAGCTTACATAAGGTAGAGGAAGCTAGGGTCAAGCTCAGCTCTAGAGGATTACAGGCAGGTGAGGAAGGAGCTCAAAAATGGTCTGAGGAGAGCCAGGAGGGGGCACAAGAAAGGCTTGGCAGAACGGATTAGGGAGACCGTCGTGAGACAGGTTAGTTTTACCCTACTGATGTTGTGTTGTTGCAATAGTAATCCTTATGTGAGGATTACTTTACACTTATGTGAGGAATAAGAGAATGGTCAAAGAAAGAGTAGGGCTGTTCAGGGATAGCATAGGGAACTTGTGTGTAGAGTCTGAGGAGGTAGGGGAAGCCCTAAATGAGTTTCTTGCTTCTGTCTTTATGAAAGAAACAAACTTTGTAGTGAATGAAACCTTTGAAAAGCAGGTGTGCATGCTGGAATGGATAGAGATAGAGGAAGCTGATGTGCTGAAAATTTTGTCAAATATTAAGATTCACAAGTCGCCAGGTCCGGACCAGATTTGTCCTCGGCTGCTTTGGGAAACGAGAAGTGCGATTGCTTCGCCACTTGCGAAGATCTTTGCATCCTCGCTCTCCACTGGAGTCGTACCTGAGGACTGGAGAGAGGCAAATGTAATTCCTCTCTTCAAGAAAGGAAATAGGGAAATCCCCGGCAATTACAGACCAGTAAGTCTCACGTCTGTTGTCTGCAAGGTGTTAGAAAGGATTCTGAGGGATAGGATTTATGTCCATCTGGAAGAGCATGGCTTGATTAAATGCAGTCAACACGGCTTTGTGATGGCAGGTCATGCGTCACAAACCTTATCGAGTTCTTTGAGGATGAGACTGGAAAAGTTGATGAGGGACGAGCTGTGGATGTGATGTATATGGACTTCAAGGCGTTTGATAAGGTTTCCCATGGTAGGCTCAATCAGAAGGTCAGGAGGAATGGGATACAAGGGAACTTGGCTGTCTGGATACAGAATTGGCTGGCCAACAGAAGACAGCGAGTGGTAGTAGAAGGAAAATATTCTGCCTGGAAGTCAGTGGTGAGTGGTGTTCCACAGGGCTCTGTCCTTGGGCCTCTACTGTTTGTAATTTTTATTAATGACTTGGATGAAGGGATTGAAGGATGGGTCAGCAAGTTTGCAGACGACACAAAGGTTGGAGGTGTCGTTGACAGTATAGAGGGCTGTTGTAGGCTGCAGTGGGATATTGACAGGATGCAGAGATGGGCTGAGAGGTGGCAGATGGAGTTCAACCTGGATGAATGCGAGGTGATGCATTTTGAAAGGTCAAATTTGAAAGCCGAGTACAGGATTAAGTATAGGATTCTTGGCAGTGTGGAGGAACAGAGGGATCTTGGTGTGCAGGTACATAGATCCCTTAAAATGGCCACCCAAGTGGACAGGGTTGTTAAGAAAGCATATGGTGTTTTGGCTTTCATTAACAGGGGGATTGAGTTTAAGAGTCGTGAGATCTTGTTGCAGCTCTATAAAACTTTGGTCAGACTGCACTTGGAATACTGCGTCCAGTTCTGGTTGCCCTATTATAGGAAAGATGTGGATGCTTTGGAGAGGATTCAGAGGAGGTTTACCAGGATGCTGCCTGGACTGGAGGGCTTATCTTATGAAGAGAGGTTGACTGAGTTCTGAGTTTTTTCATTGGAGAAAAGGAGGAGGAGAGGGGACCTAATTGAGGTATACAAGATTATGAGAGGCATAGATAAAGTCAATATCCAGAGACTATTACCCAGGGCAGAAATGGCTAACACAAGGGGCCATAGTTTTAAGCTGGTTGGGGGAAAGTATAGAGGGGATGTCAGAGGCGGGTTCTTTACACAGAGAGTTGTGAGAGCATGGAATGCGTTGCCAGCAGCAGTTGTGGAAGCAAGGTCACTGGGGACATTTAAGAGACTGCTGGACATGCATATGGTCACAGAAATTTGAGGGTGCATACATGAGGATCAATGGTCAGCACAACATCGTGGGCTGAAGGGCCTGTTTTGTGCTGTACTGTTCTATGTTCTATTACCATTTTATGAAGACAAGAGTAGTCAGTAACTGAAATCTGAAAACTGATAAAACGCACAGCAAAACTCATAGAACAGCAACAGGGTCAAAGTAGCATTCCAGAAGAAAGCTTTTACCTCAAAGTCGATCAGAAAAAAAAAGTCTAGGCTAGGAAAGCTAACTATGCTGGGAAAAGACAGAGACCTTTGAGAAGAAGTTTGGGCATAAGGGAATTCTGAGAGTAAAATTAGAGATCTCAGCAGGAAAGGAGTTTAAAAATGTTACAATAAAGGTGCAAAAGACCAAACATGGAAGGAAATCCGAAAAGAAATCAGGCATCACGGGTAGGTTCCAAAATGCACAGTGACATTAGAGAGTACGTGGACAGAAGTGGGAAAATGTTCATCTTAATTGCAGAACTAATTGTTAACAATGGTCCATTTAAAACTTAAAAGTAGTCACAAAATACAGTACTGCTTAACATAATTTAAATCTTTATTAATATATATATATAATATATTGCTGTGAAATGAAGTTGAGAAGTTTGAAGAAGCTTTTAAAACAACAGAATTTAAACAATATTGATTTAGTACAAGAACACAAGTTTGGAGATAATGGAATAGAAACTATGTTGAGATGCCACAGATTTTAAATATATTTACAGAAATAAAAATAAATAAACATATTGAGATGAAATGGAAGGAGAATTAATGCTTCCAAAAAGGTTCGATTTCAGAGATGGGACAAATTGAACATAGGACGGAAAATTTTGGAGCAACAATTCTGGACATATAGAATTGCTTCAAAATTAAACACTCAATCTGAAGCTGAACAAGTCAGTATACTATTGTATTCTCGACTGAGTGCAACATTATAAATTGCCAAAATATCAAGGCAGATAACAAAACTTCTGATCACGGTTCAAAGGCTATTGATAATTACTTCCAACTGAGAATAAATAAATCCTTGAAAGGGCAATATTTAGAAGAAGAGTTCAGTATTGAGGGGAAACAATAAATTGTTCCAGTTGAAAACCTCTACAGATGAATGGAAAACTTGGACTATGGATCTGTCAAATTAGAATTAATTGGATTCAGAACTGCTGTTAGAATTATTGATGAATCTGTGTCATACTTCTTATAGTCCAAGGAAGATTACACTGTGGAGTAATCTATTCAACTATTAGGGAAATAGAAACCAGAAAGACTCACAGACACATCTTGAGAGGAGAACAACAACCTTACCTCCAGTAAATAACAAAGTGTAGAATTCATAAAGGACAGATATCCTTAAGTGTGTGAACACGCCAGAATAGTATCTGCTCTTTGGGTTATTGTCTAAGACTCAGTATCATTACTGAGGAACAATAAAACCTCACAGGCACAGATAAGGCCCAACCATGACAATGAATGTTGCTTCTGCAAAACTGTACAAAAGTACAGCAATTTCTTTTAAAAAAAATATACCCTCATTAAATGATAGATGGTATTGAAATATAAAATTTCTCTACTTCAACTTAAGAATTCTATTAGTTTTAAAATAGTGATGGAAAAGGATAGACTAGATCAAAAAGTTGAAGTTCTAAATTGGAGAAAGGCCAATTTTGACAGTATTAGGCAAGAACTTTCAAAAGCTGATTGGGGATAGATGTTCGCAGGTAAAGGGGCGGCTGGAAAATGGGAAGCCTTCAGAAATGAGATAACGAGAGTCCAGAGAAAGTATATTCCTGTTAGGATGAAAGGAAAGAGTGGTAAGTTTAGCAACTGCTGGATGGCTAAAGAAATTGAGAGTTTGGTTAAGAAAAAGAAGGAAGCATATCTCAGGTATAGACAGGATAGATCGAGTGAATCCTTAGAGTATGAAGGCAGTAGGAGTGTACTTAAGAGGGAAATCAGGAGGGCAAAAAGGGGATATGAGATCGCTTTGGCAAATAGAGTTAAGAAGAATCCAAAGGGTTTTTACAAATACATTAAGGACAAAATGATAACTAGGGAGAGAATAGGGCCCCTCAAAGATCAGGAAGGCGGCCTTTGTGTGGAACCGCAGTAGATGGGGGAGGTACTAAATGAGTATTTTGCATCAGTATTTATGGTGGAAAAGGACATGGAAGATATACACTGTAGGGAAATAGATCTTGAAAAATGTCCATATTACAGAGGAGGAAGTGCTGGATGTCTTGAAATGCATAAAAGTGGATAAATCCCCAGGACCTAATTAGGTGTACCTTAGAACTCTGTGGGAGGCTAGGGAAGTGATTGCTGGGCCTTTTACTGAGATATATGTATCATCGATATTCACAGGTGAGGTGCTGGAAGACTGGAGGTTGGCTAACGTGGTGCAACTGTGTAAGAAAGATGATAAGGACAAGCTAGGGAATTATAGACCAGTGAGCCTGACGTTGGTGGTGGGCAAGTTGTTGGAGGGAATCCAGATGGACAGGATGTACATGTATTTGGAAAAGCAAGGACAGATTAGGGATAGTCAACATGGCTTTGTGCGTGGGAAATCATGTCTCACAAACTTGATTGAGTTTTTTGAAGAAGTAACAAAGAGGATTGATTCGGGCAGAGTGGTAGATATGATCTGTATGGATTCAGTAAGGCATTCGACAAGGTTCCCCATGTGAGGCTGGTTAGCAAGGTTAGATCTAATGGAATACAGGGAAAACCAGCCATTTGGATACAGAACTGGCTCAAAGGTAGAAGACTTTTCAGTTAGGTAGAAGTTTTTCAGACTGGAGGCCTGTGACCTGTGGAGTGCTACAAGGATTGGTGCTGGGTCGTCTACTTTTCATCATTTATATAAAGGATTTGGATGTGAGCAGAAGAGGTGTAGTTAGTAAGTTTGCAGATGACATCAAAATTGGAGGTGTAGTGGACAGCAGAAAAGGTTACATCAGATTACAATGGGATCTTGATCAGATGGGCCAAGGGCCTGAGAAGTGGCAGATGGAGTTAAATTTAGATAAATGTGTGGTGCTGTATTTTGGGAAAGCAAATCTTAGCAGGACTTATACAATTAATGGTAAGGTCCTAGGGAATGTTGCTGAACAAAGATACCTTGGAGTGCAGGTTCATAGCTCCTTGAAAGTGGAGTCGCAAGTAGATAGGATAATGAAGAAGGCATTTGGTATGCTTTCCTTTATTGGTCACAGTATTGAGTACAGGAGTTGGGAGGTCATGTTGTGGCTGTACAGGACATTGGTTAGGCCACTTTTGGAATATTGTGTGCAATTCTTGTCCCCTTCCTATCAGAAAGATGTTGTGAAACTTGAAAGGGTTCAGAAAGGATTTACAAGAATGTTGCCAGGGTTGGAGGATTTGAGCTATAGAGAGAGTTTAATAGGGTAGAGTTGCTTTCCTTGGAGGATTGGAGGCTGAGGGGTGACCTTATAGAGATATATAAAATCATGAGGGGCATGGATAGGATAAATAGACAAAGAACTACAGGGCATAGGTTTAGGGTGAGAGGGGAAAGACATAAAAGAGACCTGAGGGGCAAAGTTTTCACACAGAGGATGGTACGTGTATGGAATGAGCTGCCAGAGAAAGTGGTGGAGGCTAGTAATATTGCAACATTTAAAAGGTATCTGGATGGATATATGAATAGGAAGGATTTGGAGGGATATGTGGGGTGCTGGCAGGTGTGACTAGATTGGGTTGGAATATCTGGTCGGCATGGACGAGTTGGACTGAAGGGTCTGTTTCCGTGCTGTACATCTCTATCACTTTAAGACTCTATGTATTAGCAGATTGAGATTAAAGATTTGTTTGAATTACATGGTGCTGAGTTGCATGTGGCTGCACGGAAGTCAGACGATTTCCACATTTTCAGGAGAAAATCAAAAAGAAGAAATTGCCTGGTCTGAACATCCAACATATTGCAAAAAAGAGAATACCTGCTCAAATTTAAAACTGCCTGGTCCAAAAATCCAAGATGCAACAAGTAAAAAAAGTATTAGCTTTAACAGTGCGGTAATCTTCCACGATGGGCATTTATGAGACTTTAGGTCTTCCAGATCATATAATGGGGCATCAACATGAATTAGCTGGATAGTTATGGTGGTGTTGGGGGTTCAGCAAGTTACTCAGCAGTCTACATGACGAGATGTGCAGGATTAAACCAACAACAAGAGATTCAATTCCTGTACTGGCTGTGTTGATTTATGGAGATCTGCCTTTTCACTTTAGCTTATATTTGTGGAGTGGTTGCCCTCATTCTAAACATAACCAATTGTCTCTCTCTCTAAAGAACAGAGAAGCCTATATCATTTGTGGATTATGTCTCCTTACCTGAAGAAGTGTACTGTTCAACTGCAAGGACATTTAAGGAGATTGAAGATCCTTTAGACAAGGCAAGGGACCAACTGCCAGTTTAGCAGGAACAATATCCTTCAAGAAAAGACATCCAAGACATAAAAATCCTCCAGTGGAGAAATGGTTCATGGATTCATCAAGATTAAGATCAAAATTAAGGTCAAGTTCTCAAACTGAAACCAACTAATCTTCCAATTCAGAAGGGAATATGTTCAGGAAAAATGATTACTTCCAGAATACCTATAAATGTGAAGTCAAGAGGCATGGAGGTAGATCAAGCAAAAAGTATTTAATTCATGAATATATGAATGATAGCAATAGGGAAAAAGGCTTAGACAGAGATTTGCATCAGGTGATAATTCTGAAGAACTAACATTGAAGTTGCATAACTTCCACCCAACTTGATGACAGAACATAGAACAGAACAGCACATCGACAGACCCTTTGGCCCATCGTGCATTGACCATCATGCTATTCTCAACTAATTCCATCTACCTACACACTGTCCACATCCATCTATTCCCTACCTGCTCTTGTGTCTATCCAAATTCCTGTTAAATGTTGTTATTGTATCTGCTTCTATCACCTCCCCAGGCACTTACTACTCTCTGTGTAAAAGCATCTCCACTTTCATCTTAAGTCTATGCCCCCTAAGATTTGCTATTTCCACTCTGGGAAAAAGACTTCGACTATCCACCCTACCCATGCCTCTCATAATTTTATATACTTTCAGGTCACACCTCTAGATCCGATGCTCTAGTGAAAACAATCTAAGTTTGTTCAACCTCTCCTTACAGCTAACACACTCTGAACCATGCGACACTCTGGTAAACTTTTATTGCACCCTCGTCAAACTCTTCTATAGTATACTGACCAGAAATGCAGAGCTGAAAATGTGTTGCTGGAAAAGCGCAGCAGGTCAGGCAGCATCCAAGGAACAGGAGAATCGACGTATCGGGCATAAGCCCTTCTTCATTCCTGAAGAAGGGCTTATGCCCGAAATGTCGATTCTCCTGTTCCTTGGATGCTGCCTGACCTGCGGCGCTATTCCAGCAACACATTTTCAGCTCTGATCTCCAGCATCTGCAGCCCTCACTTTCTCCCTGACCAGAAATGCACACAATATTCCAAATTTGCCCTAACTAAAGTTGTATACACCTGCATTATAACTTGCCAAAATTTATACTCAGTGCCCTGACCAATGAGGGAAGACATGATGTACGCCTTCTTTACAACTTTATCCACTTGTGCTGTCACTCAGGGAACAATGGTCTTGCACCCCAAGATGCAAATATCAATGATCCAAAGTGTGCAGCCATTAACTCTATACTTTTCTCTTACATTTGACCTCCTACTTGTAATACTCTTGTCACACGAACTTTGGGTGGAGAAACTGCTCATCTTGCATAAGGTCCCAGTGGAGACCAACATAGCAAACGAGGGTCCCAATAGGTAAGTTTACATCTCACTCATTAAATGTTAAATATACCTATTGCTGTCATGCAAAAAAAAAGCTATATTTTGTTGTACAACAAGTGCCTCTTCTTTTTATCATAATTTCTGGTGGTCGATTCTTGACATTGATAATTAGATAGGCCCTTACACTCAGCATAGAAATTAAATGTCCCTACCTCTGGACTAGAAGGCCTGTGTTCAAGTCCCACCACTCCAGAGGTATATCATTACAGGTTTGAACAACTTGATTAAAAATATCTGGAAAAGAAAGATTGGTGAGAATACTTTCTCTCAATCAGAAACCACTAATGTTGGCACCCAGAGCCCAAGGCAATAAAAGGAGCCAAAAGCCCAGAGTCTATTGTCTTCAATGCCATTCTCTCCAGTTGAGCAAGACTCATTGCCACCACAGACTAAGGATGTCCCGTGATGCCAATACAGAACTGTGCCATCTGCTGGAGCAGGTCTTGTGACCTGAAGGACTGGGTGGCCATCAAAGTAAGTTCTACAATTGACTTTTATGCTTCTGGCTACTTCCAAGGATCCATTGAGGATGTTTGGTAGGATTTCAACCCACGAATATACCAAGGCTGTTCCTGATGCAATTTGTACCAGGTAACACTCTTTCATCTTGGTGACCTGTGACAAAGTCAGTGACAAGGGCTACCCTCTGCAACCATGGCTGATGTTTTCATATGCAAAGACCTGACTCAGGCTGAGCGTGGATAAAGTGCCATCTGTTCTTCCACCAGAGCCATTGGGGAACACATGATAAACCTTTTGGAGATGAGGTTCTGATGCTTGGATTGATCTTGGGGGTGAGGGCCTTGAAATACAATTTTTATAGAGTGTAATATATCATTTTTGTAGATCTCTGTGCAACAGAAAAAGGCAAGCTAAGAATGTGATGGACAGTGAAGAGCTGGGAGAGTGGCAGCAGTCTTCACAGGAGCAAGATGAGCATGTTGAGCAGCTTCTGCATGGTAGAATGCAGCAGCATTGGGGATTACAAGGCAGAGAGGACTTAGACACCACCATCTTCTCAAGCGCAATCAGGGATGGGCAATTAATGCTTGCCTACATAATACCCATGAACAAGAAAGATTTCCTGTAGGGCGGCATGGTGGCTCAGTGGTTAGCACTGCTGCCTCACAGCGCCAGGGACCCGGGTTTGATTCCAGCCTCAGGTGACTGGCTGTGTGGAGTTTGCACATTCTCCCCGTGTCTGCGTGGGTTTCCTCCGGGTGCTCTGGTTTCCTCCCAAAGATGTGCAGGCCAGGCGAATTGGCCATGCTAAATTGCCCATAATGATAGGTACTGTACATTAGTGTGTGGTAAATATAGGGTAGGGGGAATGGGTCTGGGTGGGTTACTCTTCGGAGGGTCAGTATGGACTTGTTGGGCTGAAGAGCCTGTTTCCATACTGTAGAGAATCTAATTTAATCTAGTTCAAAAAGATCTGAGCTAGCTGCAGTTATCATTCATTGAATATATTTACTAATTTGCATTAAGTGTCACCCAGTCAATACTATATTCAATCAGAGACTTCTGTTTTATTGTTTATTTTCCACTATATATCCTGTGAAGGGCTACTCATGATCAGGAGTGTTTGACCTGGTGCAAGGCTGGGCTTTAAATGTGACATTGGTATCCCGATTCTCAGAAGGTGACATCAGTGGCAAATACTTCCATCACTGGTGACCACAGCATCACAGCAGCACGGTACATGTATATTTATTGAGGTGAGTAGCAGTGAAACATAATAGAGTTCACAGAGTGAAATCCTCCATCAAAGTCCCAAAGTTGATACTTGGATCATTTTTGGTAAGTTCAGCCCATTCTGTCACATCTATTGCGTTGCAGTGCATTGACCTTTTATGATTCATAAATCTTTGCTTAGGGTATGAAAATGTGCTCCACTCTGAAGTGCAACCCGAGTATAGAAAGCAGCATTGGTGGGTATCTATCAGTTGAAAACAGATATGAAGTCCAGTCCTGTATCCTTTCCTTAATTTTTGAATGACTCACTGTTTTCAGAGATTCTTGTGTAACAAGTAAAATAATTTGCATTTATAGAGTGAACCAATATTGAAAGAATGTACCAAAGTAATTTTTTACAAGGAATTTTTATAAGGGACTTGCTAGTTAATTGAACGTGTTTAATTGTGATCCAATTGTAGGCATTAACTGGGTGTTCACTTGTACTTGTAGTTATAGGATCATGCAAACTGTGAAGGTTTGATTGAAGATATGAGATATTTAATGTGCATGTCTGTAAGTGAGAAGTTGGGTGTATAAAGAGTAGGCTCCACAGTTATATTCTTCACCACTTGGCCACTGAATTTGAAAATTTAAGGAGGAAATGAAATGAAAACATGAGAGGACTCTGGGTCGGAATTCCAAAACATAGCCCTGAATGATGGGACAAAGACAAAGGAATTAAAGAAGAGACCAGTCAGAGAAATGGACAGTTTAGGGATGATTTCATTAGAGAAATGGAGGACTGGACATTGAGGACTTGAAGGGTTTAAACCAATGGCTGAAAACTTTAAATTTCAATAAGCACATGGATGTGGACAAGGATTAATGTAATTTGGTGTGATTGAATATAGGAAAGAGAGTTTTGGACAAACTGAAGTTGTGCCATAATATGCAACTGCAATAAATGCATTTGATAATCTACTACTTCTATGCATTTCGGCATACTATTGAGGGTTCTGTTCATAATACTTATTGATATAGCTGAGCACAGAACAGCCATCTCGAGTTCTCCTAATCCCTCTCATCATTGCCGTTACCACTGAAGCCAACTACAACTTCCAAATACTTGAATGGTAAATTATGAGTAATATGGTCAGGGGCAATAAAATACGCAAACAATGCATGCAAAGATGATTTAAGCAATTTGTGTGTGTTGTGCTATGCCTGAATTCAATTACAGAAAGTAAACTTGATCTCAAGAGCTTTGTACTTTTGATGTAGATTGGAGTTTTGTTCCCAAATTCAAACAGTATTTGAGTTGCTATGTAACTGTCAAAACAACATTTAATTTCATGAATCGACTGCAATATTTTCAATACCGTCATCATGTAAAATCTCACCACTGAAAAACACGCATCTCCTGGTTAGAAATCAACTGATCACATGTGAGAATTAATGCACTTCTGATGAACAAACATTAGAATTCTGTCCTGGCATTCAGATGTCCTTAATAACAGTGAAATACAGGAAATTATGGATGGGAAAATAAAAGGGGATATTGTAGGACATCAGTAACTGTTGTTACAATCTCTTGTTGGAAATGTAGTAGAAGAAGATGTAAATATGATGACTAAAGAAAAAGCAAAAATAACTTGGATATAATTGCTTTAGTTCATTCACTGATGTTAACAATAATAGCAAGGCCCATCTCTAACTTGCCCTCAAAAAAGTGATGACTAACCTTCTTGAAATCATGTAGTCGAAGTTGTTAAGGCTCTCCTAGCACACTGACCCAGTTATGATCAAGAAAGATATTTTCAAGTCGGATAGATTGTAATTTGGAAGTGGATTCGAAAATTGCTACCCTTGTCTTTCACAGCAGTAGTGATCAAACATTTGGGAAGTGCTTTTGAAGAAGCCTTGGCAGGTTTCTGTAATACCTCTTGTAGATGGTATACACTGCAGTCAACCTGTTTGGGTAATGGAGGTGTGACTGTAAAATGATGACTGAAGTGCCCTCCAAGTGGGCTGTTTTGACATGTACAAAGTTGAGCATCATGTGTTGTTGGAGCTACATTCAATCAGGCAGGTGGAGACTATTCATTACACTCCTGACTTGTGCCTTTGGATGGCCAAAAAAACAATGAGGAGTTAAGAGCAGAGTTACTCAGCACGTAATGCCTAGTTTTCAACTGGATGTCGAAACCACATTATTTAAGTGGATGCTCCAGTTAGGTTTTTGGGAAATAGTAACCCCCAGGATGTTGACGGTGTAGCATTTAACAATGGTAATGGCTTTTAATATCAAGAGGAGGTATTTATCACTTATTACTTTTATCAGCCCCAGCCAGCCCTAATGTTGACTAGTTTTGCTGCACTATTCAGAAGCTTTGAATGCAACTGCACATTTGTACAATCATCAGTCCACATCATCTTCGAAGCAAAGGATGGACAGAAAACCATTTGTAAAGTAGTTGAAGATGTTTGGAAATGAGGAACTCCTGCAGTGATATTCGGAGGCAGAGAAGATTGGTCTTCAACAACGACAACCATCTTCGTTTGTGCAATTCAACAAGTAAAGAGTTTTCACCTTGATACTCATTGATTTCAATTTTAGTCAAGTTCCTTGATCAGACTTTGGTCAAACATTGCATTTATGTCAAGTACTCTAATCTCATCTCTGGAATACAGCCTCTTTGGTCATATTTCAACATAGATTAAAACAAGGTCTGGAGTACACTGGTCATGGCACAGGCCAGACTGGGAGATTTTAATCTTCACAAACTAGAAGCAACGTAAGAATTCAAGTAATAAAAGCAATTTAATTTCTAGAATGCTTTTGGGAGATTTTTCTCAAACAATATGTTTTAGAAATGACAGGGGAATTGACCATAATAAATTTTGCAATAGGTAATGAATCGAAATTATTTAACAATCTGACAGTAAGTATATACTTTAGGAATAATGACAGTAGTATAAGCAAATTTAACATTAGCTTTGGCAGAGGATTCACAAACTAGGATCCTAATTTTTTAAGTAAGCAAGTTTCAAAGGGATGACAAATTAATTCAGTTCAGCAAACTGGGCCAGACAGTTGTTGAGTAAACTAACAAACAGTGGTAAGTATTCAAAAAAGTATTTGGTTTGATATAAAACCAGCACACACCCCTAAAGGGCAAAGGCTCCATTTGCGTTGTTAAGCAACCATGGTCAACAAACAAGACAAATAACAGTCTAAGCTCCAAGGAAAAACACACACAAGTGTAAGGAAAAGTAGCAATCCAGTCTTGAAGGCAGATACAATGCAGATTTATCAGAATGATATCAGGGCTTAAAGGATTAAAATTGGGGCCCAGGTTGTATAAACATAGTTGTATTCCCTCGAGGTTAGAAAGTTGCAGTGTGATCTATTCAAAATGTTTAAGTAATAAAAGGATTTGATTGGATAGATACAGAGAAGCTGTTTCCAGTGGGGCAATACAGAAGAGTGTAGTTTGAAAATTAGAGCAGGAGTGAGATTGGAACCAGTTTTCACACAAAAATTACTTAAGATCCAAAACTTTTCTCTCTAAAAGGTAGTGGATGCTCAAGCAACTGCATTTTTCAATACCAAATTCAATAGATTTTGGTTATCAATGTAACATGAAAAGAAAATTAAGTAAATTGTGGTTGAGGTACAAGGTTAGCTATGATCAAACAGAAAAACAGAACAGACTTGAGTGGCTGAATGGCCTGTGTTTGTGTTCATATTAACTGTCCACATTGTGCAAAGTTTTGATTGAAGAAAACTTAGCAAAATAACTCAGTAAATTAGATCTCCTCTTTGAACCATGCAAAACTGTTGCTGTCTGAACAGGTAAACAGTGGTGTAGTATTGGTTGTCATTGGACTAGTAATCCAGAGACTTCATTAAATGCTGTGGGAACATATCCAAATCTCATGATGGCACTGGTGGAATTTAAATTCAACTGAATTTAATTGGAACTGAAAACCAGTCCAAATACAATCGGTTCTGTTATAATGTGTGTTTCCCCAATGCGAATCGACTTTAACGCAATTGAAGAATTTATACCATTATTTGTAGAATGTGAACTTTCCTTATCTGTACTGGCTATAATGTGACTCGGGCCCCTTTAGTTTAAATGGCATGGCTATTGCACAATTTCCTTACAGCGTGAGATCGAACAGAACTATCGCATTATATCAGAACTAATGGTGACCATGAAACTATTGTCAATCATTGTGAAAACCCAACTGATTGGTGAATGTCCTTTATGGAAGGAAATTGCTGTCATTACCTGATCTGGCCTATCTGTAACTCCAGATCTAATTCAAGAAGGTTGACTCTTAACTGCCCTATGAAAGCCCTGCAAAGCACTATGTTCAAGCATAATTAGGGAAATGCAACAATATCCATTTGTTATGAAAGAATAAAGAAAAGAAAACCCTAATTCTCTATTACCTGACTTTGGTGGAAGTAGAGGACTTTTTTTCTAATGTTGGTTTGCTCAAGACAAGTAATCATTTCCACCAAGAATATTCAATTTTAAAATAGATTTTACCATTTCCCCAGTTCAATGGGCGGCTCAGTGGCTAGCACTGCTGCCTCACAGCGCCAGAGACCCGGGTTCAACTCTCCCCTCGGGCAACTGTCTGTGTGGAGTTTGCACATTCTCCCCGTGTCTGTGTGGGTTTCCTCCGGGTGCTCCGGTTTCCTCCCACAGTCCAAAGATGTGCGGGTTAGGTGAATTGGCCATGCTAAATTGCCCGTAGTGCTAGGTGAAATGGGGAATGGGTCTGGGTGGGTTGCTCTTTGGAGGATCGGTGTAGACTTGTTGGGCCGAAGGGCCTATTTCCACACTGTAAGTAATCTAATCTAATCAACAGTCCATTTATGAAGCAACATGATGTCACAGCAATAAGTCATCCTCTGCTGAAGCAGTTGGCCAAGTTACAATTGGTGCAACATAAGCAAATTTATATTCACCCTGGGATCTCAGAATGTACTAGGGAAGATTTTAAAGGGAAAGAGAAAGTTCTTTCTGTAATGATCTTGTGTAGGAACTTTTACAGACATTATTATTTGACAGTTGCATTCATACAGCTTAAGAGCTTTTGGCCTATGCAACTGAAGTCATGGTCATCAATGGCACAGCAATTAAAATTATGGTTGATCAAGAAGCAAAGCTTAGTGCAGTGCAACTACATTGGAGCCTTGTAGAACAGGAGGAGGTTACAAAGACAAGGAAGGGTAAGGTCAAGGAGGGAATTGAGAATAAAGATGAAAATTTTTAAACAAAGACATTGCCTGACTAGGGGCCAACATAGGTTAGCAGGCACAAGAAGAACTGAATTGGTATCAGTTAAGATTATAGGCAGTAATTTAGGAAGAACTCGAGTTTACAGAGAGGAGAATGCAAGAGACCAACCTGGGTGTATTTGAATAGTCACATCGAAAGGTATGAATGAGAATTTCAGCAGCACATGGTCATATGCATATTGCAGTTTAGCTGGTTCAGTTCTTGTCTCATGCATGCAGTTTTCCAAGCAGAATAACTGCACAACAATCAGGAACAGGAATTCCAGCTAAACTTTTGCTGTCCCCACATCAAGAACCAGATACATCGCATTGTATTGGTGCAAATCAATGAAGACAGACCAGGAATTGAACTTGGGATGTGCTGGTCTTCATATCTATATCATCTTGATAGGGCTATCCTATGATCTTTTTTTCATTTTTGAATAGTGCTTGGTATAATTAAAAGATGGCTCAATTTCATCAGACATGGCGAAAAGCCACAGCCCTCTGACCTATCATCCGAAGTACATATCTGCATTTGACTGACTGGTGTAAAAGTGAAATACCACAAATTTCACATTCATCAGTCTCAGTTATTATAACAAACCAAAAGATAATTCCATTCGATTCATTTTTCAAACCACGTCCAAAGTGATTGAGGAGCCAATTAGTTAAAGTGACACATCTTTTAAATCTATTAGTCTACAAATACCAACTTTTTATTCCTATATTGTGCTGATTTTCCATAGTTTCCAGTTCATCATTTGAAAATTGATCTTGGAATGAAATCCAAAAAAATTGTTGATTGTGGCATGGTGTCCAATGAGAGTTTGAAACCATTGTACTAAATAAATGGTTCCTAGCCTCTAAAAACCACAAATTTATTACACAAAGAGAAGAAAAAAGTATATGTATGAAAATTTAGAAATATGTTAACAATAACAGTAAAAAGTAAGATTCATTCTACTCCCAGCAATATCCTTTATACTCGTTCAACTCTAGTTTTTTTTTTAACTGACAAAGTTACAATCATTTTCTTTCAATGACTTTCAGTATATTCACCAGATGTTATTCTTTTCATTACTATTATTTCTCAAGATACATTCAGACACTAGCTACATCAGTGACCTTTCCTAACTTGAAGAAAAACCCTGTCTACTTAACCTCCTTCACACAGTTTTAAGACTTTGTGCCAGCTCTGAAAACCTGGACTGCCATAAAATTAGTTACGCAACTGTTAGTATGAAACTGTTCTTCTCAACTCAAATTGTTATGGCTCTTGGTCTAATATCCTATATGTGCTTTGTAAACATTTTATCAATTAGCTCCCCAGAGCAGCTTAGCTTAAGCCACATTTCTTGGAAATGAATTTTGGACTCAGTGTTCAAAATGTGACTCTCTTACTTCTTAAAAAAAGAATCATCTTGACAGAACTAAACCCCAAATCCCATTTATTTCTACTTAATATCCAAATTTACAAATGTTTAGAATTTTTATAAATTCTATCACAAAAATCAGTAACCATGCTGCAGCAACTGAAGTAGCATTGTGCTAACAATATTAACTAAGAGTCACTCATGATAAAAGGCATCATAACACACATACCAAGGGAATGCATACGATTGAAAAGCTAAACTTTGTATAATTGCAAATAGAGTTAGAATTTTTTGCAACATTTTTGTTGCTAATTTTTTCTTCAGGATTTTAACCAACAGGAAATTATGATGATTAGTAGCAAAGGGATAGAAGGTAAGATAGTGTGGAGCAATAGAAACATACAAACGAGAAGCAACAGTAGACCATATGGCCCATATGAACTAAGTTCCAGTCAATAGTAGGGACGTTAAAGTCACCCATGAAAACAACCCTGTTGCTTCTATACATTTCCATGATCAGCCTCGTAATCTGCTCCTCCGTGTCTCTGTTGCTACTGGGGAGCCTGTAGAAAGCTCTCAATAAAATGACTGCTCCTTTCCTGGTTCTGACTTCCACCGATATTGACTTTGTGGACAAACCCTCCTTGACGAACTCCCTTTCTGCAGCTGTGATACTATCCCTGATAACAATGCCACTCCTCCACCTCTTTTACCTCCCTCCCCCCCCATTCCTTTTGAAAGATCTAAACCCTGGAACATATAACAACCATTCCTGCCCCTGTGATATTCAACTCTCCATAACGGCCACAAAATCACAGTTCCGCGTACTGATCCATGCTCTGAGTTTGTCACCTGAAGTCCTGATACTTCTTGCATTAAAATAGACACACTTCAACCCATCACACTATCTGCACCTTTGCCCTATCCCTCCTCACAGACTCTCTTCACACTGGTATCTGGCTTTTCACTACCTATTCTATCATCTGATCAGTAGCTTAGGTTCCCATCCCCTGCCAATCTAGTTTAAACCCTCCCAAGGAAAGCCAGCAAACCTCTCGCCCAGGATATTGGTGCTCCTCCTGTTCATCCATCCTTCCTGTATAGGTCCAACCTTCCCCAGAAGCTATCTCAATGATCCACATATCTCAAGCCCTCCGTCCTACACCAGCCCTGTGTTCATGTGCACTTGCTCTCTATTCCTAACCTCACTAATACATGGCACCAGTAGCAATCCTGAGATTACTACGCTGCTCGTCCTGCTTTCTAGCCTCCAACCTAACTCCCTATATTCTTTGTCAGGTCCTCCTCCCTTTCCCAATGTATGTCATTCGTACCGATATTTACCACAAATTCTGGCTGGTCTCCCTCCCACTTAAGAGGATGTATCATTAAAGTAACTATGGGAGTCAGTGGGTTTGTAGTGCATATCAGTGGCCAGCCTATCCCCAGAAATGGAAACAGAGGTGTCAAGGAAGGCAATGGAGGAGTCCGAAGTGAACCAGGTGAAGGAGAGGGTAGGGTGAAAATGAAAGTGAAATTGTTAAATATTTCCAGTTCAGAATGAGAGAGGGAAACACCATCAATGATGCCAGCCATGTAACAAAGGAAGAGATGTGGGTTGGCAGATGACTAAAACTGGAACAAGGAAAGCTCCCTGTACCCTACTAAGAGACAGGTATCACCCTTTTGAATTGATTTCTAATTGCTACCAGCACTGCCTGCCTACTGTCAATGACAACAAAGGGTTAGAATATCAGTGAAACCTGATTCTGAGTTCACAATCATGGGCTCTCTACTGACAGTGAAGCGGTCCCAGATGCCTCCTCCTGAGGAGCCCACTGAAGGCCTGATGGCAATGACTGCCTTCATGATAGCAAGCTTCTAGATGACACCACTACACCTGCAGACATGCTCGACCTAAAATTGGTGGTCTTCCATTTTTAAAATATTTAGTTGTTCACAAGGTGTTGGCGTCACCTAGCCAACATCACCTCCATCCCAGAAAGGAACAAATAAAGAAAGGTGAGCAAATGGTTCAACACAGCAGAATTATTGCTTTAACATGCTGATGGTTTGCTCCATGATGATCCTGATGCCAGAACGGTTCTCATTCTAGGTGCACTGTCTATTCTTGGTCAGGTGGTGGAGGGCAATCATGTCTATGTCAATGTAGAATGGGTAACTTTGGTTATCATACAGTCAGCCTCTGGATCATTCTGGTGACCTGAAGATCGTGGGTACAGGATGACTGGCACAGGATGACCTAGGGAATGCACTGTAGAAAATCTAAGACTCCTTTGAAAGAACCTTCCAAAACCATGATCTTTATGGTAATCTTGAACATGTACTCTTGCACAATCTGAGGTCACCATGAAGGTCCTGCTTTGTCAATCTCACCCATTGCCTGAGGAATGGTGATCCTCAGGGTAAACTCACCAGTTCTCTCTCTAATGAGAGAGCAGTCTGTGTTTCTCTGGGACGATGGTGAATTTACCTACACCAGATGAACTGCAGCACATAAAGACAGCTCACCAGCACCGCTAAAGAACAATTAGGTATGGGCATTATACGCTGGTCTTGGCAACAATAATCCCATTAGAAGAATGAGTGAATAAAAGCATTTTGCAACTTTAACTGGAAACACAGACACACAAGCAGTTACTGAGATTATATTAAGTTGGAATGACCTGACATTTGAAAAGTGCATCAATGTTTGCTATCCAAGTTCAACATGAAGACCAACTTTAAATATACAATGTTTTCTGTTTATATCTGTCAGAACATACTAAAAGTTCTTTGTTAGCATTTTACTAAGAAAGCCAAGGCTACATTACAGCCAGCCTCCTGCCTGTCTATTTTGGATTCCAGCATCTGCAGTGTTTTGTCTTTAAGGCTACATTATTTTACATACTATTCTTTAAAATGCTTTATTCATGTACTGCATTATGAAATAAGACTAAATTGTAATTTCTGACAGAGATACAGTTTTATATCAGTAGTTGTGTGCCATTGTTTTTCATTTTCAGTGGCAGGATGACGAGAAATATTACAAGTCTTTCTCAGTCAGAATGGGAATCTAACCATTCACTACCCTTCTAACCAACTTAGTTAACATACCCCTCATTTTGAAGGAATATGAAATATAATAATTATGGAAATATGTTCAAACATTTATGATGTTAATTCACACATTTATGAGCTTTCACAAAAGAAAACTGGTTCAATTCAGCACACTAAGCTTCTGAACAACTTCGACTAATGATGTTTCGATTTTCATCTTATAGCATGAAAATTCAAGGAAAAAAATCTTCCTCCCCCTATTGTTGGACCAGAAATTGGATATTGCAAATGAAAGTTAGATTGCTTTAGTGATCCATCTTCTCTCAATGAAATTCCCCTGGATACTGTTTCACCACTACATATAGTGTTACATAAGTCAGTTACTAACCCCAAACAAATTTAATATACCCGACTGAGCATTAGGACAGTCAGATTAACAGGATGAATATTTTATTTAGAAAATAATGTGTCATGAACCTAAACATTAATTCTGATTTACACAGCTAAAGGTATTAGAAATTATTAACCAGGACAGATCAAAGATGAATAAATATGATCATCTGACTGTTGATCAATAGAATATGTCCTGCCTAACATCAGCACCCAAAAACAGTCAGAAACAATGCCCCTACCTATAATGCTGTAGAGGTGTGTTATAACACATCTTAACAGTTTGATTAGAAATATCTACAATGACAGCCAATACTGTGCTAAAGAGCAAGGTACATACTTGTCAAACATTTGAGAATAATTTTACATTAAACCCAATGTCTGCTTTGTTACAGAAGACAATATTGGAGTTTTCACCAAAGTACTGTAATTCTGAGAAAAAAGAAAATGAAGAAAGTGGGGGAAAAAAAAGCAGGAATTACGAGAAATACTCAGCAGGTCTGGCAGCATCTACAGAGAGAAACAGATCTAAGTTTCGAAGAAGGATCACTGGACTTGAAATGTTTACTCCGTTTTCTCCCTACTGATGCTGCCAGATCTGCTGAGTTTCTCCAGAAATTTCTATTTTTATAATTCTTGGGTTAGGTGAAATTTGGATTTGTGTTGGTTGATAAACAAGAACATCCAAAGTTATTTTTACCTTTATCACTTGTGTAGTGAAAATGATATATCTCTCACTTGCCTAATTCATTCAGAGTCAATAAGAATGAATATTAGTCACGTTTTATAATTTGCAGGTGACAATCCCCACTAGTTTACTGTCCAAACAATGATGGTGAAAGTAATCCTAATTATATGGGGGCTTTTTAATTTCATTCAGCAATGTTCAGCATCACATAGTAATGGGACACTCTCAATTCCAGGCAATCTGGGCAAGGTACTAAGGGAAAAGGAAGTAAAGTCATGAGGCACTTCATTTAATTTGGAGCAAAGTAATGAGAGAAATGGAAAGGAAAGTTAATAGTTTTAAAATATGGCATAGTTTTCATGCTTTCTACTAATATTGCCAGGAATTTCTCTTCCTATTGATGAAACTGTGCTGAAGTAAGTCACACATACCCTTAAAAGCACAAGCAAAAGATGACCTAGTTTGAAAAATCTTTTCTTTGAATCAAAAGTTGTTTACCAATAAAACTATGATGTGTCAAATGCATGGGATAATTTCATTAATAATCAAACTAAAATGTACCTCAATGTATTCAAATATTGTCATACACGATTAGGAGCAAAAAAAATTCAATTCAAATATTGAATTTGCACATAAACTATAGGAGATGTATAACAACAAATTGACGTGTGACACGGTATGGCCTTGACAATCAATGTTTCATAATAAAATTGACATTTTCTGAAAGTAAGCCTAATAGAATTAGTAAAAATTCTAGTTTAGTGATGACACTATATCTGATTTCTAACTTCTTCTTTGCAAATACAATGGGATGTTTAAGGGTTTCAATACATTCATTGAAAAATATTAGTAGAACATAGAACATTACATCGCAGTACAGGCCCTTTGGCCCTCAATGTTGCGCCGCCCTGTCATACTAATCTGAAGCCCATCCCACCTACACTATTCCATGTACGTCCATATGCCTGTCCAATGACGACTTAAATGCACTTAAACTTGGCGAATCTACTACCGTTACAGGCAAAACATTCCATACCCTTACTACTCTCTGAGTAAAGAAACTACCTCTGACATCTGTCTTATACCTATCTCCCCTCACTTTAAAGTTGTGTCCCCTCGTGTTTGCCATCCCCATTCTTGGAAAAAGGCTCTCCCTGTCCACCCTATCTAACCCTCTGATTATCTTGTGTGTCTCTATTAAGTCACCTCTCAACCTTCTTCTCTCTAACGAGAACAGCCTCAAGGCCCTCAGCCTTTCCTCGTAAGACATTCCTTCCATACCAGGCAACATCCTAGTAAATCTCCTCTGCACCCTTTCCAAAGCTTCCACATCCTTCTTATAACGCGATGACCAGAACTGTACACAATACTCCAAGTGTGGCCGTACCAGAGCTTTGTACAGCTGCAGCATAACCTCCTGGTTCCGGAACTCAATCCCTCTATTAATAAAGGCCAAAACACTGTATGCCTTCTTAACAACCCGGTTAATCTGGGTGGCAACTTTCAGGGATCTGTGTACATGGACACTGAAATCTCTCTGCTCATCTGCACTCCCAAGAAACTTACCATTAGCCCAGTACTTTGCATTCCGATTACTCCATCCAAAGTGTATCACCTCACACTTGTCCACATTAAACTCCATTTGCCACCTCTCAACCCAGCTCTGCATCTTATCTATGTCTCTCTGCAACCCACTACATCCTTTGTCACTATCCACAACTCCACCGACTTTAGTGTCGTCCGCAAATTTACTAACCCACCCTTCTAAGCCCTCATCCAGGTCATTTATAAAAATGACGAACAGGAGTGGACCCAACACCGACCCTTGCGGTACGCTGCTAGGAAGTGGACACCAAAATGAACATGTTTCATCAACTACAACCCTCTGTTTTCTTTCAGCAAGCCAATTACTGATCCAAACTGCTATGTCTCTCACAATCCCATTCCTCCGCATTTTGTATAATAGCCTTCTGTGGGGAACCTTATCGAACGCCTTGCTGAAATCCATATACACCACAGCAACCGGTTTACTGTCATCTACCTGTTTGGTCATTTTGTCAAAAAACTCAATAAGATTCATTAGGCACGACCTACCCTTCACAAAACTGTGCTGACTGTCCCTGATCAGATTATTCTTTTCTAGATGGTTATAAATCCTATCTGTTATAACCTTTTCCAACACTTTACCAACAACTGAAGTGAGACTCACTGGTCTGTAATTACCAGGGTTGTCTCTACTACCCTTTTTGAACAAAGGAACCACATTTGCTATCCTCCAGTCCTCAGGCACTATTCCTGTAGACAATGATGATTTGAAGATCAATGCCAAAGGCTCAGCAATCTCTTCCCTTGCTTCCCAGAGGATCCTAGGATAGATCCCAGCCGGCCCAGGGGACTTGTCTATTTTCACAATCTGCAGTATTTCTAATACCTCTTCCTTGTGAACCTCAATATCTTCTAGTCCAGATGCAAGTATCTCTGTATCTTCCTCGCCAACATTTTCATTTTCTATAGTGAACACTGTCGAAAAATATTTATTTAGTGCTTCTCCTCTGACTCCACACACACTTCCCACTATTATCCTTGATTGGCCCTAATTTGACTCTCGTCATTCTTTTATTCCTGACATGCCTATGGAAAGCCTTAGGGTTAACCCTGATCTTATCCGCCAACAACTTCTCATGTCTCCTCCTGGCTCTTCTGAGCTCTCTTTTTAGGTCTGTCCTGACTTCCTTGTAACCCTCAAGCACCCTAACTGAGTTTTCACATTTTGTCCTAACATAAGCCGCCTTCTTCTCCTTGACCAGGGATTCCACTTCCTTAGTAAACCAGGGCTCACGCGTTCTATATCTTCCTCCCTGCCTGACAGGCACATATTTATCTAGGACCCACAGGAGCTTTTCCTTGAATAAGCTCCACATTTTTAATGTGCTCATCCCCTGCAGTTTCCTTCCCCATTCTACGCTTCCTAAATCTTTCCTAATTGCATCGTAATTTCCCTTCCCCCAGCTGTAACTCTTGCTCGGTGGAGTACACCTATCCCTTTCCATCGCTAAAGTAAACCTGACGGAATTGTGATCGCTGTCTCCAAAGTGCTCACCTAATGTAATAAATTATTAATAATGTCGCTTAAATATAAATGGCCCAACGATATACCATGCTGTCTCAGTGTGCATTAATTGCAAGTATAAATACACTGCTATGAAGGCAACATGTACTGTCTAGGACATACTCCATCAACAACTTTTTTTTTGAATGTTATTACTGTTTCCTGTGAATGTGAGCAGTAGCAGTAACTACATAGTCATACATTAAGTATTGTAGAACCTCTGTAAATATCTGTTCTCTAAAGTTATTTGTTATGTTTTTGTATAACTATACTCTAAATAAAATTTACACAATTATGGACCAATAACCACCATTTGGTTGCCTTTTAATGATAATGATGCACACCAGCAGTTGATTTTTTTTTTATTTGGACAGTTTTAGTACTGATTTCTCATGAGAAGCTAAGTGATAGACAATGAGGAAGATTTGGCATGAGTTTTTGGGTCATTTTTGCTCATTGCTGAATTAACTTCAGTTTGTTTTCAGGTCTGTGAATGAAATAGCTCTATTCAATTATGCAGCCATCTCTTGCCTGGGATGCAATTAATATTTTGGCACTGAAAATAAACTAAAATAAAATTAACTAAATCAGCAGGGTGACCCTCTTTTATTACTGATGAATAAAACACCATTTTTACACTCTACCTCCCACAGCTGAGTGCTCGGAGAGGGCATTTTTGGGAAAAAAATGTTTGTGTCAATTAGTGGTGGTTACAGAGAGGGTTGTTAAGCAATATGTTACTTCAGCTGACAAATTAAAACTGTCTTTTTATATCAAAAAAAAGGACTCTTGTAAAAAGGGATGAGATCTGTGAAGTGATGTCCTGAGTGATGATCAGGTGCAAAGGTTGGGTAATGTCTACTAGATAAGACTGTAAGATGTTGAAGCAGAATTAGGCCACTTGACCTATCGAGACGGCTGTGCAATTCAATGGGATCATGGCTGATCTCATAATCCTCAGTTCCACTTTGCTGCCCTTTCCTTACAAAGCATGATTGCCTTACTGATTAAAAATCCATCTTGGACTTGAATATACTCAATGACCCAGTCTTGACAGGCCTCTGCTGTAAAGAATTTCATAAACTCTCAGAGAAAATGTTCCTTCTCATCTCATCATGTAATTGACATGTACCATTTGGTCCCATACTCTTCCAAAAGGGGAAACAATATTTCTGTATCTACCCGATCAAGTCCCCCAAAATCTTGTTTGTTTCAATAAGATCTCATCTCATTCTTATAAACTGGGCTTGTATTCAGTTCATTTTACTCAACATTTCTCTTCATAAGAAAATCCCTCTATAAAGGAAAGAAAAACCTAGTGAAACTTCACTGGACTTCCTTTAATTCCAGAATATCTTTCTTTAGATAAGGAATCTAAAACTGTCACAATATTCCACGTTATTTGTCTAGACATTTGTGTGGATTTACTTCCTATTTTTATTCTCCATTCCTTTCAAAATAAAGGCTAACAGTCCATTTAACTGCAATATTTCCTACTCAACTTGGATGCTATATTCTGGTGATCCATGCACAAGAAACCTCAAATCCCTCTGTACTGAAGCTTTCTGCAGTCCTTCAACAGTTCTTCTATTCTTCCTCCCAAAATGCATGACCTCACATTTTACCACATTATGTTCTACCTATCAAGTTCTGCCCACCCATTTAACCTGTGCTAATCCTTCATTGGACTCTTTGCATCATCATCATTATTTGCTTTCTCACCTATTTTTGTAACACCTGCAAACTTGACAATAATATATTCACCTTCCTCATCCATGCCATTATTGCATATTGTGAATAATTGTGGTCCCAGCACTGATCTCTGTGGCAATTCACTCATTACAGGTTGCCATCCCACAACTTTCCCTTTTATGTAACTCTGTATTCTTTAAGAATTCATCAATCCTCTATCCATCCTAATATACTACTTCCAACACCCATGGGTTCTTATCATTTAAGGAGCTTTACATTTGGAATGTTATTAAACACCTTTATCTTAGGTTCTTCTTTATCTATCCTGCTTGTTACCTCCTCAAAAACTGTAATAAATTTATTGGGCATGATTTCCCTTTCATGAACCATGCTGACTCTTCTTGACCATATTATGTATTTCAAAATGGTCTATCACATCCTTTATAATAAACACTAACACCTTACAATGACAGAAATTAACTGGCCTATAGTTACCTGACTTTTGTCTCCCTGCCTTTTTGGATAAAGGTGTTCTAGTATCAGTTTTCTAATGCTCTAGGACACTTCCAGAATCAAAGGATTCTTGGAAGATTACTACCAGTGTACCCGCTATCTCTCCAGTTACTTCCTTTAATTCAATTCATCAGATCCAGGCATCTATCAGCCAGCAACCCCATTGTTTCCCTAGTACAATTTTTCATGTTAGTTAATGTGCTTCTTTCCTTCCCTCCATTTTAGCCATCTGATCACTCAGTAGTTTTGGAATGCTGTTAGTGAAGATTGAAGCAAAATATTTGTTCAATTCCTCTGCCATTTCCAGGCTTCCCATTATTATTTCCCCAGCCTCATCCATTAAGTAGCACATGTTGACTTTGACCCTCTCTTCCTTTTTGTATTAAGAAAGAAGTTCTTGTGGTCTATTTTTACATTACTTGCTAGTTTGTCCTCATAGATTGCTTCCACGCTTTATTGTTGTGTTGGTCATCTTTCATTGGCTTTTAAAACTTTCCCATTCCTCTTCTTTAACACAAATCTTTGTCAAAGTGAATGTTATTTTCTTTCAAGTAGCTACTCTCTATAACTTCATAGATATGTGACTTTTCAAAGGACAGGCAAGAAGGGAATGGTGGTGGATTAGCTTTGTTATAATTATAACAGCAGGAAGTGGTCTTGGATTCAATGATGTAGAATCCGTATATTTGGAGGTAAGAAACACCAGGTGAGAAGACATAGTCTATTATCCTTCTAGTTGCTATTCTATTGGACAGAGAATAAATCAGGAGTAAATGAGGGCATGTAAAAACAAAACAATACATTAATCGTTTGGTAACATTAATCTTCATGTAGTTTGAAAAATTGGCAAAGGTAGACATGAAGAAAAATTCTTAGAGTATACTGAATTTCATTTATGCCCATCCATGAATCCTCCTTCCTCACTGGGATTTTTTTTGCTCTGAGTCACAAACTATTTTCTTAAACATCTGCCACCGTTTCTCAATCATGTTTTCTGTTAAATGTTTGCCCGAGTCCATTCCTGCAATTCTGCCATTAATCCTACTTAATTACACATATTAAGGGGTAAGGGGTAAATGTAGGGGTATGGGTGGGTTGCGCTTTGGCCAAAGGGCCTGTTTCCACACTGTAATCTAATCTAATCTAATCTAAATCTAAATATTAGAATTTAGAATAGTTGTTTCCGACTCAGGGTTCTCACTCTCATACTGAATGCTAAATTCTACAATGTTGTAGTCACTTTTCCTTAGGGAATCATTTATTCCAAGATCATTTATTCCGTTGGCCTCTACATATCGTCAGATCCAACAGTCTGATCTGTAGTTGGATCCACAGCATATTGTTCTAGGAAACTGTCCTGAATATACTCTATGAATTTTTCTTCATGACTACCTTTGCCAATTTGACTTTTCAACTATATGAAGATTAATGTTACCCATGAGTAATGTATTGTGTTTTGTTTTGTTTTACATGCCCTCATTATCTCCTGATTTACTCTCTCTCCTATAGAATAGCAACTAAAAGGATAATAAACTTTTCCACCAATATCTTCTCACCTGGTATTTCGTACCTCCAAATATATGGATTCTACATCATTGAATCCAAGACCATTTCCTGCTGTTATAATTATAACAAAGCTAATCTATCACCATTCCCTTCTTGCCTGTCCTTTTGAAAAGTCACATATCTATGAATATTGAGGTCCCTATTTTGATCTCCTTGTAATCATGTCTCTCTTAGTGATTCAAGGGCTCTCACTACACTGCTGTTGCTGTGATGACCCAGGATTCATGCTTGTTAGTGTGCTCAAACATTATTCTGGACTCATTCACAACAGGAAATATCGTTTCCACATCTATTTTGTCAAGACCATTCATGTTCTTATAAACATTAATCAAATCACACCTTTTTCTTCTAAACTCCCCTGAAAACAATTCCAAATCTTTCCTTATAAAGCAACCTGCTCATTCCATCTCTCAATCTCATAAACATCCTCTGATTCATCTCATTCTTCCTTAAAAATTGAGACCAAAACTGCATACTGTAATCCAGATGTAGACTTGAGTAATACCCAGTTTCACTGAAGCTTAACCTCCTTACCTTTATGTTCAATTTCTCTTATAATAAAGGAAAGCATTCCATTCACCTTCTTAATCACTTGCTGTACTTATATACTAATTTATTGTGAATCAAGCAATAGAAAACCTAGGTCCCTCTGTACTTTGTAATGATGCAATCATTCTCTAGCTATTTTTTTCTGCTGCCTAGCAAAGTGACAGTCTCACATTTTCTCACATTATGCTCCATCAGTCAAATGTTTTGCTCACTCATTTAATCTATCCCTATCTATCATGCTTTGGCTCATCTGCAAATTTAAACACTATGCCTTCACTCTTCTCATCTCAGCCATTGATATAAATTATAAAAAGTTGAGGGCCCAGCACAGGGCCATTGTGGGATCACTCTCAAAGCTAAGAGAAAAACATTGATGCATACTTTGCTTTCTGCTCACTAGCCAATCTCCTATCTATGTTCCTACTTTGTATAGTAAAGTAGTATGTGGCAGCATGTTGCATGCTTTCTGAAATTCAAGTGCAGTACATCAACGAGTTTCCCTTTATCCAGACTGCATTTTACTCTTTTAAGGAATACTAATAAATTGGGTAAACATGGTATTCCTTTCACAAAACCATGTTAATTATTCCCAAGCACAGGCCAGTTCACATAAACTGGTGGTTCCTTGTGCCCTAATACAAGTCTATTATGTCCTCAACATGACAGAAGATGGTTCCAGAGTTCTCCCATTTGGCTGTTGGCATCCAATAAGAAAGTCATTAACCAGTTTGATCAGGCAAGGAAGCGAACTGTTGGTTGCTGTTATATACTGTAGCCAGGAAGAAAGAAATCATATCCTCTGCAGCAGTTAGAAAGATGCATTGCGAAAACAGTGCTCTCTTTATCAAATAAAGGAAAAGGGTCAATGTGCCCTGCTTTTCTACTTCTGCTTTTTAGTTGTTGTTTAAAATCTAGTTCTTTGATCAAGCTTTTGTTAATCTGACCTTATATTTCCTCATGTTTTCAGTGTCAAATTTAATCTGATCTCATTGTGAAATGATTTGGAATGCTTTAATATGATAATGTGCTTTATAAATGAAAGCTGTTGTTGTACCTGACATAGATCATATTATTCAAAAATAGTCTGCCTGAAGAAGCAGTTTTATTTGTGTACTGCTGTTCAGAAATGCAAGATATTAACACTTGACCCCATGGATTTAGCTGTTTCCCTCAACTGCTGTCTTAACTGACCCACCTGCTGCTTATCCTGGTTTCTCCGGTTGCTGCTCCTGCTCCTATTTCTCCAACAATTCACCCTTCGAAAGCAGTGAAGGAAATTCAGCACTTATAATAATAATCATCAATTGCTTAATGAAGGCAGGGATTGGGAAAGAGGTCCTTATTGTATTAAGTAAGTAAATACCATTTTGGAATTACCTTCTCTGTTCCACTTAGCATCTAGCTGACCACCACTCATACAGTACCTTCACAGAATTGAAATATGTATGTTCCAGTTACTCACAAGTCAATACTGTCAGTTTAGGTGTAGCCTCATGACACTATTTTCAAAGTTTGGATGCTTCTCTTGTGCTTCAATAATATGAAATGAACTCAGTACTCAAGATGCAGTTTTGAACAGAGTATTAAACAGGTTAACATTATGGCTTCAAACTAATACTCTCCTGATTTGGCAATATAGCTTTGTGCTATTTGCTTTATTGATTGCTGCTTTGCAATAGCTGAATAGCGTATGTACTGCTTCTACTATCAGTCCCAGATCTTGTTCAGTCTATTCCCTAGCCAGTTCAACATCATTCACTAAGTAAATATGTTAGCAATTTATATATATATATATATATATAGAATTTCACCTGCCATAGTTTTAGACACATTCAAATTTTGCATAGAGTCTTTTGTTTGTTGCTTCTATGTCTTTCCATTTTGACTTACCTTGTAATATAGTATTATTCATTTAGCAAATGTATTAGTTTAGACAATGTGCAAGATTAATTTTCAGATGCAGTAAAGCAATAAACTGCCAATACAACCAGCCCAACTTTCCTTTCTAATGACTTCAATGGGCAGCATTCCAATAATGGCAGTTCTGCAATACATGGTTGACCTTTAATGCCCTCAGGGCTACCGCTATGAGAAGTAAATGCAGCCATGTCAACACCACCCACAAAAGGAGAACAATATATCGTAATGTTCAAGGCCTCAATTATTGATCCTTTTACTTTGCCTAGGTCTGGTTCAAAATCTCAGATTCACTTGAAGACTGATAATGGAAAACCATAACAGATTGATTTCATAACAGAGATGCCCTTTTTCCTTACGCTCACACAGATACCCTCTTTAGCATTGCACAGGTGTAGAAGGCTGATACCTATATCAGAAGTAATTTATATGATCATGTAACCTTGCATTACTGCAAGATTCTATCGCAGAAACCACTAAGCAACCAGCGTACACCACCAAAGTCCCCAGGTACTGATGCAGGTCCCTCAGGGCAACTCAGATATACGGAGAATGTCTATCTTGCTTCCCCTGCAGTTTCACACTTAGATTTTTGGCCACTGTCCCTCCTTCAAATAGGGGAGCACCAGTGTAAGGGGCATACATTGTGATTCGGCACGGTGGCACAGTGGTTAGCACTGCTGCCTCACAGCGCCTGAGACCCGGGTTCAATTCCCACCTCAGGCGACCCACTGTGTGGAGTTTGCACGTTCTCCCCGTGTCTGCGTGGGTTTCCTCCGGGTGCTCCGGTTTCCTCCCACAGTCCAAAGATGTGCAGGTCAGGTGAATTGGCCATGCTAAATTGTCCGTAGTGTTAGGTAAGGGGTAAATGGGTGGGTTGCGCTTCGGCAGGTCGGTGTGGACTTGTTGGGCCGAAGGGCCTGTTTCCACACTGTAATGTAATCTAATCTAATCTAAGACCAAATGTGACAACAAACTTGTTAAAACTGTCAACAAATGAAAAGTAATCACAACTATTGAATTTTGCATTCAGTCTTTAAGTATTTGAAGAACATTATTCATCATCCAAAAACATACATATTGCAGAGGGGTAAATTTAGCAAGGCTCCATGTTACTGCAGAAACATTATAGGTACAATGTTGCAAACAATGCTGTCAGCAGTGTAGGATTTTGCAAAATTCGCCTTATAGTTCACAGAAAAATGTAAATAAGAATGAATGCTGGAGTTCCCTGACTCTCCAGTGATTCACAACTTCTCATATTTGTAAGTGCTGTTTAGTGCTAGCTTGAATTATCATGAAACAGTCATGTTTCAGTGTGTTTCTGTAGTTAAGGAGTGCCTCACTTGTTACTCATTGATAGCTTCGAAAAAGTTGACATGAGTTTAGAATGTTAACTTAACTTTAGTGTTAATTAAAGAAGTAGATCATGTGTTGGATCAAGATCAGTTTGGTTCATTAATTCAAATTGTCAATGGTAAATAGTGCGTGTTTCCTCCAATGTGAAGTAAGTGTGAGTCAATGTCTTGTTACAGTTTTACTTCAAATACATTGCTTTGGAAAATTATTAATACAACTTGTAACTGAGCAGACCGAAATGTAAAGCTAAAAATTCAATACTACACAACTCAAAAATTTCAGTTACTGGAATCACAATGCCAGTTACCCTGACCCTGATTAAAATGCTGGCGACAATACACAAGCCTCATGCTGCTTTTCACTATGTTATGATCTTGTACCAGATGCTCAGATTTGTTATAGTCCAGGTAGGGATTAATAACTTTTTTTATTAAATGTCAATGAAGTTTGTGAATTCCAAATCCTTAATAATAGAATGAAACCACAGGATTTCAGTAGTTTGAGTAATCAAAAAATAAACTTTCTGATAACAAAACAAAGTTACAATCTCTAGCTTAGACTCAAACATTCAAAAGCAGCATAAGGTATATTAATTAGTAATTAACAGATCTGACTGAATTTTTCAAAGAAGTGATGTGGTGTATAGAATCATAGAACTCCCACAGTGTGGAAGCAGGCCATTCAGCCTATTCCTGAAGAAGGGCTAATGCCCGAAACGTCGATTCTCCTGTTCCCTAGATGCTGCCTGACCTGCTGCGCTTTTCCAGCAACACATTTCCATCTCTGATCTCCAGCATCTGCAGACCTCACTTTCTCCTCATTCAGCCTATTAAGTCAACACTGACTCTCAAAAGAGAATCCCACCGAGACTCACACCCTTATCGTGTAATCCAGCATTTCTCATGGCTAATCAGCTCACCTACACATCGCTGGCACCATGGGCAATTTAGCAAGGCCAATCCACTTAACCTGCACATCTTTGGATTGTGGGAAGAAACTGGAGCACCCGGAGGAAACCCACGCAGACACGGGGAGAATGTGCAGACTCCACACAAACAGTTGCCTAAAAGTGGAATCGAACACAGATCCTTGGCACTGTGAGACAGTGGTGCTAATCACTGAGCTGCCTAGATGAGAATAGTGCATTAGATATTATCTACATTGACATCAGTCAGGCATTTAACAAGGTGACCTATGGGAGTCTGGTCAAGAAGCTAAGAGCTCACATGATCCACAGCAATTTGGCAAATTGGATACAAAATTAGCTCAGTGGCAGGAGACAAAAGGTGATGATCGAAGAGTGGTTTGTGATTTGAAGCCTATGTGCAGTGGCATATTGTCAGGTTTGGTACTGGGTCCTTTGCTGTTTGTAGCATACATTAAAGATTTAGACAGAAATGCAGGAGGTTTGATCACTAAGTTCACAGATCACAAGAAAATTGGTGGTCTGGTAAATAGAGATGAGGAAAGCCTTAGACTACAGGACAACATAGATTGCTGGTCAGATGGGCAGAACCAGGCCCAATGGAATTTAATCTGGCAAAGTGTGAGTTACCACATCTTGGGAGAACAAAACAATGCAAGAGGGTACATGAAGAATGGTAGGACCCCAGAGAGTACAGAGGATCAGGCGGACCTTGGTGTGCATGTCTACAGATCCTTGAAGGTGATAGGACAGGTAGATAAGGTGGTAAAGAAGTCATATGAGATACATGCCTTTATTAATTGAGGCACTGAATAAAAGAACAAGCAGTTCATGATGGAGCCGTATAAGACATTAGTTGGCCGCAATTCTGGTAGTGCAGTTCTGCTCATCACACTATCGGAAAGATGTGAATGCCGTACAGAGATTCACCATGATGATTCCTTAACTGGAGTGTTTCCATTATAAAGAGAGAGATATAGACTGGAGTTGCTTTTCTTAGACCAGAGAAGGCCGAGAGGGGAACCTGATTCAGATGTACAAAACTATGAGGGGCATCGGTGAATAGATAGGAAGAAATGTTTTCCCTTAGTGAGGGCTCAATAACTAAAGATCGTAGATTTAAGTTAAGGATAGGAGGTTTAGAGGGGATTTCAAGATGATGTTTCTCATCCAGAGGCTTGTGGGTATCTGGAATTCAGCCTGAAAAAGTAGAGGATTGAAACTATTTAGATAACACTTGAAATTGTATACAATGCTACTGGTCAATTGCTGGAAAATGGAACTACAGCAGATAAGTGTTTGATGCCTTCCACAGACAGCCCTCCTTCTGTGCTGTAAAACTCTACGATACTATCTGTCTTACGCTCCAAGAAAATCAACATGAGGCACACCTAATGTCAAGGTCAAAACTTTGCACATTAAATGACAGATACAACCGAGACAAATCCCATAGATTTTTGTTTTCGTTCAGTTATGGGGATGTGGGTATCACTGTTTAAGGCAGTATTTATTGCCTTAAACCTCCACAAGCAGGTTATAGTGAGCTGCCTCATTGAACAGCTGCAGTCCTTGGAATGTAAGGACACCCACAGGGCTATTAGAATTAGGATTAGATTTTATAGTCACGTGTACTCAAGTTCAGGAGTACTGGAATACAGTGAAACATCCCAGGATTTTGATGCTGCAACACTGAAGAAGCAGTGACATAGTTCCAAGTCAGGTTGCTATGTGGCTCGGAGGGAAATTTGTTTCTGGTGCTTGTGCTCCCCTGTGTTTATTGTCCTTATTTTCTTGGTTCTATGGGGTCATGGATTTAGAAGATGCTGTCAAAAGAATATTGGTAATTTGATTCTTGTAAATAATAGATGGAGTGTCAATCAAGCAAGCTGCTTTGTCCTGAACAGACTCAAGCTTCCATAGTGCTGCTGGTGCTGTACTCATCTAGGTAAGTGAAAAGCATTGCACTACACTCAATGATGTTTACACAGTGGACAGGACTTGAAGTGCCAGGAGGTAAGAGTTATTTGCTGCAGAATTCCCAGCTACTGTCCTGCTCTTGAAGCCACAGCATTTGTATGGCCAGTCCAGTTCACTTTAATATTGGAGGATTCAGCAATGTGAAAATGGGAGCTTGCTCATTTCAAGAAGAAGAATAAGGGGGAATCATATTATCCATATCATGAGTTTTTGCAGACTCAGAGGTGCAGAGGGTTGGGGGTGTCCCTGTGTATTAATACACAGAAGTCTGTGTGCAGGTACAGCAAGTAATTAGGAAAAGTAATATAATGTGATCCTTAATTGCAAGGGGAATTAAAGACAAAAGTAGGGAAGTTATGCCTCATTTATACATGGATTGGTGAATACAGCACTGATCTGCTTATCTGAAAAATGATAAAATGTACTGGAAGCAGGTCAGAGAATTTCTAACTGCATGTTGTGTGGCAAACAATGGAGACTTGCTACATCTATCTCTCTGCTTTCTCATAGTATTCTGCACACTTAACTGTCTTTATGACAAAGTTAAAAATCACACAACAACAGGTTATAGTCCAACAGGTTTAACTGGAAGCACATTAGCTTTCGGAGCGACGCTCCTTCATCAGGTGATTGTCAATCCCATGAACCCGTCACTTCTAAAATCCTATGTCCATGGCAATATGTACCACATGGGCTTTGTATCAGGTAGAACTGCTTATTAGCTAACTGCGAGACCCCCAACTCAATTATTTTACCTTAGAATTAAATAGGCAGTTCAATGTACAGAGGAACCTCGATTATCTAAACAAGATCACAAGGTCCAGATGCTTTGCTAAGCTGTGTTTTTCGACATTTGATTATCAAACATTCGATTATCTGAACAATACATTCCCTGCCTGTGTCGTTTGGATAATCGAGGTTCCTCTATCATTCCTCATAAAACTTGACATTCTTGTCACCATCCTGGGAATTGGAGATTACCAGTCCATCGAGGATTATCACAACTGCCCTAACCATTGTTACAGGTATGAGTATTTCACACCATGTTCTCAGGCAGACAACCTGAGCCTTTTTTGAACCTTTACCAACGAAGCCATATTAGCTTGTTGCTTGGATGAGTTCAAAACAGGTCACAGGCTCTCCCTTTATTCCACCATTTTACCTTAAATTAAACTGTGTTCTGAAACAAAACAATTTTATAAACTTGACATGTGTAGCAAACAATATAGGATTGCTAAACACTTTGAAAATGCATTCAGCAAAAAGAATAGCAAGACGTCTATTAAAAGCAGCATTGTACATCCTTCACTCCATTTCATCATCACATGGGGTGTAAATGCCTCCTGATTTACAGGATAACATGATTCATTTCAGTTATCTGCTTGTGAAACAAATCCTGCATAAAAAATTCAAACTGTCACAAAAATATTTCATAAGTTAAATTAATAGATTTCATTAGATGGTTTCGGTAAGAACGCTATCATCAGATGAGATAAAAATTTCATCCATTAACTATTAAATGCTCTTACAAATGTTGAAAAAGAATGACATTTTCTGGCCAGTCTAACTGATGTGAATGAAGTCCATTAAGGAGTGAGCAGTATATGAAACTCATCTTCATTGCAAGCTATTTGTTTTGCTGAAATTAAATTAAGCATAGCAAGTGATTCAACACAATTTTCTGAGATCAGTATCTCTTGAAGCAGAAATGGTGATGATATACTAAAGTTGCTACATAATTAGCAAGCAAGTAGCAAGGAGTAATCAAATTTAACACATGCACTGATTCTTATCAAGGCTGAAAGTTAATATATTGAATACTTTTCTTTCAAAAATTGCAATGTATTGATCTGTGATGATTACTTGAGAAATATTGTGAAATATTATCTACACCTATGAAATTTTAAGACTTTTTACTGTGATACTCCATTATAATTATCAGGCCAACTGGGCTAGATGCTAGCCACCCCACCCTTCTCCCTCAGCTTGTGAAACAAACATTCAGAACTTAAAAACACAAACTGGACCCCCAATTTGATGAAACTGCTGCCTTTCCACAGCAAAACATCATTAACATATTTAAATCAAATTCTAACAATGTAACTTTGAACAATTTACCTCCTAGGAGAAAGTGAGGACTGCAGATACTGGAGATCAGAGTTGAGAGTGTGGTGCTGGAAAAGCACAGCAGGTCAGGCAGCATCCGAGCAGCAGGATAATCGACATTTCAGGCATAAGCCCTTGAAGCAGCACACTCTCGATAATTTACCTCCTGCTGCATGGTTTTCCAAGAGCTCAGGAAACTGGCCAACAAATACAGGCAGCAGCTGTCAGGTTGATGAGCTGAATGTCCTTTACACCACTTTTGAGTCAGGAGAAGCAAAAGGGCTCTCCCCACCTTTGATTGCCTGAGAAAGTCTTTGGCCTCCATTCTACTGATCTTGGCTTCTTTCTCCTAGATACATGATCACTGAGCTCCCCAAGAATTTGCTCCCTTACCATTGCCTAAGATTGTGGCAATTGCTCCTCCTCCCAACTATACCATCTCAAAACCTGACTGTACACTTATCCCTTTCTCCTGATCAGGACCATTCCCTCCAGACACCAGTATCAAGCTGAAGCCCATTGTTTTCCACCATCACAACTGACTACCCCCACCATTCAATTGCAGCCTACCCACTCCTACTTTCAACAAAGCTTGCCCTTCCCAGTTGCTCCCCAAGTACTAATCCTGAAGGTTACCCACCCTCCTCATCCAATCACAGCCAACTCCAAACCACCAACTACCTGCCACAATAGATTGCTGGCAACCATCCCACAGGTTCCTGTCAGTAGTTTTCTATCAGTTGTTTTTCCAGTGGACCAGCCTATTGGTTTGGCCATTGCCAGATGAGGAGTGGAATTCTGTCATTAAATTCAGCATGAGGTCTGTTTTTCCAGCATAACCAGAAACACTGGCTACTTTCGTGATCGTATATTGCCTTCCTCGTTCTAAAGTTAAGGATATCATTGAGCAGCATCCCGAGATGTAACATTCTCTCATCCGCTGTGAGGGTGTCTACATGCCAATCAGCCTGCCAAACACTGACTTCCAAATGCCGAAGTCATTGCTGCACACAGACCTTGGAGGGCTGCATAGAGCAAAAAACAATTAGAGGGAAAGTAACTGAAGGGTGAGTGTAAATACTGGCAGACATCACTCAATTCACGGGGCGACATGGTTGCACAGTGGTTAGTACTGCTGCCTCACAGCGCCAGAGACCCAGGTTCAATTCCTGCCTCAGGCAACTGTGTGGAGTTTGCACATTCTCCCCGTGTCTGCGTGGGTTTCCTCCGGGTGCTCCGGTTTCCTCCCACAGTCCAAAAATGTGCAGGTTAGGTGAATTGGCCATGCTAAATTGCCTTTAGTGTTAGGTGAAGGAGTAAATGGACAGGAATGGGTCTGGGTGGGCTCCTCTTCGGAGGGTCGGTGTGGACTTGTTGGACCAAAGGGCCTGTTTCCACATTGTAAGTAATCTAATCTAAAAAATCTAATTCAATACCAATAACATAGGCAGAGAAAGGGATGAGCTCCTGCAAGGGGCTTTAGAGGATTAGGTAAGGACTAGGCAAGCACAACCTCAAAGGTAATGATCTCTGGATTACTCTCAGTGTCAAACATCACTGAATATAGGAATAATGGGGCAGAGAACATGAATGTATTACTGGAGAGATAATGCAGGAGGAAAGGCTTTAGAATTCTAAGACATTCAACTGGTTCTGGGGAGATGAGACCTTCCACACAATGCAGCTGATCAAAATTTCCTTGTGGCCCAGTTTGCTCTTGCCACTCGGAAGGATTTAAGCTAATTCGACAGAGTGGTGTGGAAACAAAGATTCTGGAGTGTGTATCAGGAAGGTTAGTGAGACTAAACAAGGTGCACAGAGCATTGGGAGAGACAAAGAACATTAAAATCAGTCATAGTACGGTGTTAGATGGATTCAGACTAAGAAGGAATTCAAATAAGGTCTAAATTAGGTTCATTATACATGCATATCAATGCGTGGAATGCAATAAATAAGGTTAGTCAGACAGTCATATGGGTAAATAGTGCTATTTTGATAATGCAGAATGGACAAATGCACATCAATTAATGAAATCTAGCACAGATTTGTTAGGTGCAAATTATGTTAATTAACACGCTTGATTTTTCTTTCAATATGGTTGATAAATGTAATGTCATTCATATGGTGGGGATATTATTTGATAAAGATCCACCTAACTAGATTGACAGCAAAACTAGAGCACATAGAATACAGGGGCACTAGTAGCACATGTACAAAAATGGCCAACTGACAGGAAACAGATATAACAATATGTTATCAGACTTCTATAAAGTATATAGTTGGATTCCCCAAGGGTTAGTGTTAAGACTCCTGCTTTACTTGATGTCTATTAATAATCTAGACTTTGATGTATAGGACACAATTTCAAACTTTTTGCATGTCACAAAACTTGAAGGTATTATGATCTGTGAGGAAGAGAGTGATAAATTTCAGGAGGGGTTAGCCAGACTGGTGGAACTGGTGGTTACATGGTAAAAAAAAATTTCAAAGTAGAGAAGCATGAAGTAATTCATTTTGGGAGGAAGGGCAAAGAATGGCGATATAAATGTTAAGGTACAATGCTAACGAGCACACAGGAGCAGAGAGATCTAGGATATATGCGCACAAATCATTGAATGTGGCAGAGCATGCTGAGAAAATAGTTAATGAAGGATAGAGGATCATGGCTATGTAAACCAGGTTAAAAATCACACAACACCAGATTCTTGTCCAACAGGTTTATTTGGAAGTACTAGCTTTCAGAGCGCTACTCCTTCATCAGGTAACTCCACAACATATCTAAACCAGGGCAAAGAGAACAAACACAAGGTAGGGATACATATAACTACAGGTTTTGCCTCAACTGGAAAATAGGTTGTACCTCTCTAATTTGTCAGCCTTAGGTCTCACAACATATATAATTTAGAAACTACTGTATTTCCAGTTTTCCTTCCACTGGCATCCAGAGATTCTGCATCAATAATATTCATATTACATTTGGTAACACTTTGTACAGTTTGAATACCTTAAATCCTGCTTTTGATGTCCAATAGGAAAATCATTCATCCATTCATTATGTGGTTGGTGCAAGTCAAGGTGAGGTCTTAATTCGTTTATGGGATAATGTGGTTGTGCATTGAATATACTTAAACATCTCATACCCATGGTCCAGCAAATTTTCTGGCATGGCAAAGATCAGGTCCTGTGGCTGCTGAAATAGGGATGTTTAACCTGTACTGTGTCCAGTTCTGGATATCAAATTTAAGGAAAGATGTGACACCAAAAGGCAGATGCTGAAAAGGTCTATAAGAATGGTTCCAGTGATGAAAAGATTGTTACATGCAATAGTTTGGAGCAACTTCTACTGCTTTAAAGAAGCAAATGTTGAGAGGAGAATTGATGGAAGTGTTCAAAATTATGAGATATCTGGACAGATAGGAAGAAACTGCTCCGAGTAGCTGAAGGACGAAGAACCAGAGGACAGCATTATAAGGTAACTGGAAAAAGTAGTAATGGTGATGTGAGGAAAAATGTTTAATACATTGGGTCAGTAGAATCTGGAATTCTCTGCCTGAGATTGTGTGGAGCCTGATTCAACAAAAGCCTTCAACGGAAAATTTGATAATTATCTGGAGATTAAAAAAAAAGAGGGCTCTGAGGAAAAGGTGGGTGAGTGCCAGAATGTCAGTCGCTCTTTCATTGAGCTAGCCATTGAGACATTAGGTCAAATGACTTTCTTGTGCACTAACATCATTCTATGATACTTTCAAACACCTCACTAATAACATGGTGAATGTATCAATAAGGTTAAGTGTGCAGGTCAGTCCATATTTTCTCCTTTCGCTACTGAGTTCATAAATATACTGTAAACTCTAAATTAGCAAAAAAATCACACATACTATCTTTCACATTTTTGCAAGAGAATCTAGAAACTGTTGTAAAATTCTTTTCAAGATTATAGATGGGTTGATTTAAAACAAGTTAATAGATTGACAGAATGCTACCAAACACAAATGGCCATTTGATCCATCATATACTGGCTCTTTAATTAGTCCCAATTCCTGCCCTTTTCTTGCTTCCCCTAAATTTTCCCACAATTAGTATTTATTGAAGGCACTTTTGAAATTTCTTATTTATTCTGCTTCCACCACCCTTTCAAATTAGGAAATTCAGACTGTGGTAGTTCTCATTTCAGCTCCAGTCCTTTTAACAATTATTTTAAACTCGTGTCCTCTAGTTACTCAGCTATTTTGTTATTGGAAACAGTTGCTCGCTATTTCTCTCAGAACTTTTTATGGTTTTGCTACTATTCCCCATTCACATTTCCTGATTCAAGAACAATCCCAACTTCTCTAGGCTTTCCAGTAACTGAAGCCATTCATCCATAACACCATTCTAGTAAATCTGTCTTGGAACCTCACTAAGACTTCGATGTCTCTCCTATTGAGTTGCACCTTGAATACTGCACAGTCTTCAGCTCTAACTACTGATTTACAAAGGGTTGGCATAACTTTCTCTTGAAATTCTGTGCCTCTATTCAGGAAGCCTAATATGCCATATGCTTTTTTAATCGCTTTCTTAACTTGTCCTGCCCTCTTTGGGAGTTACATGCATGTACTCCCAGATCCCTCTGATCATACACTCTTTGAAAATGTACCATTTTTTCTTTATATTTGTTCTCAATCTTCCAACCAAAATTTGTCATTGCACACAGTTCCGTCTTGTGTTTGCCCATTTCACCATTGTGTATCCTCCTGACATCTGTCCCTTACTGTACGCCATATTTACAGGTTTACTGTCATTAGTAAACATGGAAAATGTTGATAAAATTGTCCAATTTCAGGAAATTAATGCAAATCAAAAAGATCAATGGTTCTAAATATCAGCCCTGGAAGGATCTCTGTGTATTTCCCTCCAGTCTGAGAACAACTATTCACCAATACTCTGCTTCTTATCACTTAGCCAAGCCATTGCAACGATGAAGGGCTTTTGCCCGAAACGTCGATTTTACTGTTCCTCGGATGCTGCCTGAACTGTTGGGCTTTTCCAGCACAACTCTACTCTAGACTCTGGTTTCCAGCATCTGCAGTCATTGTTTTTACCTAATGCAATTAGAGATTGGTGAACTCAACAGAAAGAAGTCAGTGTTGCACCCCATAAACAGGTATGGAGTTTCTGTATAGAACAAAATATGACAACTATGATGGTTGAATGCATTGAAATCTAGAATTTATCAGAACTAGTTGACAGAACTGCAATTTGTTAAACTGAGTTGTGCAGAATCCTGATTGCAGACACTCACTTGACACTAAATGTCTCTCCTGACTAAGCTGGGAGGTTTTGAATCACCCGACTATTTCAATTATATACAGTCAATTAGAAACTGTCAAGTGAGATGCACTGTTTTATGCAACTAGAAAATGAATTGTGCCTCCAGGGCACCTGTCAATGAGGTATTTATACCAGAATTTCATGGATCAGCTCGTTTGAATGTCCATCTGATCTCCATTGGGCATCAACATCCCCACCAAAAACAACAATTGTACATCTAACCTGTCACAGAGATTCTGGGTACAGAGGGACAGTCGTTTAGGAGCCGACATAGAGCTAATTACTTTGATGTTTTATTTTTTCCATCTCAACAGAGTAATACCAGCAGATCTCCTATTTCAGCTCCCCCAAGGAGATTTGGAAATGAATTATCAACTGTTAACCTTCATACAAGCCAATCAGACCAACACATCTTGCAGGTGAATCCATTTCTCTCCTTCAAGGGACCTCCTCAGATCTCCACCTGATCAGCTACCCTCAACATATTGTTCATTGAGATCCTGCACAAATATTGTCCTTTCATCCTTTCAAAACATTCAACAGCTCACATTTGTAGGTTCCTTCTCTCTTCCCTTGTAGCATATAGAACACCCGGGGAGGCAGAGAACTCAAGGCAGCCCACCATTGATAGTCACCATGACAACAGCAGAGAATGACAGTTGGAAATAAGTCATGTCTTCATATGCCTGGTGGTGAGATGGGAATCTACCAGCTAACTGATAACAGAATTACATATCACTCAGCAAGATAGCAGATAATACTCATGCATACTTGACTTTATCAATGAGTGAAGTATAATGATAAGCACTATAATGACTTAAAACCCTCTCACCTTGCCAGTTCTAGTTCACTCTTTCATCTCCCACAAGTGTCCCTCAACAGCTGCTGCCAGAGGAGGATGAAGCCTCCTCAGTGGAGGTCATTCACTCAAGATGCACTATTACATAAGTTATGTACAATTTCCACTCACACAGATAAGCAAACCTCAGAACAACCACCAAGAGAGGCAGTTAGGTTGTCGCATGGAAAGATGTATTTTACAAATGTGCGATAACAGGAGGTGGAGACAAATACAATAGTGGAGCCTGTCAGAGGAGAACTACTCTGGAGCAATAGCAGAAAATGGGCCTGTCACCAATTCCAAAGCCACATATGTGATTCAAGAGGAGTCAGCTTCCAGTATTATTGCCACGGTGGTCTCAGGTCTTCAGGCTGATGTTGGCATCCGTGGAAAGTAAGGCAACCTAGATACAGCATCAAGTGCAGTAGGTTACTGCATGCATGCTAACCCCGACCCTTGCACACTCAGAATGCTACCTTAAACTGGTTGGAGGAAAGTCTTGTCCTGTCTATTCAGTTCCTCAATGACATACAACAAAGTGCTTTTCAGCTCTTGACTAGCAAGTAAACACAGATGGATCATGAGCCAGAAGATACAGAATGGCCAGATGAAGATGGGATTCTGCTCAATGTGCTTTCACTCCTCACCAACTCTCCTCTCCTCAGTTAAGTCCAGAAGTGCTGTCAGCTGTCCCGGTGGCTGAGTGGCAAATTTTGACTGGGCCTCCAAAAGCTCAGAATGGAAAGGACACCAGCCAAAAATATCTGAGCAGGAAAGCAAGCAGCATGCTGCTAGTTCTGCCAAAGCCATAGATGATGACTATATAGGAATTTAAGGAAATGAAGGCAAGGATTTGGAATGGCAATAGGGTATCTGAGACTATGTAAAGAAGAACCAGAAATGGTGACAATGCTTGAACAATAGACTTTATTTTGAAGCTGTTTTATCACATGCTGCCTATGTTTTCCTGCTTTATAAAGAATGGTGTAATAAGACCATAGAACATAGAACATAGAACCTAGAAAAGTACAGCACAGAACAGGCCAATGATGTGCCAAGGGTTAATCTTAATGTAAAATATAATAACTTAACCTACGCACCCCTCAACTCTTTGCTATACATGTGCATGTCCAGCAGTCACTTAAATGTCCCTAATGACTCTGTTTCCGCCACCACCTCTGGCAATGCCTCTGGCAGTCCCTCTATACCTTTCTCCTAATATCTTAAAACTATGACCCCTCGTACCAGTCAATATGCCCTGGGGAAAAGTCTCTGGCTAGTGACTCGATCCATGCCTCTCATTATCTTGTATACCTCGATCAGGTCACCTCTCTTCCTCCTTCTCTCCAGAGAGAAAAGTCTGAGCTTAGTCAACCTTTCTTCATAAGGCAAGCCCTCCAGTCCAGACAGCATCCTGGGAAACCTTCTTTGCACCCTCTCCAAAGCCTCTGTACCTTTCCTATAGTAGGCAACCTTAACTGGACACAATATTCCAAGTGTGGTCTCACCAGGGACTTGTAGAGCTGTAGCAAAACCTCGTGGCTCTTAAACTCGACCCTACTGTTAATGAAAGCCAAAACACCATATGCTTTCTTAACAACCCTATCCACTTGGGTGGCAACTTTGAGGAATCTATGTACTTGCACACCAAGATCCCTCTTTTCCTCCACAATGCCAAGAATCCTGTCTTTAATCCTATATTCAGCATTCAAGTTCAACCTTCCAAAATGCATCACTTCGCATTTATCCAGGTTGAAGTCCACCTGCCATTTCTTAGCCCAGCTCTGCATCCTGTCTATGTCACGCTGCAGCCTACAACAGCCCTCAATACTATCGACGGCACCTCCAACCTTCGTGTCATCTGCAAATTTACTAACCCACCCCTCAACCTCCTCACCCAAGTCATTTATAAAAACTGAAAAGAGCAGAGGCCCAAGTACAGAGTCCTGTTGCACTCCATTCAACACTGACCTCCAGGCAGAATACTTTCCATCTACAACCACTCTCTGCCTTCTGTCAGCCAACCAATTCTGAATCCAGATAGCCAAATCTCCCTGTATCCCATACCTCCTCACCTTATGAATGAGCCTACCATGAGGAACCTTATCAAATGCCTTGCAGAAGTCCATATACACCACATCCACTGCTTGAACTTCATTGATTTGTCTTGTCACCTCCTCAAAGAACTCAATAAGATTTGCGAGGCATGACCTGCCCCTCATAAAGCCACGCTGACTGCCTTTAATCACGCTATATTTTGCCAAATAGTCATAAATCCTATCCCTCAGAATTCTTTCCAAAACTTTGCTGACCACAGACATAAGACTGACTGGTCTGTAATTGCCAGGGAGTTCCCTATTACCCTTCTTGAAAAGAGGAACAACATTTGCCTCCTTCCAATCCTCTGGTATGACTCCTGTGGAGAGTGAGGAAGCAAAGATCTTTGCCAGCGGCTTAGCAACCTCCTTTCTCGCTTCCTGGAGCAGCCTAGGATAAATCTGGTCCGGGCCTGAGGACTTATCAATCTTAACGTTTTCTAAAATTTCCAGCACATCAACTTCATCAATCTTGATCTGGTCAAGCCTGCATCCCAGCTCCTCAAAGTTCTCATTCACAACCAGGTCCCTTTCCTTAGAGAAAACTGAAGCAAAAAGTTCATTTAGGGCTTCCCCTATCTGCTCAGACTCCACGCACAAGTTCCCTATGCTATCCCTGATTGGCCCAACCTTCTCCCCAATCATTCTCTTATTCCTCAAGTATGAGTAAAATGCCTTTGGGTTCTCCCTAATCCTTCTTGCCAAACCTTTTTCGTGCCCCCTCCTGGCTCTCCTCAGTCCACTTCTGAGCTCCTTTCTAGCAAGCCTGTAATCCTCTAAAGCTATGTTCCTCCACCTTACGTAATCTGCCTTCTTCCTTTCGACGAGAAGTTCCTCTGTTCTCATCATCCAAGGTTCCTTAATCTTACCCCTTCTTACCTGTCTCAGAGGAACAAATTCATACATCACTCGCAACAACTGCTCCTTAAACAGTCTGCTGTGCCCTTTCTGTGGAACAATTGCTCCCAGTCTGTCCTTCCCAACTCCTGTCTGATAACATCATAATTTCCTTTTCCCCAATTAAATATCTTCTCTCATTAACTGCTCCTTTCCCTCTCCAAGGCTCTGGTAAATGTGAGGCAGTTGTGATCACTGTCACCAAAGTGTTCTCCCACCGTGAGATCTGACACCTGTCCTGGCTCATTGCCGAGCACCAAATCCAAAATGGCCTCTCCCCTCATATGTCTGTCTACATACTGTGTAAGGAAACCCTCCTGAACACACCTGACAAAAACGGCTCCATCCACACCATCTGCACTTAGGAGGTTCCAGTTGATTTTGGAAAAGTTGAAATCACCCATAACAACAACCCTGCTACTTCTGCATTTTTCTAGAATCTGACCGCCTATGAGTTCTTCAATTTCTTTACTGCTATTAGTGGGTCTGTAGAAAACCCCCAATGAGGTGACTGTTCCCTTGCTGTTCCTAACTTCCACCCATACTGACTCAGTAGACAAACCTTCCACAACAACATTCATTTCTGTAGCTGTGATGCACTCTCTGATTAGCAATAATATACCCCCTCTTTTTCAACTCTCCCTGTTTTTTTTAAATGTTCTAAACCCTGGAACATCAAACAACCATTCCTGCTCCTGTGAAACCAACATCTTCATTATGGCCACAACATTATAGCCTCAAGTACTGATCCATGTTCTAAGTTTGTCACTCTTATTTCTTACACTCCTTGCATTAAAGCAGACACACTTAAACCGATCCCTTTGTTTCATTGCATGAGAAACCTTCCCGATAGATTCACTACATCCTGTCACTGCCCCATCTGCAACTGTTTCCCTCTCAGATATGTAGCTCTGGTTCCCAATCCCAGCCAAACTAGTTTAAACCCTCCCAAATCACACAAGCAAATCTCCCACCCAGGACATTTGTGCCCCTCCAGTTCAGGTGCAACTCATCCTTCATGTACAGGTCCCACCTTCTCCAGAAGGTATCCCAATGGTCTAGGTATCTGAAGCCCTCCCTCCTACACCAGCCTCGCAGCCATGCGTTAAGCTGCATTCGTTGACTGTTCCTCACCTCACTATCTCATGGCACTGGTAGCAAACCTGAGATCACTACTCTACTCGTCCTGCTCTTCAGCTTCCAACCTAGCTCTCTGTAGTCACTTTTCAGATCCTCAATCCCTTTCCTGGCTATATCATTTGTGCCAATATGTACCCCGATTTCTGGCTGCTCACCCTCCCCCTTCAGAATCCTGTAAACCCGATCAGCCACATCCTGGACCTTGGCACCAGGGAGGCCACATACCTTCCAGGGGTCCCATTCCTGACCACAAAAATCTCCTATCAATCCGTCTAACTAATGAGTCCCCTACCACTAGTGCTTTTCTATTGTCCCCCTTCCCTTCTGAGCCACAGTGCCAGACTTTGTGCCAGAGACCTGACAACTATGGCTTTCCCCTGGTAGGCTGTCCCTATTAGCAGTATCCAAAACAATATACTTATTGCTGAGGGGAACGGCCACAGGGGATCCCTGCTCTGACGTTTGGTTCCCTTTTCTCCCCCTGACTGTAACCCAGCTGTCCTTATCCTGTGTCTGAGGAGTGTCCATGTCCCTGTACATCCTCTCAATATCTCCCTCAGCCTCCTGGATGATCCGTAGTTCATCCAGCTCCAGTTCCCTAACTCGGTTTTCGAGGGGTTGGGTGCACTTCCCGCAGATGTAGTCGGCGGAAACATGTGAAGTGTCTCTCACCTGCCACATTCTGCAGGAGGAACATGCAACTGGCCTAACATCCATACCCCGCTACTCTGAAAGCCCGCACAGGACTAAACAAAGGAAGAGAACAAAAGAAAATGAGAAACCCGAAAACTTACCGAGTTTACAGACTCGGTTAGAGGAGGTGGGTGGGAGGGAGGCCATACCGTGTAGGGTCCCGGGTTTAGATCTCACCCACTTAAAAGCTTCCCGGCAAGTCTAGTCCCAATCTAGTCCCACCTGCCAGCGCCCGGCCCATATCCCTCCAAACCCTTCCTATTCATCCTATCCATGCCCCTCATAAATTTGTACACCTCTATAAGGTCACCTCTCAGCCTCCGATGCTCCAGGGAAAACAACTCCAGCCTGTTCAGCCTCTCCCTGCAGCTCAGATCCTCCAATCCTGGCAACATCCTTGTAAATCTTTTCTGAACCCTTACTAAAGTCCATATAGATCACATCTACCGCTCTGCCCTCATCAAAAAACTCAATCAAGTTTGTGAGACATGATTTCCCATGCACAAAGTCATGTTGACTATCCCGAATCAGTCCTTGCCTTTCCAAATACATGTACATCCTGTCCCTCAGGATTCCCTCCAACAACTTGCCCACCACCGAGGTCAGGCTCACCGGCCTATAGTTCCCTGGCTTGTCTTTACCACCCTTCTTAAACAGTGGCACCACGTTTGCCAACCTCCAGTCTTCCGGCACCTCCCCTGTGACTATCGATGATACAAATACCTCAGCAAGAGGCCCAGCAATCCCTTCTCTAGCTTCCCACAGAGGTCAAGGGTACACCTGATCAGGTCCTGGGGATTTATCCACCTTTTAACCATTTCAAGACATCCAGCACTTCCTCCTCTGTAATCTGGACATTTTGCAAGATGTCACCATCTATTTCCCTACAGTCTATATCTTCCATATCCTTTTCCACAGTAAATACTGATGCAAAATATTCATTTAGTATCTCCCCCATTTTCTGTGGCTCCACACAAAGGCCGCCTTGCTGATCTTTGAGGGGCCCTATTCTCTCCCTAGTTACCCTTTTGTCCTTAACATATTTGTAAAAACCCTTTGGATTCTTCTTAATTCTATTTGCCAAAGCTATCTCATGTCCCCGTTTTGCCCTCCTGATTTCCCTCTTAAGTATACTCCTACTTTCTTTATACTCTTCTAAGGATTCACTCGATCTATCCTGTCTGTACCTGACATATGCTTCCTTCTTTTTCTTAAACAAACCCTCAATTTCTTGAGGAGAAAGTGAGGACTGCAGATGCTGGAGATCAGAGCTGAAAATGTGTTGCTGGAAAAGCTAAGATCTCATGGAATACAGGGAGAACTAGCCATTTGGATACAGAACTGGCTCAAAGGTAGAAGACAGAGGTTGGTGGTGGAGGGTTGTTTTTCAGACTAGAGGCCTGTGACCAGTGGAGTACCACAAGGATCGGTGCTGGGTCCTCTACTTCTTGTCATTTACATAAATGATTTGGATGCAAGCATAAGAGGTACAGTTAGTAAGTTTGCAGATGACACCAAAACTGGAGGTGTAGTGGACAGCGAAAAGGGTTACCTCAGATTACAATAGGATCTGGACCAAATGGGCCAATGGGCTGAGAAATGGCAGATGTAGTTTAATTCAGATAAATGCGAGGTGCTGTATTTTGGGAAAGCAAATCTTAGCAGGACTTATACACTTAATGGTAAGGTCCTAGGGAGTGTTGCTGAACCTTGGAGACCTTGGAGCGCAGGTTCATAGCTCCCTGAAAGTGGAGTCACAGGTAGATAGGATAGTGAAGAAGGCATTTGGTATGCTTTCCTTTATTGGTCAGAGTATTGAGTATAGGAGTTGGGAGGTCATGTTGCAGCTGTACATTGGTTAGGCCACTGTTGGAATATTGCGTGCAATTCTGGTCTCCCTCCTATCAGAAAGATGTTAAGAAACATGAAAGGGTTCAGAAAAGATTTACAAGGATGTTGCCAGGGTTGGAGAATTTGAGCTATAGGGAGAGGCTGAACAGGCTGGGGCTGTTTTCCCTGGAGCGTCGGAAGCTGAGGGGTGACCTTATAGAGGTTTACAAAATTATGAGGGGCATGGATAGGATAAACAGGAAAAGTCTTTTCCCTGGGATCGGGGAGTCCAAAACTAGAAGGTATAGGTGTAGGGTAAGATGGGAAAGATATAAAAGAGACCTAAGGGGCAACGTTTTCACGCAGAGGGTGGTACGTGTATGGAATGAGCTGCCTGAGGATGTGGTGGAGGCTGGTACAATTGCAACATTTAAGAGGCATTTGGATGGGTATATGAATAGGAAGGGTTTGGAGGGATATGGGCCGGGTGCTGGCAGGTGGGACTACATTGGGTTGGGATATCTGGTCGGCATGGACAGGTTGGACCAAAGGGTCTGTTTCCATGCTGTACATCTCTATGGCTCTATGACTCTTCCACTAAGCCATGTTCTTCAATGTGCTCATGAATTACATTAACTCCCAACCAAGCAACACTTCAAATCAAAATTTCTCACCCTTGCTTTCAAGTGTTTCCTTACATGTCCCTTCCTATCGCTGTCATCTGCCTCAGTCCCCAATTTCTGGAGATGTCTGTATCTCTCTAATTTTGGCTTCTTAAGTATCCACAATTTTAACTGCTTCATCGCTGATGGTCATGCCTTTTAGTTTCAAGGCCCTTAGCTTTCAAATTATTTCCCTTCACTTCACTACTTCCTCTTTCTTTAAGACACTTCCTAAGATACACAGCATTAACCAAGCTGTTCGAGTGCAGAAAGGTCAGGGGGAGTCTTGGCAGAGGTGTACAAAATATTTAAGGGGTTGTTAAAGAAAATAAGGGGAAGCGGTTTAGTGCCAGAATGATCACAAAACAGGAGCACCAGATTTACAGTAGCTGACAAAAGAACCAAAGATAATATGATGAGATTTACTTCTGACATAGTAAGCTATGATATAGTGGTGGAAGTTTCAGACATTTAGTCAGAATCTCCCTCCAAACATATGAAGTGAATCCCCCTCCCCAGACTTAAATTGGACTTTATGTGCAGAAATAATTTTGTAGGTCAATTCATCATTCATAATCATGATACAACTGAACCATCAGACACTGAAATATAAGCACCAGAGAGTGGACACAGAGCATTTATTTGGCAATCTTCCCTTCGAGACAACTTTACAAATTGCATCCAGGGTATAAAACAGGCTACTAACTTGTGACCCCTTTTGATTCCTTTTACATTAATGGCAATAGTTTACTGATAAAATAATCATGAAGTGGCTAAAATTCAGACCATGTCACGACTGAAGTTATTGTGCCACATTATTAGTTCAAATCAATTTATGGAACAGTCTAACTACCAGACGGTATTATTATTGTCCCAACTTAAACGAATACTTATTCACAACTACAAATGTCATATACATTTTTCGTAAATGGAAGTGACAGTTCTGCCCACCAGTCATAAATTAGGATACACAATTAGGGCACATGTAGTGAATACTAAGCGTCTGCATATCGGGTTGCATATTCACTTTTGTTTTAATCAAGCCTCAAATTGAATTTAAAATGTGTCAGCCTTTCCCAAGATTATGGCGAGGGAAGAAGTGAATAAAAGAAAGTCCAATGTGCAAGGATAAGACAGGCTCTGCAGAACTCAAGGAGTTGTACAATACCAAGTTCTTTTTGAGGGATGGCCAATTTGCTATTTCACAGTATTCTCCCATGAGACCAGTGCAGCAAATTATCAGGCTCATGTTATACTGCCCATGGGTTTGGAAAATATTGAAGAAGAAAATGTACCCATTTAAAGGTGTGAGACAAGGAAACAGAAAGCAAGTTTACAGCATAGTTAGCAACGATCAAAGCAATTGTTTCTTGAAAATTTGCCTTTTCCATATAAATTAACTTATGCCAAAATCGACATGTAATCTTTGTGCTTTGCATCTCATACATCCCCACATATTAGGAGGCATGTCTTCAAGATGGAAGATGTTACAGTAAACTTTAATAGGCTTTGCTGCATTTGCTGACACCAAGTTGGCAATCAGGATTCGACATATTGTTCAAACTCCAAATAACTTTACTGCTTGAGGGCCCAATCCTTTTCTAGAGGATGGCTTCACTTCCCAAGATATTGAGGCAAGATTTGTGTATCCTGTGTAACAATGGGTCTATACCTCAGATATAAACAGCTTTTTACCATTGGCCATGGCCATTCTATCAAAAATTCAGCCCATTCTAAATTGATGTCGGCCCAAGCAGATTGACAGGGGATCAGCCGTCTGCTTCTAGTGATTCCCACTGCTGAGATTGATGAGGAACTTGGACAACAAGGATGTGTCGATAAATTTGTGCAATTAAAGTGCAGTGAGTGAATTCTGGGGGCCCTAAAGACAATCAAAGGCCCCAGTGAGGGCATGAGCTGTAACTGTGGGTCGGTAGCTCCAATGACACAGGACAATTACTGATAGGGGCCCCTTTGTGTGTCCAAGTGGCCTCCTTCCCAGCTGGTTACCTTTCCCACCCTTGGCAAAATGTCATGGTAGAGAGAGGAAGATCAGCATGCCACTAAAAGCTTTCTCTTGCCATTTATCTAGCCTTTCTGCCCCTCAGCCTATAATTGAAAATATAAAGATAAACATCAAAAACTATTGCCACTCAGAATGCAATGAGAGACTGGGATTATATATTCTTTGGAATTTAGAACAATGAGGGGGGATCTTATAAAAACATATAAAATTATGAAGGGAATTGATATGATAGAAGGAGAGAGGATGTTTCTACTGGCGGGTGAAACTAGGATAAGAAGGCACAGCTTCAAAATTAGAGGGAACAGAAATAGGACTGAATTGAGAAGAGACTTCTTCACCCAGAGGGTTGTGAATCTGTGGAATTCCCTACCTGGTGAAGTGGTTAAGGCTTCCTCATTGTATGTATGTAAAGCTAAGATAGATCATTTTTTGAACAGTAATGGAATTATGGGTTATAGTGAGAGGGTGGGTAAGTGGAGCTGAGACCATGAAAAGATCAGCCATGATCATATTGAATGGCGCAGCAGGCTCGAAGGGCCAGATTGCCTACTCCTGCTCCTAGTTCTTATGTACTTATGTTCAAAGAAACCATAGAAGGCATATAGGTCAGGTCTTGCATCTCAATAAAATTGCTGCTAGCACAACAATGGTAATTCTACTGGCTGAGAACTTGCAATGAAGTGACAGGGACCTGTTATTAGATTAGATTACTTAGTGTGGAAACAGGCCCTTCGGCCCAACAAGCCCACACCGACCCGCCAAAGCGCAACCCACCCGGACCCATTCCCCTACATTTACCCCTTCACCTCACACTATGGGCAATTTAGCATGGCCAATTCACCTAACCTGCACATTGTTTGACTGTGGGAGGAAACCTGAGCACCCAGAGGAAACCCACGCAGACACGGGGAGAATGTGCAAACTCCACACAGTCGCCTGAGGCGGGAAATGAACCCGGGTCTCTGGGGCTGTGAGGCAGCAGTGCTAACCACTGTGCCACCGTGCCACCCACTGGTTTGCCAGGTGCACATAGATGCCATTGCAACAATGCTATAACATGAGATATCCCAAATAAATCAAATTTGGTAAAGGTGAAATCACCATAGTGTCGTGGACCAGTGGAATGCTCTGTCATTAGACAGGGCTGACTGGTGGCTGTTTAAACTGAGGGTCGCCATGCCTCAGGAGGATTAAAAGGACAGTTCTTCATAGTGACCTCAGCCTCTGCAGGAATTGAACCCACATTGTTGGCATCACTCTGCATCACAAACCAGCCATCCCGCCAACTGAGCTTTTATAAACAATGTAAAGACTAACTAAAGTTTGCAGCATCTGTTTGCTTCTTTCCCACTGCAGTACAAATAACAAAATAACATAGGAACAAGTGCATTTATGATGCAAACTTCAAAAAACTGTCGCCAGTTTTCCAACCCATCTGAGCAGCACACACTATGTCTCAGTGCAAGTGCCCATAAATCTATGTGCCAGTATGTTTGCTGCACTTTCACTTAAAGAAACTGAGAAGCCAATCTAAAGATGAGAACCGATGTCATTGAAAATTATTTTGATTTAAAACTTAATCTTCCAAGACTGAACTGATAAAATTTCTTGCAAAATACTTAACTTTAGTTATTAATTCCATAGCCATTGATGTCAGGTAAGCAACAACTTAGATGCATTTTCGTGAAGAATTACACTTTACAACAGTCTTGAAATTAGTCTCTTGATACACATATTCAAGTTACTTCTAGGGCACAATCAATACAGTTAAGGGAGTTTTCTCTGCATAATTCACTTATCAAAATTAATCTCTTTGCATTCTTGCTGATGGTAATTTTACAGAAGTAGATGTTTGTAAGAAAGAAAAATGTACTAAAAAGAGCATTTTAAAAATTGCTAATTCAACTGAATTATGTATGCTTTATTACATCTATGATGTACCAGTTGTTAAGACTAGATGATAAGATATACTTAACATCTAGACATGGAATAATTTATAAAACTCGGTAGCAACTGCATTGATCACTATCACTTATTTGCAGCTAACTTCAATAAGATTGGAGTAGGCTAAGGAGTTCTGCAGCAAATTATACTTAGATTTGCCATTTGTGCAAGATTCACCAAAAAATTTGAAAGTAAATACATTTTCATGAGGTAAGTTTAATTATTTTTTAAAAATTGATGTGGCTCAGGTCAATTAGCAGTGTCAGCAAGGCCACTGGCAGACCCCCTCTGCTCTTCAAATAGATCTTTTGGATCTTTTATGTTCCACCTGATAAAGGGGCCTTACTTAAAAGTCCTATCCAAATGTCAGCACCTCAGACAATTCAGGAATCCTTCAATACTGTACTGAAGTGTCAGTATATGTGAGTGGCTGGAATGGAATTTCAATCTTTAACCTTCTGGTCCATACTCGAGAATGCTTCCGTTAAGCCGAAGCTGATATCATATTGTACTACAGGCAACCAATGAATGAGATGTACACAACAACTGTATTCAAAATTAATAAGATGCAAGAATCAAAAATGCAACACCGTATCCAAAAATTATTCTTATTAGTGAAGTGACATTAGATTGAAATTAACATTCTTAAAAGTGCTATGACAATGGAAAAACTAAGCAAAAGGGAGTGAGAGCATTAAAAAACATAAATAAGCTTCAAAATGGAGTTAAGCATAATATTTGAACATTATGAGTGACTTATTAGGCCTTTATGATGTAAATTGGCAGATGGAGAATGTTTTCATGGTAAGAAAAACACAGATTTAATTAATACTGGATGTAGGTTTGCTCACTGAGCTGGAAGGTTTATTTTCAGATATTTCATCACCATACTGGGTAACATCATCAGTGAGCCTTTGGATGAAGCACTGGTGATATGGCCAACTTTCTATTTATGTGTTTAGATTTCCTTGTGTTGGTGACGCCATTTCCCATGGTGACATAATTTCCTATGGTGATGTCATTTCCTGTACTTTTTCTCATGTGGTGGTATATAGGATCCAAGTCAATTTCTTTGTTGATAGAGTTCCAGTTGGAATGTTGTGTTCTAGAAATTCTCATGTGTATCTCTGTTTGGCTTGCCCGAGGATGGATGTGTTGTCCCAGTCAAAGTAGTGTCCTTCCTCATCTGTTTGTAAGGATACTTGTGAGAGTGGGTCATGTCTTTTTGTGGAGAAAGTGAGGTCTGCAGATGCTGGAGATCAGAGCTGGAAATGTGTTGCTGGAAAAACGCAGCAGGTCAGGCAGCATCCAGGGAACAGGAGAATCGACGTTTCGGGCATAAGCCCTTCTTCAGGAATGGGGAAAGTTTGTCCAGCAGGCTAAGATAAAAGGTAGGGAGGAGGGACTTGGGGGAAGGGCGTCGGAAATGTGATAGGTGGAAAGAGGTCAAGGTGAGGGTGATAGGTCAGACTGGGGTGGGGGCGGAGAGGTCGGGAAGAAGATCTCAGGTTAGGAAGGCGGTGCTGAATTTGATGGATTTGACTGAGACAGGGTGGGGGGAGGGGAAATGAGGAAACTGGTGAAATCCGAGTTCATCCCTTGTGTTTGGAGGGTTCCTAGCCGGAAGATGAGGCGTTCTTCCTCCAACCGTCGTTTTGTTGTGGTCTGACGATGGAGGAGTCCAAAGACCTGCATATCCTTGGTGGAGTGGGAGGGGGAATTGAAATGTTGAGCTACAGGGTGGTTGGGTTGGTTGGTCCGGGTGTCCCAGAGGTGTTCTCTGAAACGCTCCGCAAGTAGCCGGCCTGTCTCCCCAATATAGAGGAGGCCACATCGGGTGCAGAGGATGCAATAGATGATATGTGTGGAGGTGCAGGTGAATCTGTGGCAGATATGGAAGTTTCCTTTGGGGCCTTGGAGGGAGGTGAGGGGGGAGGTGTGGGCGCAAGTCTTGCACCTCCTGCGGTTGCAGGGGAAGGTGCCGGGAGTGGAGGTTGGGTTGGTGGGGGGTGTGGATCTGACGAGGGAGTCACGGAGGGAGTGGTCTTTACGGAATGCTGATAGGGGAGGGGAGGGAAATATATCCTTGGTAGTGGGGTCCGTTTGGAGGTAGCGGAAATGATGGCGGATGATGCGCTGTACATGGAGATTGGTGGGGTGGTAGGTGAGGACCAGTGGGGTTCTGTCCTGGTGGCTGTTGGAGGGGCAGGGTTCAAGGGCGGAGGAGCGGGAAGTGGAAGAGATGCGGTGGAGGGCATCGTCGACCACGTCGGGGGGGAAATTGCGGTCCTTGAAGAAGGAGGCCATCTACACCTCCTCCCATCCTGCCCCCTGTAAAAACGCCATCCCATTCTCCCAATTCCTTCGACTCCGCCGCATCTGCTCCCAGGAGGACCAGTTCCAAAAACGCACAACCCAGATGGCCTCCTTCTTCAAGGACCGCAATTTCCCCCCCGACGTGGTCGACGATGCCCTCCACCGCATCTCTTCCACTTCCCGCTCCTCCGCCCTTGAACCCCGCCCCTCCAACCGCCACCAGGACAGAACCCCACTGGTCCTCACCTACCACCCCACCAATCTCCATGTACAGCGCATCATCCGCCGTCATTTCCGCTACCTCCAAACGGACCCCACCACCAAGGATATATTTCCCTCCCCTCCCCTATCAGCATTCCGTAAAGACCACTCCCTCCGTGACTCCCTCGTCAGATCCACACCCCCCACCAACCCAACCTCCACTCCCGGCACCTTCCCCTGCAACCGCAGGAGGTGCAAGACTTGCGCCCACACCTCCCCCCTCACCTCCCTCCAAGGCCCCAAAGGAAACTTCCATATCCGCCACAGATTCACCTGCACCTCCACACATATCATCTATTGCATCCTCTGCACCCGATGTGGCCTCCTCTATATTGGGGAGACAGGTCGGCTACTTGCGGAGCGTTTCAGAGAACACCTCTGGGACACCCGGACCAACCAACCCAACCACCCTGTAGCTCAACATTTCAATTCCCCCTCCCACTCCACCAAGGATATGCAGGTCTTTGGACTCCTCCATCGTCAGACCACAACAAAACGACGGTTGGAGGAAGAACGCCTCATCTTCCGGCTAGGAACCCTCCAACCACAAGGGATGAACTCGGATTTCACCAGTTTCCTCATTTCCCCTCCCCCCACCCTGTCTCAGTCAAATCCATCAAATTCAGCACCGCCTTCCTAACCTGAGATCTTCTTCCCGACCTCTCCGCCCCCACCCCAGTCTGACCTATCACCCTCACCTTGACCTCTTTCCACCTATCACATTTCCGACGCCCCTCCCCCAAGTCCCTCCTCCCTACCTTTTATCTTAGCCTGCTGGACGAACTTTCCCCATTCCTGAAGAAGGGCTTATGCCCGAAACGTCGATTCTCCTGTTCCCTGGATGCTGCCTGACCTGCTGCGCTTTTCCAGCAACACATTTCCATGTCTTTTTGTGACTAGTTGATGTTCATGTATCCTGGTGGCTAGTTTTCTGTTTGTTTGTCCAATGTATGTTTTGTTACAGTTCTTGCAAGGTATTTTGTAAATAACATTAGTGCTGTTTTAGTGCGTCGGTGGGTTTACGGGCTACTATGATGCCAAGAGATCTGAGTAGTCTGGCAGTCATTTCCGAGATGTCTTTGATGTAGGGAGAGTGGCTAGGGTTTCTGGACATGTTTTGTCTGCTTATTTGGGTTTGTTGTTGAGAAATCGGCGGACTGTGATCATTGAGTACCCATTCTTTTTTAAATATACTGTATAGGTGATTTTCCTCTGCTCTGCGTAGTTCTTCTGTGCTGCAGTGTGTGGTGGCTCATTGATACAATGTTCTAATGCAGCTTTGTTTGTGGGTGTTGGGATGATTGCTTCTGTAGTTCAGTATTTGCTCAGTATGTGTTGTTTTCCTGTAGACACTGGTTTGAAGTTCCCCATTGGCTGTTCGCTCTACTGTGATATCTCGGAATGGAAGTTTGTTGTTGTTTTCCCCTCTTTCGTGAATTTTATGCCAGTAAGAGTATGATTGATGGTCTTGAAGGTTTTCTTTAATTTTTTTTGTTAAGTGATGAAAAAGGTTTCATCCGAGTAGCGGACCCAAAGTTTGTACTGGATGGTCGGCAGAGCTGTTTGTTCGAGTATCTGCATTACTGCCTCTGCTAAGAACCCTGATATCGGAGATCCCATGTGTGTTCCATTGGTTTGTCTGTAGGTTTTGTTGTTGAAGGTGAAGAGGGTGGTAAGGCATTGGTCCACTAGGCTTGATAATATTGTCGTTGTTGATGAAGTTAGTTGTGTTTGATTTATGTGTCTTTGGTTCTTCTAATAGTGTAGTCAGTGTTTCCTTGGCCAGGTGATGTTGATGGATGTGAACAGCCCTGCTATGTCAAAGGAGAACATTATTTCATCCACTTCTATCTTGGTGTCTTTGATGGTCTTCAGACATTCATGGGTGGAATGGATAGAGTGGCGTGAGTCTTCTACTAAGTGTTTTAGTCTTTGGTGTAGCTACTTGGCCAATCTGTAAGTTGGTGTTCCAGGTAGCAAGACTATGGATCTGAGGGGAGCTCCTGGTTTGTAAATTTTTGGATAATCAGTCGAAGTATGTTGTGTTGGATCTGTCTGCTTTCATTTTTTGGAATTCGGTCTTATTTATTTCTCCAGATTTCTGAATTTTTTCAGTAGGGCTGTGATTCGGTTCTCTTGTTGTGGGGTCAGGTCTATCACCACTTGTTGGTAAGTGTTGGTATCTGCAAGTAGTGTGTTCACTTCTTCAATGTAGTCTCTTTGATTTAAAATAACTGTCAAGCGTCCTTTGTCTACAGGTAGGATAACAATGTTTTTATCTTCTTTTAGTCTTTCTAGTACTTTCCTTTCTTGTGTATTGAGTGTGTTTCCTTCCTTTTTCCTGCTTCATGTTGGTGCGATTGTCTGTCTGATGGTTTGCTGGGTTTCTTCTGTGAGCTGGTTGTCTTTCAGTGTTGTTTCTAAAGCTGCTAAGAAATCTTTCTTGTCCACATCCTAGACGTTGTAATTTAATCCTCTTAATAAGATGGCTTTTTTAGTGTCTGTTAAGGGTTGGTCAGATAAGTTTTTTTTATCCATGCTTCTGTGTTGTTATTTTGTGTAAGTTTGTCTAGTTTTTTTTTCTGCAGTTCTAGTTTTTTTTCATTTTCTGTGTTCATCACTGTCTAATGTCTATGGCTTGTTGTACTGTGTCTGTCCATTCATGGTCTGTTGTGTTAGTGAGTAAAGATTTTTTGCATGAAATTTCCCAGTTGTATTTACGGAGTCTGTTGTGGGCATCATTAATAATTTCCCTAAGCATTCTGCAGCCGTTTTGCTCTGCTATTCTTTTATCTAGTGGGGTGTTCAGGGGAGGTTTGTGTTTAAGACATTTGGGCAGTACCTGTTTCCTTAGGCATTCGTGCAGGATATACAGCTGTTCACGGGTGGCGCTCTGTCGGGTAGCATTGGTTTCTCATTTTGGGCCAATTTTAGCATATCACGCCCATAGGTGTTAGCGAGTTTTGACAAGATTTATGTAGCTCAGGTTGAGGTTCTGGATATAGGTTTGCTCAGTGGGCTGGAAGGTTTCTTTTTCAGACTTTTTGTCACCATACTAGGTAACATCATCAGTGAGCCTCCGGATGAAGCACTGGTGGTATGGCCTGCTTTCAGTTTATGTGTTTTGGTTTCCCTAGGTTTTCACTCTCACTAGTATCCTTACATACAGATGAGGAAAGACACCATTTTGATTGGAGCAACACATCCATCCTAGGACATGCCAGAGACACGCATGAGAATTCCTTCCAACTGGAACTCTATCAACAAACACATTGACTTGGATCCCATTTACCACCCCCTGAGAAAAAGAACCAGACATGACATCACCACAGGAAATGACATCACCACAGGAAATAATATCACCACCCAAGGAAACCTAAACACATAAATAGAAAGCGGGCCATAGCACCAATGCTTCTGTACACTCACTGATGATGTTTCCTAGTATGGTGACAAAAAGTCTGAAAACAAACCTTCCAGCTCAGCGAGCAAACGTACATCCAACCTGAGCTATAAATCTTAGAAAACTTGCTAATTAATTGACTATTTAAACAGAGGGAGACAGTAGAATATTGTAGTATGGAGGAGGTTGGGTGTTCTGGTAAGTTAGTCACAAATGGTTAGCTTGCAGGTATAGCAAGTAATTTGGAAAGCAAATCAAAGTTTAAAAGCAGGGAAGTCATATTCATGCAGGAATTGGCTAATTGCAGAAGATTGCGCAGACTGAACTAATACTCTTGGGGCTTAGAAGAGCAAGAGGTGATCTTATGGAAACACACGAGATTCTGAAGAGGCTTCAGTGAGTGGATGTTTGGTGGATAGAATGTTTCCTCATGGGGAAGTCGAGAATTAGGTGTCATAGTTTTAAACAAGATTTAAAAACAACATTTAAGATGGAGATGAGTAGAATTATTTTCTCTCAGCGGGTTGTTAGTCTTTGAAATTCTCTTCCACAGACAGATGTGAAAGTAGGATCATGCAATATATTCAAGGCCGAATTAGACAGATTTTCAACCAAGGATTTAAAGATTGTGGGGAACTGGCAGGAAATTGGAATTAAGATCATACAGTCAGGTCAGTCATGATCTAATCAAATGGTGGAGCACGCTTGATAAACTGAATGGCCTATTCCTGCTCCTATTTCTTATGATCGTATGAATGTATAATAATAATTTAATAAACAGCTGTCAAAATGGTTTTAGAGGAGAAAGATCCTGCTTGACCAATCTCCTTGATTTTGCTAATAAAGTGACAGTCTAAAATGACAGGGCCTGCGCTAAATCGTACGACTGTCTACACTTGATTTCAAAAATAACTTGATAAAATTACATCTGAAAGATTATTAATTAACCTCAAAAGCTATGCAAGTTAGAGAGTTAATTTCAAGGTGGGAGGCACAATGATTTGAGTGCAGTATTGAAGCCACTGCTACTTCTAATTTAAAATAATATTTTGGATTTTGAAACTCAGTGTAAATTGGTCAATCTTGCAAATGTTACCAAACTCAAGCAGCCCATCAGGTTAATCAAGTTTACACCAAAATTACAGAATAAGCTAAATACAGCAGTCGAAACATTTCTACAGTGTCCATTCTTTGAGATCTGCCACTCCCTGCTGAGTGGTAGCAATATTTTCGACTGCAAATAATTGGAAAAGCAAGAAGAAAACAACATGACACACTCTATGGGCATTTTAACTCTTAATGATACAGACAAGCATCTATGGAGAGCGTTTTAAGTCCTGGATGGTGTGCACAAAGTTGGGTGGATGAGAAAATTCATCTGGTTTGCTAGTTCCTAGCATCTTCCTGGTCTTGTGCTGATTTTACAGCATTGGGATAGTGGTGGAAGCACTACCTACACCCAAGTAGCTGAGAGCCAATTGAATTTGTTTTATTGAAAATGAAGATCTGCTATCAGAAGACAAATGGAATTTTACTTTGTGCTTTCAAACAAAAATAACTGCCTGGAGTAGGTCTCATGATAGCTGATCAGTGGGTCAATACTCTAGGCAGGCTTTGAAGTATTCCACACCTGTCTAGCTTCAAATGAAGCCACAGGTCTCCATATGAAAGAAATCCTGCAGTACTCTTTCTCCTATTTATCTGTAAAAACAACATTCTGCTTCATCAGGGCTGGACAGAGTCCTACTGGACCTCTGGTTTTGACAGTCCACCCACTACCCTTAATCAAATCTATTAATTTTTCAATTTGGGAAAAAAAAGCATAGCTGATAATTATTCACCACACTGTAAGGGTTTCTAACCCTGTTTTGACCATGATGTCAGGTTCCTGAAACTCACAGGCATAGGCATCTTTAAACAGATTGAGGGATTACAAAATGATTAATGAAGTTCACACACTCATGCAGACCCTCCCTCATACACACATATATATATACCCCCCACACTCACACCCATGCACACACCCTCTCACAGGCTTATACTCCATCACACTCATGCACACACTCTACCAAGCATGCACACATTCAAACACATACTCTCTCATGTGAGAAACGTTAATGATCTCCTCAGGAGACAGACATGGGATGCAAACGATAGGGTACCCTTCGTTGACAAGTACTTCCCAGGAGCGGGGAAACAATGCCATGTTCTTCACAGCCCACAACACATTATTGATGAGAATGAGCATCTCACCAACACCTTCCCTATGCTTCTATTTCTCGCCTTTAAACAACTGCCAAACATTAAAAAGACCATTGTTCACAGCAAACCTCAGGACAACATCAGCCACAAAAGTCTATGGACTGAATTTGCATTTGCAGAATTGTATTTGCAGATACATTCTATTTTTGCTCAAAAATCACACAGCCTGAAGGCAGTCAATCCATAGAACATTTTATAAATTCCTACTTTGGAAACAGAACCAGTCTGATTCAAGATTGGGATACAGACAGACTCAAACCTCACACCTTTAATATATTGTCTGAGCTGAGATGTCATCTTTTTTTAATAAAACCTTAAGTTATCTTAAGTTCTGGGATTTACATATTCATGAAACCTATAACCCATTCTAAAAGATGAAAGACTTAACAGAAATCTAGGTTTGTTCAACATATCATTTTAATTGCATAACACTGTGATCATTTGCAATAAATTCTATGTCTTATGGTCCTGCCCCCCTAATTACCTGATGAAGGAGCAGTGCTCAGAAAGCTAGTACTTCCAAATAAACTATAACCTGGTGGACAATAACCTGGTGTTGTGTGATTTTTAACTATGAAATTGAAGGTAGAGTGGTGAATTATTTGTCAAATCAGGTACAGAAAGATAATGAGAAGATAAGAGAGGCTGGATTAAGATTCTAAGAGACAAGAAGAAAAGTACAAATGAAAGTGACCTATAACTATTTAAGACTGAAGAAACTGGACTCCACATTTTGATAGTTAATTCCAGTGCCAGAGGTTGATTGGCAGTTAAGTTATCACATGTTTATGAGGCTACTTAGACTGAAATGGAAACCCTGATAAGAACATAATGTGACTCAAATGCATTTCAATGGTGAACTAAACAATGACATGATGTTTCCGCAAAACTAATGGAACAGTGATGCATCTCAGGAAGCGGTGTTTGGATTTCGATGTTCAATTACATATCTGCCCTTATCTGATATTTCTGTGGTAACTACACATAAAAAAGTAAGGCTAATGAGAGCAACTTTTGGGCCATACATGTGCTAAGTGATGTTTGTTGAAACAATACAGAAAAGTTTAAAAATGTTTTGCAAGAAGGTAAAAAAAGGTCATCATGTACAATTCGGGAGAAGTATTAGAATAGGTTGAGGGGGTCTTGGAAATCTTAGGTGAATGGACTCTGAATATGTGGAGCTCATTCAGACTAGAAATTAAGACAGTTCAAAAAATGTTGAATTATATAGCCAGAAAAATAAAACACAAGTAAGAGGAATTTGTGGTCAATTTGTGCAGTGTTCTAATCACCTTGAGATTTGTATCTGATACTGGTCACTAAAAACAAAGGAGAGATTCAAGATTTAGAGACATTACAGAGAAAAGCCAAAAGGTTTAACTGCAGTGCCAAGAGTCAGAGTCATGAAAAAGGATTAGAAATCTTTGGACTTTTCAGTTTTCAAAGGAAGCATTTGAGAATTCATCAGAGTATATCAGAGACCAGATGATATGGAAAAATTACTCCAAAACAGTGGGATAGGTCAGGTTCAAACTAGTGAAAGGTAACTCTAGGACTGATAACAAGAGTTGTTTCTTCAGAGAGAGAGAGAGAGAGCAATCAACACTTTCAATGGATTTCCAAGATCGAGGTCAAACACTTGAATCACCATTAATGCTGTTAGATTCAGCATTGAGGGAGATTGAAGGTTGTTCTGAGATATCTTTGAGCTGAATGTCTTTTTTGGTAAACTGCAGATGTACAGTGACTAAAAAAAGTGCAATAAATTATTTGTGTAATAGAACTTGACAAAGGTAAAATAGAATTGCTATAAAAACAATATGATTTTTCTTTTAGTTTTCAGTTCCACGAAGTCTGCACACCAAAACCATTGATTTCTTTTTTTCACTTTATGGATGCTGACTGACCGACAGGGTATTTTTAAAAAAATCATTTGCTTTTCTTCTAACCCTTTGATGCAGAGAAAAAGAATTTTCCTAGATCATTCAGCTGCAAGCTCTCAGATCTCATATGATTTTTCTGAAAGAAAACTGAATACTACACCAAAATGCTAATAAAGCAATTTATTGTAACGGGTGGTTTTTCAACTAAACAGTCTCCTTGAGTGACAGAAATAAAACATAATTTTCAAGTCTAACTAAATATTGGTGTTACTTCTACTCATGCATTCTTCATTGGTAATAATATGCACAGCCCCAAATTATATTTCATTTATCTTTCCTAATAATGAAACTTTTATTTGAAATTCTTGAACATATTCTGTCTTCTCATACTTCCTTTTTAATGAACTGGTATATGTTGATCTAAAACACAGCCTTAGGGTATTTCTTTAGCCAAACAATAAAAGCATAAAAGTGAAATTGGTTGTGAATAAGTTTATCACTGGCAGAGACAAATGGGCCTGGATAAAGAGACAAGTACAATATACTGGTACAAAAAGAACACAGACTCAGATGAACCAACTTACAGTGTATAAAAGAGTTAACATATATTTTTTCCTTTATATGTTAATGCTTTTACTTCCTCATTTTTTCATACAATTTGGCAGATTAAGCCATTCAAAAACAAAATTTCTTGAAGTTGTCAGTAATGTTTCTCCATTTTTGACCAAGAGATGGTGTAGTACTGCAATGTGGAATACAATTCTGGACTACTCTTTTGCATGGAATAAAGTTTGGTGTCACACAGCATTCTATCAATCATCTCCCCTGAGAATTAATGTTATAGTCCCAGTGAAGAATTCTCAGTTTTAATGCTGGTTATAAAAACGGAAGATCCCAGGTGGGAATCCAATATTCCACAGCCAACAGTTCTTGGAACCACATGATCTTCACAATATTAAACAATACCATCTGTTCAGAATCAGACAAAATTATTAAACATCACAATTGTATTCAACCAAAACCCTTATAGCACACTATAAAATTTATATGGTAACTTTGATAATAGCAAGCAAAAATAATTATGTGAAACTGATCAACAGCATTTTTCCTGTAAGAATGGATTTAAATGTCAGTGAAACAGAACCTTTTTTCGAAAGAAAATAATGTAATAATAATGAAAGAAAAATATGACTGTAAAATAACAAGATTTCATTAATAGTAAAAAGCTGGAACTAGTGCCTGAAAAAGAAAATCCTCCACTCATGAAATCAGTCAAAAACTGTGTAGTAAAAACAAAAAGAACTGCAGATGCTGTAAATCAGAAACAAAAGCAAAAATTGCTGGAAAAGCTCAGCAGATCTGGCAGCATCAGTGAAGAGAAGTCAGAGTTCACGTTTCAGGCCTGGTGACCTTTGAAGTGTTAACTCTGCTTTCTCTTCACAGATGCTGCTAGACCTGCTAAGCTTTTCCAGCAACTTCTGTTTTTGTTTCTGAAAAACCATACAGTATTTGACTACACGGAAACAGGTTCCTGAACAAGACTATTAATACATAAATAACAAAATGCTCCATTCTTTAGATCTTTGTTTATATTTTTTAATTATTTATATTCAAGATGCAAGAATCAATGTAACTAGATGCATTTTTCAGCCTTCTGATTATTCCATTTCTTTGCATATTTATCCAATTGCTTGATAAGATGCTTAACTTAATGTAATGCCACCTGAAAGACAGACTCCTAGGCCAAGGACTTCCAATTTGAAGAAAGGTTAAGACAGCCGGTGTATTAGGTGCCATCACATCCACTATAGCCATGGGTGAGGTATCTCATGCAATTATGTGCTTCGCACATCATTACCTATGCAAGTGAGGAGTTGTGTAGGTGTCTTGGTGAATGAGCAGAAGGTTCTCATCATGTGGGGCACTTCCAACATCAAAGTTTCGGGCATCCTAATTTAAAAAGCTAATTGGATTCTGCTTCACATTCTATAAGCCAAGAGCATCCTCGGAGTCTGTGGCAAGTATCCCAAACAGTGAAGAAATGTCTCCTGTGAAGGAGAAGCTGACCCCTTGATTCAGTGATGCTTCTTTACAACTGCCCATGCATAGAACATAAAACTAGGAGCAGGAGTAGGCAGTTCAGCCCCTCGAGACTGCTCCACAATACAATACCATCACGGCTGATTTCATCTCACCCTCAACGCCATTGCCCTGTCCCTTCCCTATAATTCTCAACCTGCTATTAATTAAAAACCTGTCTCTCTCCTCCTTAAACTTATTCAGTGTTCTGCCTGTTGCTACACTTTGGGACAGCAAATTCCCACACATTCATGACCCTTACACTGATTCCTCCTTATGCGGTAATAAATCTGCCACCCCTCAGCCTAAAACTATGACCTCTCATTCTAGATAGCTCTACAATGGGAAATATCCATGTTTTATCAATTTCTTTTCACATCTTTTATACCTAAATTCGAGCTCCTATCATTTGTCTAAACCCAGTGAGCATAGGTCTAAACTGCTCCAATCTGTCCTCAAAAGACAAGCCCTTTATCTCCAAAGTTAATTCTGAACAGCATCCAATGGAATTGCATCCTTCCTCATGTTGTGGGAGCTAAAACCAACACATTATCCACTTTGCTTGTCACATCTTTGAAGAATTGTAGCAAATCAGTTAAACTTGATTTACCCTTCATAAAACCATGCTGACTCTGATGGATTGCATTCTGACTTTCCAAATGGCCTCTAACTATTTCAATAATGGACTCCAGAAACTTCGCAATGACAGACATTTAAATTAACTTGTCTGTACTTCCATATATTCTACCTTCGTTCCTTTTTGAATAAGCACATTGCATTCGCATTTTTTTTCCAATCCCCACTGGAATCTTGCCCAAATCCTGGACATTTTGGAATATCATAACCAATGTCCCCACTACTGTACATGGAGTAACTAACAAGAGGGAGATCCTCTTCCTTAGAAATAGCACGACGAGGTGGTACCATCAAACACATCCACCCTGGATTGTGATAACAGTGAGTGGCAATGCCAAAACCCCTCATAAACAAGACTGGTAGCAGCGTAGGAAGAAAATGAATGGACTCCTGTGCACTATATTATCTCTACTGCCTCACATTTACAGGGATTCATTCAATCTAACTTTGTAACTGTACAGGCAACTCACAGCAGTTCATCAGCCTGTAAGCCTCAGCATCACATGCACAATGTGCACTCAAATGCTCATACCTATTTTAGCCCAAACAGTCAGCATTGCGGAGTAGTAGAAAGTGCTCACCATATCAAAGCTGTTTTAGTATTATTATTGATCCAGGGCAAGTTTTGTGCACACATTTTAGCTTTCACAGAGGTGAATCACAGGGGATCAGAACCACAGATGAAAGGAAAACCAACATTTTATTGAATAGATAGATCAAATGGAAAAACAACTCAATCCATGAAAATTGTGACATACAGCAAGCTGTGGGCTTACAGCTAATAATGCAAAACATAACACAAACAAAAAATGGTTCAATGAAGCTCAGTCAACCTGGAAGTGGACTGCAATATGGCCATCTCTGGTTTGGTGAACCATTGCACTGTCTTCATCTCTTTGGCAGTTATTGTGGTCCAACTCAGGATCCTCAGCCTCATCTTCCTCAGAGATTTCTTTCTACTGACTTGACTGAGATTGTAAAGGATCTAGGAGAAAGTGAGGACTGTAGATGCTGGAGACCAGAGTTGAAAAATGTGGTGCTGGAAAAACACAGCAGGCCAGGCAGCATCCGAGGAACAGGAGAATTGACGTTTCAGGCATAAGCCGTTTCCTGAAGAAGGGCTTATGCCCGAAACGTCGATTCTCCTGCTCCTGTGATGCTGCCTGGCCTGCTTTATTTTTCCATCACCACATTTTTCAACTGAGATTGTAGAGGGCATAGCACATGACTATGATGTGGATCTTCCTGTCTAGGATACAGTTTGGAAAGAGACTGGTACCTGCGACTGATCCAAGATACAGAAATCATGGCAGTTCCCTGGGTATTGAAAGCACACTTACATTATCTGCCTTTTGTCATTATTGATTTGAACATAAGGGAATCCTTTTTGTTGATATAGACTGCTAAGATGTTCTGTTTGGCATGTATGTGATGTCATCAACTGTACCCTGAATTGTGTAACATCCAAAAATCCTAATATCCTGGCCAAATATCCTAATATCAAGATGCAAAGTGATAAATTGGTGGACTCTTGTGAAGAAAGCATCAGTGACGACCCAGATGCACTTATGAGTTGAGAACTACGAAATGCTGCAGGAGTCCCCAGATGTTCCCTGAAACAATCGGCTAGCAAAGAAATTAAGGGCAGCTTTTAGTTTCAGGGCTACCAGAATAGGATTATTGCCTAGTTGTTACAAATGCAGGTCCTCATCCAGCAGCTGGTATGAATATGAGACAATGATCAGATTGATTCTGAGTCATCATTGACATTGTTACTGACTTGCAGGTAGCTGCACTTGAGCCTGTAGAGCTTGTTATGCATTGAGCTCTCCTTTGACATTGTGGGTCTTGTCCTATTCCTTCTCCATTTACCTGACTTTTATTTTCCTGACCATTTACCTACATTTATCCAGAATTAGGATGACAAATGGCAAGTAACCTGGTCAGTGCCACAAGTTCCAAGCAAATACCGATCCAACAAGAGAGAATTTAATCATCACCTCTTGTTATTCAATGGCTTTATCATCACTTAAACCCTTACTATCAACTTCCAGGGATTAGTATTGATCAGAATCTGAACTGAACTAGCCATACTGTGGCTACAAGAGCAGGCCAGAGACTAGGAATCCTGCAGTGAGTAACTCACCTCCTGGCTCCCCAAATCCTGTTCACCTTTTACACGGCACAAGTCAACTGTGCAATGGATTTTGACTTCTTCCATGGATTAATGTAGATCCAATGCCACTCAGGAAGTTTGATACCATTCAGGACAAAGTAGCCTACTTGAGTGCATCACATCCACTAACATTCATTCCCTACACCACTGACACTCAGCAGCAACAACATGTACCATCTACAAGATGTACTGCAGAAATTCACAGAGGCTCCTCAGACAGCACCTTCTAAATTCATGCGTACTTCTATCCAGAAGAAGAACAGCACCAGATATATGAGAATACCACCATTTATAGGTTCCCCTCCAAGCTATTTCCCATCCTGACCTGGAAATATATTGCCATTCCTTCAGTGTCATTGGGTTAAATTCCTGGAACTCCCTCCATAACAGCATTGTGAGTGTACCTGCATCAAACCTACTGAAGCAATTCAAGAAGGCAGTTCACCACCAACTTCTCAAAGGCAACTAGAAACGGTCAATAAATACTGGTCCAGCCAGCGACATCCATATCCCACGAATGAATAATGAGTAAAAAACAGTTGAGAATATGTGAGAAGATGCAGTTGCATTGAAGGTATTTCCAGTTATAAATATGGACAGAGGAATTTTTATAGTAGGAAAATAAAAAAAGGATAGAATTTCTGACTTCATTATGAGGGTTGTATATGTTGAGAACCCTACCCTTTAATCCCAGTTCACTTGAATACTATACTGGTTTTGACTCCCCATATGCAATGCCACAGGAGGCTGACTACATGCACAAGTACACACTTACATAAATCAAAAACGTAGCAAGTGCAAATTAGAAGGAACTTAGAAGCTACAATTTAATTGATATCCCTACTAGGATCAGTTTATCTTCCCGATGTCCCTCAGGAAGTTGTGGTGGCACCATAGTTTCTTACTGTCAGCACTGGTTCCCTATACTCACAAGCAATCAGAGAAGAGTGGTTCTCAATCAGTTTTAGGGAAAGTGACTGCAGAAAATAATACCTGTACACCTTTATTCATCTGTGATTACCGCGTTCTCTCAAGCAACTGCAATTTATTTCGTATAATATATTCAGGCAACACAGTACCTGAAGTCCTGTTCATTCTGGGAGAAAGATTCTTCCAATATAATCTCAATGATAAAGGCATTGGAAACAAATGTCACAGTAAAATAGAGAGTGACAATGCACTTAATGACAGTGATATAATGTACAAGTTGAAAGATCCATAGGTTCCTGGCTTGAACAGAATCTGCCAAAAAAATCTAATGCTGCCACATATGAATTATTGTTCTTAGTATCACATGTCACCTGCAGTTAAATAATTAAAACTTTTCTTGGTAATGTAAGCTTACATTTATGCAAAAGGCATAAAGAGGGGCAATATGAGTACAACCAATAGTTAAGGTTACATGTTGGTAGTTCCTGACATGAGATAATAGTCAAACCAAGAGTACTGAATAAGTGTTACTCAGTGAAACATAGGAAATTTAATCAAATTATAATTGTTCTCATAGGTCCGAAAGAGGAAAGCGTTTGATGAAGCGAAGAAGTGTTTAAGGGACTTAAATATTCAGTGCTCCTTGCGCTACCCAGCGACATTACGCTTTAACCATGAAAGGTCCATGTATAACTTTGGATCGCCGGAAAAGGCCAAGGAATTTTTGGACTCTCTTAGATAATTGTTTTCATAGTATAGCCCCAATGCTGTTTATTTTAGTGCCAGGAACAGGGGCAGGTAACAATTTAATTTACACACTACATTCCTGCACAGTAATGGAAAGCACTAAGGTGAGTTCAGGGAGGATAGAAACCCCACATGTAGAAACAGTGATTTTTTTATATTCAGATTTTTATTTCTCTGATCCAGACCATTGAAGTTATATTATTGTTAGTGATAGTGTTAGACCTTAGTGTTGTATTTAACCCCAACTATTTCTAAACCTTTGTGACAAGGTGAGGATGGGTAAATTTTCTCACTCCTTTTCAAACTCCTTATTAGAGTGCAAAACATATATGTGTTGTTTTAGCACAAAGCTGTACCTCTCTGATAAAAATGTAGTTGTCTAATATCTAAACTAGCAGCAAGCAACCAAGAGTAAGGCTTTCTTAAGTGAAAGGAAGTGTTATATTCTACTAAACCCCAGCTCCCCCAAAATAAATGTGATGTCAAGCATATATACTGTACACACCAGTACAAAATGACAATGGGACTGTATCCAGGACAAAGGAATGTACAATAAAGCACTCAGGGTATCCTTGAGGTAGAAAAGTTTTTACATGAGATGTTGCTTAATTGATGTATCGTACCCTCAACTGCAGCTAAAATTTCAGATCTCTTTTGTGTTTAATGTCCAGATATTTCTCTCCAGCTTGTGTTACCATTGGTGCATAAATTTGTAAGAGGCAGAAAGAAAGAGAACTTTCGGCACTTCTGCAGTCACCAATCTTTCTAGCTCTGCCAAAAGCCGCTCCCTGAAATACAAGATTGTTCGTGTCTTTCCATGTCTCCTTGCTAATTTCAGCTGATGTCGTTATCTCCAGAATGTAAAAATGATCATGCAGCAAACATCAAAAATAGTGGATGAGAGCTTCTTCACATCTGATTGGCTGGACTAGTTTTGGTGTATTTTGCTAAAAAAGTGAATTGAGTTCAAATAATTCTTTTGTTCCATCTTGGTCTCTTGAAGCTTGGTTAACCTGTGTGGTCAGCTGACTGATATAGCTATTTTAAATCAGTGTACCTCCTTTTGAAAACAATTTCAGTTCAAAGTTCCAGGTATTAAAATCAGATACGGAAATTGAAAATCAATTATCTACATTTTATCACTATTGTGACTTCTTGCGCCTGAATAAAATGATGCAATTCCATCCAGACACCACCTCCTACTGCCCCCTCAACCACGACCTCTCCTCCCATCACCAAACTATCATCTCCGAGACCATCCACAACCTCATCACCTCAGGGGTTCTCCCACCTACAGCCTCTTTTAATACTATAACTTTATGATGGAAGTTGAAGATGACAAATTTCTAGTGGGTAACTACTCACAGTCAGAGGTTTCTCCAGCTTCACTCCAATTGAGGAACAGGTGAGGCCTGCAGTGAAATGCTAGTTTGGCTCTTCAAACAGATAGATAGAAAAAGCCATTCTGAATTCTCTGCCTTCTGGTTGGTCTCAGTATACATCCTGATCCTTTGGTGGTCAGGAACGTTCTCTCTATCACCATTCGAAAAAGCATATCTCAATAAATGTCCATTATCAGAAAGCTGCTTTGTATTATGTTACTGGTGTACGTGTTCTTCATCTTTCACAAAAAATGGACTATAGCAACCTGGCCCTTGACATATAATAGGACCTGAATTTTACCCATGGGAATATTATAATGATAGAACAGATGTCTAACACCGATAGTTTTGGAATTCCACTCCGCAACCACGAAGTCAGCAAATCCAATGTGAAAAAATTTCTGTAATTGTTTGAATAAAGGTTGAGAGATTGGTTGCATTTAAATGATTTCTTGAAAAGATGCCCCTAAAACTAGTTTTAATCTCCACATTTTAATCTCTTTTCCAGACACACTGGCTAATTCCAACACCTTGTGCAGTTCCATGTTTATTGACAGAAAAGGGGAGGTCATCTGACCTATCAACTCCATTTTCAAAAAATAAACTGTCCTTTCTCCACAAGTCTATGAGCCTGTATTGAGTGAACCGGACCCTCTGAGATATTTACAATTCTCCAATGCAGGCCTAGAGCATTCATAATTTTAATTGCATGACATCAGTTTAGCAGTACCTTCAGATGCTGAGGCCATAAGCTCTGGAATTGCCTCCCTGTACTATCCCCACAACTCCCCACCCTCACGCCCCGCCCACCGCTCTCCACCTCTCACCCTTCTTTCAAGATGTCTCTTCAAACCTAATATCTCCTTGTCCTGTTTGATATAAAATTTTGTTAACATTCTAATGAAGTATCTTCAAACATTTTATTCTGTTAAAGGTAGCATAGAAAATGAAAGTTGCTGCTGTTGTTATTCATTTTATTCACTCTTCTCTCAAGCATTATATGGGATAAAAACACATCCATGCAAATCTATCAAATCTTTTGTTGCTGACATGATAAACGGCACTAAAGGAATCACATATTGAACTGAAGAGACAATGTAGCACATTAGATTCTGATAGCCAGTAAAATTATAGTCTTACCTTTGGATCTAGTTTCTTAAATGTTACTCAGAGATGAATTTTTTTGCTCATTTTTATTATGTTAATTTCTAGTAAAAGATGGCATCTATTTTAAAACAGCTCTGATGGATTATTTATACAATGCATTTAATTTAACCAGTGTTCTGTATTACTTTAAACATGCAGTGTAATACAAGGTACTTAACTGCCAATCTCGCACTTTAAAAACACAAATTACCTGACGCACCCATTGATATGAATAAGAGCTGGGTGATGAAAACACTCGAATGTTAAAACGTTACCAATTCTGTTTCACAAGTAGGTTGATAAAAGATTTACAAGGGAAGAATTTAAAAAGAGAATATGCAAAATGATAGTGGAAAGATTTCACTTCACTTTATGATAAGGCAGGAGATACATAGGAGAAGACCTTAATAGCCTAAAGACACCTGCTCATTAAAGAATGCCAAACACTGAAATATCATGAACAGCAGGAAATTCAAGTTTGTAAGAGAAAATAAAAGCATAAAAATGACTGAAGTTGGTCAGTTCAAGCTACCAAGGTAGTTCAAATGATTAACAAGTGAATACCGAAGACATCGTAGGTTAAATTAGGTTCAGCTGTGCTTCTGGAAAAAAATCCTTCTTTTCATAAAATTCATTTGAATTAGCTAAACTGATAAAAATCAAAGCTCCAAGAATGACAAGAGTTCCATAAGCAACTACTCTACACAGCAGTTTACTTGTTATATAGCAGACAATGTGAGGATAAAAGCTAAAAATGAGGTCAGGAAGGTTAAAGTGATCCAACTGATGGTAGAACCAATTATTCCATTTAAAAAGAAAATTTTCATGTCGCCTGAATTAAATGGCACATAAATATTAGCAAGATTTTGGTAGTAAAAAGAACAATGGTGACAATATAGAAAGTAGTATTCTGATTACTTTAATATGTAAAGGATAGCATAGCTTTGGAGAATATGAAACAAATCAAATCACTTTAAATTGAGTAAATACAAGAAACTCCCCATACGAGAATGATGACTTTTATATGAAAAAAATGCTCTTTCTGTCAGATCCCTGTCATTGACATTCAGAATTTGGGAAAATTAAATGAACAGCAACAAAGTGCTGACATGGTCCCTAATATCCAGACAACTCAACATACAACATCCAACTGAAAAGCAACCATTAATAAATTTATCAGAGAGTCATAGCCTGCAGAAAGAGGCCCTTCAGCCCAATTTATCCATGCTGACCAGATTTCCTAAACTGAACCAGTCCATTTGCCTGTATTGTCCCACCTTCTCTATCCATGCACCTGTCCAAATTTCAATATGTTTTTAGAGTGTTGGGCACATATTTTACAATTCAATTTTAGACACATAGCTCACAAAGAGTCAATAACAATGGGTAATGTGAGACTTAAACCTATCAGGGAGAGGAGGGATATAACTTACAATTTCTATGAGACAGTAAAACTGGTGCAAGCAGATTGGTTGTATGTTGGCCACCACATCTGCTTTTCCCATGCACTGAAATCTGTAAATGACATGCATAACAAATAGTCAATCAACTTCCACTAGTTTTCTACCACCATCTAAAGGAAAATTAACCCCATCAAGATTTAAGTCTATAATTATGAGCAAGCTGATGTTAAAAAAAGGTTACAAAATTTATAACATTCCAGAACTGGGAAGGGAACAGCAATGCTTCAAAACATCTTTCCTGGATAGATGTGGGGACCTTTAGGAAGTTAGAACTGACCTGATTCCAAACTGGGATACAACATGATGGACCATTGGCAGATTCATAACCAGGAGTAGGTATCCCTGCCAGAACCAGCTGGTGGGCCCCAAGATAACTGGATAGGTTGTGGAATGCAGAAGAACTGTTAAAGGGACCATAATATGCTGATGATTAAAGCAATATGTTTAACAAAGGAAGTGACCAAAACCAAGGTTTTCAGCAGATAAACGATCAGAAAAGAAGCCTTCTATTGAGTCATTTATATATATTTGTCATATCCACGTTGATCATTAACAGCAGCAGAATAGTATTCAACCTAATTTGTTACCTCATGATCTGGCATTTCCCCTACACCATAAAGACCATCAAATCAGAGGTTCAAGAAAGAGTGCAGGAGGGCATGCCAAGAGCAACACCAAGTATTCCGCAAGGTAAGGTGTCAACTAAGTGAAAGTACAACACAGGACAACTTATGTGCCAAACAGGGGAAGCAAGAACAAAGAACAAAGAAAATTTATGGCCCAGGAACAGGCCCTTCAGCCCTCCAAGCCTGAGCTGATCCAAATCTACAGTCTAAACCTGATGCCTAGTTCTTAAGCATCTGTATCCCTCTGCTCCCCACCTACTCATGCATCTGTTCAGACACATCTTAAATTAATCTACCGTGCCTGCCTCTACTACCTCTGCTGGCAACGCATTCCAGATACCCACCACCCTTTGTGTAAAGCATTTGCCGCGTGTATCCCCCTTAAACTTTTCACCTCTCACCTTGAAAGCGTGACCTCTCATTGTTGAATCCTTCACCCTGGGATAAAGCTTATCTCTACTTACCCTTTCTATACCCTTCATGATTTTGTAAACCTCAATCAGGTGCCCCCTCAATCTCCTTTTTTCATATGAAAACAAACTTAACCTACTCAACCTCTCTTCATAGTTAGCATTTTCCATACCAAGCAACAACCTCATAACTCTTCTCTGCACCCTCTCCAAAGCATCCACATCCTTTTGGTGATGTGGCGACCAGAACTGTACACAATATTCTAAACGCAGCCAAACCAATGTCTTGTACAATTTTGACATGAACTCCCAACTCTTATACTCAATACCCCATCCAATGAAGGCAAGCATACCATATACCTTCTTGACCACTCTATCCACCTGTGCAGCAACCTTCAGAGTACAATGGATCTGCACCCCCAGATCTCTCTGCTTGTCAACTTTTCCCAAGGCTCTTCCGTTCATTATATAATTCGCTCTAGAATTAGACTTGCCTAAATGCATCACCTCACATTTGTCTGGATGAAACTCCATCTGCCACTTTTCCGCACAACTCTCCAGTCTATCTATATTCTCCGTATTCTTTGACAGTCACTTATGCTTTCTGCTACTCCACCAATCTTCATGTCATCTGCAAACTTGATCATACCAACAGTGCCCTCTTCCAGATCATTTATGTATATCACAAACAACAGTGGCCCCAACACTGACCCCTGCAGAACACCACTGGTCACCTTTCTCCATTTCGACAAACTGCCTTCAACTACTACTCTCGGTCTCCTGTTGCTCAACCAGTTCTTTACCCACCCAGCTAGAACACCTCTGCACACCATGTGACCTCACTTTTTCCATTAGTTTACCATGGGGAACCTTATCAAACTCCTTACTAAAGTACATGTATATGACATCAACAGCCCTTCCTTCATCTATCAACTTGGTCACTTCCTCAAAGAACTCTATTAAATTGGTGAGGCACAATCTCCCCCGCACAAAACCACGTGGCCTATCACTGATAAGCGGATTCTTTTCTAAATATAAATAGATCCTATACCTCAGTACCTTCTCCAGCAACTTTCCTACCACTGACGTCAGGTTCACTGGTCTGTAGTTACCCAGAATATCCCTACTACCCTTCTTGTACAGAGGGACATGAGCAACCTTCCAATCCTCCAGCACCTCACCTGTGTTTAAGGATGCCACAAAGATACCTGTCAGGGCCTCAGCTATTTCCACTCTCGCCTCCCTCAGCAACCTGGGATAGATCCCATCCGGTCCTGGGGATTTGTCCACCTTAATAGTCTCTAGCCTACCCAACACATCTTCCTGACTTATGTCAACGTGATCCAGACTAATCAAACTTCTATCTCTCATCTCAACATTCATCATGTTCCTCTCCTCAGTGAACACTGATGCAAAGTAATCATTCAGAATCTCACCCATTCTCTCAGGTTCAACACACAGCCTTCCTTCATTATCCTTTAGTGGACCAATCCTTTCTCTAGTTACCCGCTTGCTTCTTATATAAAAATAAAATGCTTTGGGATTCTCCTCACTGAAGCTATTTCATGACCCCTTTTAGCCTGCTTGATTCCTCGTTTAAGACTGGTCCTACTCTTCTGATATTCCTCCAGGGCCCATTCTGTTCTTATCTGCCTGGACCTTATGTACGCTTCCCTTTTCCTCTTGGCTAGTCGTACAATTTCTCCTGTCATCCACTGTTCACAAATCTTGCCTTTCCTATCCTTTGCCTTCAACGGGACATGCCTATCCTGCACTATCTTTAACCTATCTTTGAAAGCCTCACACATATCAAATGTGGACTTCCCTTCAAATAGCTGTGTCCAATCCACATTTCCCAGCTCCTGCCTAATTTTAATATAATTGGCTTTGCTGAAAATGCATAAGCCCTTCTTATGCCCGAAACGTCGATACTCCTGTTCCCTGGATGCTGCCTGACCTGCTGCGCTCTTCCAGCAACACATTTTCAGCTCTGATCTCCAGCATCTGAAGACCTCACTTTCTCCTATAATTGGCTTTGGCCCAGTTTAGTACTCTTCCCTTAGGACCACACTCATATTTGTCTATGAGTATTCTAAAACTTACAGAATTGTGGTCACTCTTCCCAAAGAAATCCCCCACCACAACTTCTACCACCTCATTCCCCAATACCAGGTCCAATATGGCCCTTCCCTCATCAGACTATTGACATACTACTCTAGAAAACCCTTCTGGATGCTTCTTACAAATTCTACCCCATCCAGATCGTTGACGCTAAGTGTATCCAAGTCAATGTTGGGAAAATTTAAATCTCCCATCACCACTATTCTATTGCCTCTACATCTTTCCATAATCTGTTGACCTATTTGTCCTTCTACCTCATGCTCACTGTTTGAAGGCCTGTAATACAGCCCCAACAATGTAACTGCAGCGTTCTTATTTCTCAGCTCCATCCATAATGCCTCACTACCCAAGCCCTCCATAGTGTCCTCCTTTAGCACAGCCGTGATATCGTCTTTGACCAGAATGCAACTCAACCCCCACTCTTCTCCATCCACCCCCCCCCCCGCCCCCCCCCCCCCCCCCCTTTTACCTCCCTCCCTGTCCTGTCTGAAGCGTCTATATCCTGGAACATTTAGTTGCCAATCATGCCCTTCCTTCAACCAAGTCACTGTGATTGCAATCATATCATACTCCCATGCAACAATCCAAACCCTTAGTCCATCTGCCTTACACACTATATTCCTTGCATTAAAGTAGGTGCATTTCAGGCCACCAGTTCTTTTGCGCTCATCAGCTCTCTGCCTACTCTTCCTCTTATTGATGTTATCTTCATGATTTTTAGTTTCCAGTTTCCACCTTGCTGGCTACTTGCAATCTCTTCTTGTTCCCAGCCCCCTGCCACATTAGTTTAAAACCTCCCCAACAGCAGTAGCAAAAATTCCCCCAAGGACATTGGTTCCGGTCTGGTTCAGATGTAGACCATCCATTTTGTAATAGTCCCATCTTCCCCAGAACGGGTCCCAATGTCCAACAAATCTGAACCCCTCCCTCCTACACCATCCCTCATGCCATGTGTTCATCCTGTCTATTGTTTCATTTCTATGCTGGCTAGCACGTGGCACTGGTAGTAATGCCGAGATTACTACTTTTGAGTTCGTCTTCTTTAATTTCTCTCCTAGCTCCCTGAGTTCTTCTTTCAGGACCTCATCTCATTTTTTACTTATATTGTTGGTGCCTCTATGCACCAAGACAACTGGCTGTTCACCCTCTCCCCTTAGAATGCTCGGCAGCCGATCGGTGACATCCCTGACCCGAGCACCTGGGAGGCAACATACCATCCAGGAGTCCTGTTTTCAACCACAGACCACCTATCCACTCCCCTCACAATAGAATCCCCTATGACTATGGCCCTACAAGTCTTTTTTCCTGCCCTTCTGAACAGTAGTGCCCGCCACGGTGCCATGATCTTGGCAACTGCTGCCCTCCCTGGTGAGCCATCTCCCCCGACAGTATCCAAAACAGTATACCTGTTTTGGAGGGAGATGACCGCAGGGGACACCTGCACTGCCTTCCTACTCTTTTTCTGTTTTTTGGTCACCCATTCACTGTCTCCCTTAGCAATTCTAACCTGCGGTGTGACCATTTCACTAAACATGCTATCCACGACCTCCTCAGCATTGCGGATGCTCCACAGTGATCCACTTACAAACAGTTCTGATCTAAATTTTCAAGGCCTACCACATCCATTGGTGAATAATGGTAGACAATTAAACAACTAACAGGAAAAGGAGGCTCCACAAATATCCCCATCCTCAAGATGAGGGGAGCCAGTACATCATTGCAAAAGACAAGGGTTGCATCTGCAACCATCATCAGCCAGAAGTGCTGAGTGGATGACCCAACTCAGCCTTCTCGTGAGGCATCCAAAGGCTAGTCTGCAGACAATTTGATGAATGCCATGAAATGGCTAAAGGCAATAGATACTGCAAGGACTAAATGACCAGATAATATTCCTACATCAGCATTAAATGCCTGTGCTCCTGAATTAGTTATGCAAGTAGCCAGATTGTTCAAGGATAGCTAAAATGTTGGCATCTACCAAGCAATGTAAAACATTACTCATAGATGCTTTGTCTACAAAAAGCAGGACAAATCAACCCCAGCCAAATATTGCCCTGTTGGTCAACTCTTGGTCACCAGCAAAATGATGGAAAGGATCGTGACAGTGCTATCAAGTGGCATTTGCCTCGGAATAATAGGCATTATATGCTCGTTGACACCAAGAGCACTCAGCTCCTGAAGTCATTACATCCTTGATCAACTAGCGACTGTACAGCTGAATCCAGATATGAAGTGAGAGTAACTTTCCTTGACATAAAGGCAGCAGTTTTTCATGTTATGATCCAATAATCACTCAACTAACTAAATGATTAGTTTAATTAAAATAATTAAACACATTATAAACTATGAAACAGACATTACAGCAAGCCAACTGATTTCTACATGTCCAGCTTGAAAATCCTAAAGCAGACAAACAGGCAGGCAGAGGTGCAAGATTGTATACATAAATAAATCAAATCCTTAAAGGGAAACTCTCTTAAAAATAGAGTCCAATACAATAACTCCTTTCTTCCAAAAGAAAATTAATTTACACCAACAAATGAAATTATGAGTCTCTATAACATTCTACAAATTTGCTGAAATATCCATAAGTTGTGATGGTGACTTTGTCTGGAGGTGTTGTCAAGTTTTCTTGCATGAACTGCAGTTGTTGTTCTAAAATTTGCTTATTCTGACATACTACAGTAACGTTTTCTCCAGATCAGCCATTGACTAGTCCCATTCCTCAAAATGTTTTGAGTGTTTTCAATTTTCTAAATATTTACTATTTTAATCTGTGTTTCCAACTCATTTTGAAGTTTCTGGTTTTCCGCCATGGATTCTTCTAACTCTAATATATTTTTAGCCTTCTGGCTGATACAATATATTTTCTCCTTCATGACCTACTCTAACTACCATCCAGCTCTCCAATGTTTTCCTCTACATTTTGTTTGAATCCTGGATCTCTTCCACTTGCTGCTTCAGTGGTTATTTGACTTCTGTATGTCCTCTTTGTGTTTTTGATGAGAGCATTATTGCTGGCAATTATTTCTGAAAGACTGTTCCATAAGCAGTTCACAGCTCCATGTGTACTGTGCATCCTCTTTTTATAGGCCTGTCATTTTTTCCAGCATTACTTTGAGCTCTGTAGCTGGTCCAGCTGAAAATTCTGTTAGTCATACAAGTTGATCCAGAGCTTCCTAGAAACCAGTAGTCTTTTCATCGGGTTGATGATATAGAACATGCAGTATTTCCTTTGTTTCTCTTCTAGCTCTTTACTCAATGTTGTGAGCCAAGCAGAACTATCTCCTAAAGACGTCATCAAGTCAGAGATTTGAGATTACCCTGAACTTGCTGCCAAACATTTTCCTCTTGAAAATATTTTCCTCCACAGAAAGGAGCTAAGATTTTAGCTTCACTTATTCAGAAAAAAAATTAAGTATTCTTCTTTCCCATTCACTTCTTCAAATGTGTCTTGAATAGTTTCCTGTAGTTTCTGTTGTCTCTTTCATGTTTGACAGATTTCATGGATCTTGACTCATGTAGATCATGGCATGCTGCAATTTCTGGGCCAGCAATATCTATGATGGAGAACCCTTGCAACATCCACCAAGATTAGTTGTACTTACACAGCAGTGCTGTCAATCTTGAACATGGAATTTGTGAATAATTTTATGCTGATAATAATTCTATATATTTGTAGGTTTTGGTATGGCTTCCCATTACTATGTTTACATGTTTTCAATCATTTATCAGGGACTGTGCAATTCTATTGTTTATTTATTTAAAACAGTAGAGCACACATAAGTTATATGGCAGACATTATGGTAAGACAACTTGTAAACCCAAAGCAAACTGACAAGCAGAATCACAACATACAAATTGCATGAGGAGGCCTTAATGACAAACTTATATATAGATCAGATTTCATGGAAAGTGGCATCAAGAAGCCCTAAAAAATAACCTGAAATCCAAGGGAATTTAGAGGAAATGTCTCCAAAGGTTGAAGTTTACCATACAAAAAGGAAGATAGTGTGGACGTTGGAGGTCAATCATCTCAATTTCAGGCCTTCACTGCAGAGACTGCTCAGGTTAGTGTCCTTGTCCAAACATCTTCAGCTGCTTCATAGATAAACTTTCTTCCATCAGAAGCTTCAAGTGGGGATTTTCACTAATAATAGTATAATATTTAGTACCATTCATGTCTCATAAAGTACTGAAGAAGTCTTGTTCATATACAGCTACACCTGGATAGCATTCAGGCTTAGACTAAGAGCATACAACGTTGGAGCAGAAACTGGCCCCTTAAGCTTAGTCTGCCATGCAATAAAATTATAGCTGACCTGTTTGTGTTTTGAATTCTACATTCCTATCTAGTCCTGATAACCTTTGATTCCTTGCCTAACATTAAAATATGCCTCTACATTAAAATATATTCAATGACCCTCATCTCCAACATTTTCTGAGGTAAGGAGTTCCAAAGTTACACAACTCTGACACAAAGAAACTCTCATCTCTGACCTGAAAAGACAACCTTAATTTTAAACCTGTCCTCCCTCGCCCATAAGAGAAAACATCCTCTCCACAACCAACTTGTCTGTACCTTTCAGGATCTTAGATACCTCAATTAAGCCACTCCTCACTCTTTTTACCTTCTGTGGAATGAAGCCCAGTCTGTCAAAACTTTCCTCATAAGACAAGTTCCTCATTTCAGGTATTAATCCAATAAATCTCCTCTGAACCATCTTCAATCTTTGCAACCTTCTTTAAAAAAGACCAAAACTGAACACAATATTCGAGATGCGATGTCATTAATGCCATGTAAAATGGAAGTGTAATATCTCCATTTTATGTTCAATTCTTCCAAAAGAGAGCATTCCATTACCATTATTGCTGCAATAGAAACTCTATACCTTGGCATTCTTTGTTTAAAATAATGCTTTTTTAAAATTTTTCTTGTCAGTGTGAACAACTTCATGTTTTCCCAAGTTACATTCCACCTGCCAAAATTTTTCATCCAACCTATCTATTCCCATCTGTAAAGTCAATATGTCCTCTTCACAACATTAAGTCTGACTTATCATTGTGTCATCTGCAAATATGACTGACATGTCTTCATCATCCTCATCCAAGCAATAAACATAGATTATACAAAGCTGAGACTCTACCACAGATCACTGAAGGACTCCTCTCATTACAAAATGGAAATGCTGCATTCTCCAGAATTGCACCACTATTTCACATGAAAATGTTTAAAAAACATCATCAGAAAACAAGATTTCAGTGACTTTTTGATTTTAAAATGTATAGATGTCAGAATAATGGTGGCTTGAAATGAACAGTAACATTAATCTTCAATGCAGCGTTAATATTACTGCAATAAGCAGGGTTATTCCTGCACTTAATGTGGTCCACAGGTCATCTTCCACTCATCAGCACAAATCAGTGCTGCATCTCTGCTCAATAAAAGGCAGTAAAAAGCATCACTTCTGACCAGCCTAAATATTTAGCTTTAGGTTGCAGCTCATAGGTCCTGAGTCATAATTACATCAGCCTTTCATCTTGTTACACAAATTATTGCATCTCCTTCAGGCTCGCTGGAATGCCTATCATGAGCCATCTGACTATTGGTATTGCTTTCTTTAAATTCATTCAGGGGATTTTGATGTCACTGGCTGGACCGGCATCTATTGCCTATCCCTAGTCGCCCTTGACAAGGTGATAGTGAATTCCCTTCTTCAATGACTACAATCCATTTGGTGCCAATAATGCTGTTCAGAAGGATTTTAAGGGATTTTGACTCAGTAATTCTATATTTCCAAGTCTGAATGGTGAGTCGCTTGGAAGGGATTTGTAGACGTATATCTGCTGCCCTTTCCCTTCCAGACGGAAGTGGTTGTGGGTTTTGAAGATGTTGTCTAATGGGCCTTTGTGAATTTCTACACAGCATCTTGCAGATGGTACACAATGCTGCTATTCAGCATCAGTGCTGGAGTGAGTGAATGTTTGTGAATATGATGTCTATCCAGTGGGCTGCTTTCTCCTGGATACTAAAGCACAGGAGGTTAGATAAAGACAATAAGAAGATGGTAATGATTTTGATAATCATTTAAGTCATTTTCTGAGAAATTTAAGGCTTTTTGGTGCAATGGTACTTTCCTTACCTCTGGACCAGGAGGCCTGAATTCAAGTCCCACATGCTCCAGAGGTGTACAATAACAGCTCTTAACAGGTGGATTAGAAAATATCTTTTCTGAAAAACTCAGCAAGACATTGGCGGTCAAGTCCTAACTGTCTCAAGTTCATTGTCAGGTTTCAAATCCTCTGACCATTTTCATACAGAGATTTTGGTAAAATGGTTTAGGTTTCTAAAAGAAAAAAACATATTCATTTGTGGTTGAAGGTGCTGGGCAATTAAGTTACTAATGATATGCTTCCCTGTAATTAATTTAATCAACCTGCTTGGACATCTTTTGGCATTCATACAGAGCAGGTGGGAATTGACAGGGAGGAATGCTGCCATCATGCCACATCATTCATTTCAAATTCCACCAGCTCCATGTTGGGAAATGAACCCTCTTCTCCGGCCATTAACCTAGGCCTCTTGATTACTCATCCAGTGACACGACCACCATAACACTGCTTTCCTTATAAGCTGTAAATAACAAGCAATTCATTCAACTGTTATGACAATCAGAGAAAAAGCAGCTCAAAATTCTAAAATGTGTTTGATTTCTTTCTACCTGTGACTAAAATGTGATCAAACAAACAGATTGACATTTACACAGAGTGAAAAATGTGATATTTTTAAACTAAAAAGATGCAAGAGACTTTAGAGTTTAGAAATGTTAGAACAGAATGAAAAATCACTTTGTTTCAGACATTAATGTGACTCATTGATATGCAGAATCATTTAAATTTTTGATTTTGTACTAATAGATAAGTCATCTTGATCTAATTAAGTCATTCCTATCATGACTACATTTTGTCTATTCAACTATCAAGTCAAATAACTTATTAGCTTCCGTCAATATGCTACCCAAGTGATTCACAGTCTCTCTCTCTCTCTCAAAAGATTCCAGAGGAACACAAATATCCAGACCTGACCATGAAGAAATACTGCCTGAAAATAAGCTTACACATAGATATTGGGCAATGTTTTTAAAAAAAATTTATTTAAGGGATGTCTATGTCACCGGATAGACTGATATTTATTATTCATCCCTAATTGCCCTTAACAGGGTAGCGGTGAGCTGCCTTATTGAACCACTGTAGTCCATTTGATGTAGGGACACTTACGGTGTTGTTTGAAAGTTTCAGGATTTTGACCCAGCAATACAGAAGGAGTGGTAAATTACATCCAAATCAGGATGATAAGTGGCCTGGAGGACAACTTGCAGGTGATGGTGTTCCAATGTACCTGCTACCCTTGTCCTTCTGGATGGTAGTAGTTGTACGTTTGGAAGGTGCTGGCCAATGACCCTTGATGAATTTGCGAAGTGCATTTTATAGATGGTACACTTTGGGGAGTCAGGAGATGAATTACCTGCTGCAGGATTCCTAGCCTCTGGCATGCTTTTGGAGCCACCATATTTATATGGCTAGTCCAATTCAGCTTCTTGGCAATAGTAACCCCCAGATGTTAGGAATACGTAAGTCAATGGCAGTAGTGTCATTGAGTGTCTAGGGATGATGGCTATATAATGGATAGTGTTGGGAAAAATGGTGAAACTTTATTTTTTGCTACGTTTCAAGATCATACGCTGAGTTTTGTATATTTAGATAGCATGTTTGGAATTTTAGTCAATGGCAGTAGTGTCATTGAGTGTCGAGGGATGATGGTTAGTTTTCCTCTTGTTTGAGATGTTTATTTCCTGGCAATCTACTTACTGCCACTTGTTTGCCCAAGTGTGGATATCATCCGGATTGTGCTGCATTTGGATAGGAACTGTTGTTGTGAATGTATCTAAATTCTTTTAAAAAGTGGGAGCTCAGACACATTTGAGGACTACTGATGTCACTTATCCTAAGACATAGTTTTTTTAAAAGCCTTAATTTGTAACTAACAATTTTACAAAGAAGTTTCAGAATTAAAACCCGGCCAAGGAACATTTCTTAAAGTTTTACAAATGTTTGATGGTAATTTGTTTATTTTTTATAAAACTCCGAGAACAATAAAGTGTGGTTCGTAATATTGCTTTTGCAATAACATTTAAATCTTTATTCATGTCACATTCGTTGAGCTTTTCTCTCAATGTATGAAGCTTTCCTCCTACCAGTGAATGCAATTCTTGTCAATTTATCTCAGTAATAGTGAGGGAGGAAACAGTTTTTACATTTTGTTCTTTAATATCATGACTGTTGAATTTTTGAAGATAACTCTTGTTTTATAAACTACGTACATTATTTCCACATTAGTCATTCAATACACCACACACAACTTTGTAAATGTCTTTAATTAAAAACCTACTTTGCTGTTTCGAACTCCCGTAAGGTTTCATCGATCAGAAAATCTTCTCAAGGATTTCCTGATATGGTCATCCTGGGTGAACTTCACAAATTAATTTTTGTGGTTATCTCATTAAGGCATAATTTTAGTCAAAATGAAGTACTTATGGATATATCTTGGCCGACAGTTTGTAGATTTTATGGTAGCTCAATTTCCAAACATGACCTTGTTCAGATGTCACAAAGGCACCACATGTTCTGAAAGAAGGACTATTCTTTCCAATACAAGGTCTCATTCCATGGACAAATGTTATTTTATTATACTTTCATGACATTTGAGATTTGCGGGCAAGACCAGCATTTATTGCCCACTGCTAATTGCCCTTTCGAAATGACATAGGTTACCTTCTGGAGTTCATGTATTCCATATGGTGTAGGCATTTCCACTCTGTGTTCATAAGGATATTTCCAAGATTTCCAACAAGAATCACTGAAGTAAAGATAATATAGATCGATGTCCATATAACGTTTGAGGTGAGCTTGGTGGAGGTAGCATTCCCAGGTATTGGCTGCCCTTGTTCTTCTGGCTGGTGGAGGTCTTGTGTTTGGAAGATGCTGTAAAAGGAATCTTGGTGAGCTGCTGCAGTGCATCTTGTATATGGTACACATTATTCTCACAATGCTCCATGTTGAAGGAAATGATTGTTTATTGTGGTTAACGAGGTGATTTGTCCAAGATGAGTGTTGATGGACCTCATCTCATCCAGGGCAGGAAGAAATGCTCCATCATGTTCCTGATCTATATTTTGTAGTTTGTTGACATGCTTTGGAGAATCAGGAGATGAGTTACTCACCTCAGAATTCCTAGGCCCAGTCTGTACTTGTAGACAAGGCATTTATATGTGGGGTCCAATAAAGTTTCTGACCAATGGTAACAACAAGATAGTGGGTGATTCAGAGATGGAATTCCATTAAACATCAAGACATAATGATTTTAATCTTGATTCCTGAAGATGGTAGTTGTCTGGCACTTGTGCCACACAAATGTCCATTGCTACTTATCAGCCAAAGCTTGAATGTTGTCCAGGTGTTGTTGCATTCAAGCAGAGACTGGTTCAGCATCTGAGGATTTGCAAGTGGTGCTGAACACTGCGTAAACATTAGCAAATATCCCCACTTCTGGCATTATGTTGAAGGCAGAGTCCTGATGAAGCAGCTGAAGATGGTTGAGAAGAGAACCTCAGGGGTCTCGTGGCATAGTGGTAGTGTTCCTGCATCTGAGCCAGGAGACCCAGGATCAAGTTCCACTTGTACCAGAGGTGTGCAATAACATGTTGATTAGGAATATGCCCTGAGGACATCATATAGCTTTGTCTTTGGGCTGAGATAACTGTCTGCAACCATCTTCCTTTCCCTTCATAATAGATTTGGGAGCAAAGTCAGGATCCATTTAAAATAATGGAGCAGTGACATCATAGATTAAAATTTAGTTGACTGTCAAATTTATCGTCATTTTTCAGACTGGAAAAAAGATATACTGTGGAGGAACGGGTTGGTGTTAGAATCCCTGTTTTTTGCTGATATATATGAACATATAGTATACAGGACACAATTTCAAAACATACAGACAATGCAAAACTTGAAAGTTGTGGATTGTGAAGACGACAATGTCAAATTTTAAAGGTATTGTCAGAGATTCATAGAATCCATACAGCTTGGAAACAGTCCATTTGGCCCAACAAGTCCACACCCAACTTCTGACCAGCATTCCACGCAGAATCATTCCCCTATAACTCTGCATTTCCCATATCTAATGCACCTAACCTTCACATCCCTGAACACTACGGATAATTAAGCATGGCCAATCCACCTAACATCTTTGGACTCTGGGAGGAAACTGGAGCACCCGGTGGAAACCCATACAGACACAGGGAGAACGTGCAACTCCACACAGACAATTGCCCAAGGATGGAATCGAACACAGGTCCCTGGTGCTGTGAGGCACTGTGTCACACCGTGCTGGTTGGTGGAATGGGAAGATAAATTTCAGTAAATAGAAACACTTAGTGATTCATTTTAATTTAAAAAGTGGAGACAATATAAAATAAATGACAGAATTCTTAACTAAAGAGGAACAGAGGGAGCTGGTTGCAGATACGTATAAATTATTGAAGGTGGCAAGTCAAGTTCAGAGTGTGATTAATAATGAATACTGCATTATCAATATCATATTGGATATAGTACTAAATCAAAGAAGGTACAAAAAAACATTACAAACCTAGTTTGCCCTCAACTGATGTACTGCGTCCAATTTTGCGCATCACAGTTTAGGAAGAGTGCGAAGGTGTGATATAATTGTGTATAATTTATTTGTGTCAAAATAACTTTGGACATTAGATTTCAAAATACAGGGAAATCAATTGGTTATTTCCATGAAGGCTTTTCATGAAACAAAACAAGGTCAGAGAATCTTTCTGGAAGAGTGACAATCTCTCCTTGCCAGACAGCCAGTGACTACAGATCACTGTGGTGTTGTTGGAAAAATGTTTTTACTGTTGGGTTTACAACAGGTTGGGTAAATATCGAAAGCCTAGCATTGTTTTCTATCCAGAAGAAACTAGGATTGGGAAAATTTTAAAAATAAATCAATTCAGGGGACATCAGAGTTGAGTTTAGAAGGAAGTCAAGTCTCTGAAACATAAGGAGTTCAGGGAATAAATCAGCTCGGCAGAAGAAATTTGGTAAAGCTTCCAAACCAAGAAAATGATGTTAGAAATTTTCAGGGTTGTTAAGAACCAAGAAAACTTAGGGTCTCAGATTTAAGGGGAGGCAATAGCTTACTGATATTATCACTGGACTGTTAATCCAGAGACCCAGTTAATAGTCTTGGGGCAGGGTTTGAATCCTGCCATGGCACAGGTGGTGAAATTTGAATTTAATAATATCTGGAATTAAGAGTCTAGTGATGACCATGAATCCATTAGGCAAAAGAGAGGACTGCAGATTCTGGAGATCAGAGTCTAGATTAGAGTGGCACTGGAAAAGAACAGCAGGTCAGGCAGCATCCGAGGAGCAGGGAAATTGACGTTTCGGGCAAAAGTCCTTCATCAGGAATGGACTCTAATCTAAACCATGAATCCATTGTCGATTGTCGGATAAACCCATCTGGTTCACTAATGTCATTTAGGAAAGGCCATCTTTACCTGGTCTAGCCTACATGTGACTTCAGACACACAGCAATATGGTTGTCTCGAAACTGCCCTCTAGGTAATAAATGGGGGCCACCCATCAACACCCTCATCTCATGAATGAATCTCAAATTTGTTTAAAACTACAGGTCAGCCAACTTGAAAAGGAGATTTCCCCAGCCCGCAATAAATAAGCGGAGGCTGTATAATGGATAGTGTTGGGAAAAATGATGAAACTTTATTTTTTGCTACGTTTCAAGATCATATGCTGATTTTTGTATATTTAGAAAGCATGTTTGGAATTTTAGTTTTTTTTGTATCATAAACCTTTGTTGTCAAAGAAACATTTGCAGCCTCATGTGAATATGTTTCACTGACTACCTTGTCAACCAAACAAAAATAGCAGCTATCAAGCCAGGTTCTTTTTATAGGTTTAATTCTTAGATCTGACTTTTCCAGTATTATCATCAGGTGAAGGCTTCAGAGAGTGTGTAGTAAAGATTCACAAGTCTGGGTCAAGAGAAAAGGAACTGAAGTTAAGTAAACAGCATGGAAAAATCGGGACAGTTTTCATTTGAGAAGAAAAAGCTGCGAGGAAATTTGATGGAGGTATTCAAACTCATGAGGGGTCTAGTCAGAGTAGATAATGAAAAACTGCTCCAATTGGTGGCAGGATTGAGAACCAGAAGACACAGGTTTAAGGTGACTAGGAATGTCAACATGCGGAAAAGCCTTTCCCTGTAGTGAGAATTGAGGGCTGGAATGCACTTATTGAGTGTATTCAGTTGAAGCATTCAAAAGGGAATTAAAGTACTATCTCATGAGGAAGTCCAAAGAGAGACAATGGGCTCAATGTCTTCCTTCTATTCTGTAATAATATAACACCAGTCAGCAGAATGTTTGGCCCCGATTTCCTGTGATTTTAAGCTTGTTAACACTCTTTGATGCCACTCGGTTAAATGCTGCCTTGATGTCAAGTGCAGTCATTTTACTTCATGAATTCGACTTGTTTTCCACATTTGGAGGCAGGATATAATGAAGAATGAAGCTGATTAACCCTGGCAAAATACAAACTGGCCATTGGTGAACCAATTATTTCTCTAAAAGTGCCATTTGACAACAATGCCAACAATACCTTCCATCACTTTGCGGATGATGGAGAATAGCCAGATGGTGTGGAAATTGGTTGGATTGGATTTCTCCTTTTTGTTTTAAACAGAACATATCAGGTTAGTAGGTTAGGGGGAAAACTAAAGAATGAAATCTCATCAAGTTGTCAGTGCATTACGAAAGCTGTAGAAGCAAGCTGGAGCACAGACCAGGAAAATGGACAGCAGTAAGCAAAGGACAAAGTCATGGACAGTGGAGTAAAAGAGTAACAAATGCAGGAAAAGTTGCATGTTTCAAAAGTGACGTGGAATCCATCCTATCACTTCCAGAAATTTTCTCAATGATGAAAGGATCACAACAGCCCCCAAACTACAAAAACTGGAAATAAAGATTCACCAGATATAGAACTTCTTCAGGCTTGGATAAGTGAAAAAGCCATGAAGACCAAGGCAGGTACATTGTTTTATGTCACTGACACTATTACTAATGATGTGTTAGCAAGGCAGGGAGCCGATGGCACTGCAGCATGTTATGATGAAGTAATACCCGCAAAAAAAGGGGAGAATGGTTTAATGTAGTATCCCATATAAGGGGTTGAAAAAGCATGAGAACAGATGATACCCTTTTCTAGGGCAAATAATAATGAAAACGAGTATTGGAATGTTAAACCAGAAGATAATGGACACCCCAAAGCATTTAAATTAGGCACAGATGCCAGGGTTTCTACACTATCAGACTAAGTACAATGGCTCAAACTCATTACATTACAGTCCACATCTCTGATAAGTTCCTGGAAAAATTTCATTAAAAATACAATGCCAGTTCATGGGAAAGCTGAAATGCAAAGCAGGAGAAATACTTGAACCTCTCTATATAGTTCAAGATCAGAAATGTCTTCTACCAAGTGCCAAGTTTGATTTGTAAGGTCAAGGAGCTTGTTAGTGTCAAATATGAAGAAAGTTTGAACTGTGTGGTTCATAAAACTGGGAAAATTAAAAGCCGGATATCACATTAACTTATTAGATGATGTTAAACCAATTTGCTATTCAATCTGAGGAAGGCCTGTCACCCATTTTTGGACAAAGGTAAAGCTAAAATAGAAAATATGGACAAACAAACCAATACCTCACTGGTTATCATGCCAACAGGATGGTGTTCAGTTATGGTTAGATGCAAAAGATAAATGGTTCTATAAAACCCTGCATAGGTGTAATTCAGTTAAATAAAGCCATAAGTAGTGATTGTGATGAGGTCAACCAGGTGGACCTCATAGAATATGATTGGGCTGCTAGTCCAGTTCCAATCAGGGAGCCCTGGCTGACAGATATGAACAGGAGTGTCAGAAGTTCTGTTCACTCTGAGAGCTGGACCAGTGTCAAGACCTATGGATGTGTAATACAGGGATACTTAGTGATGGGATACCAGCCTCTGCAGAGTTTTTATACCATGTAATGCAAGATTCATCCAATGATCTCAATCACTGAACACAACAGCTGAGCAAATCTTGCCAAAAACATCTTATTTACCAAAATGGAAACAATGGTAGGATTTCAGCAATTACCCCGGATGAAGAATTCAGATTCCTAATCACATTCATGACACTCTTCAGATGTTATTGTGTTAATAGACTGCCTTTTGAAATCACCAGAATGTTTTCAATTATCAAACTCTGTCATAAAAGATATGCAATATGCCATATGGATGCATTACTGATGCAGAGATCCACAAAAGAGAGACATGAACACAAGATCAAAACTGTCCTGAAAGTCCAACAGGAAAGAAGACCCCATGAAATATTCACGTCATAAGTGCAAAGAAACCTCCTACTGATTGCCACATTCACTTGCCCCTTGTCAGTTGATGAATCAGTCCTCCTCCATCTTGAATACCATTTGGAAGAAGCAATGAGGGTGCCAAGTACACTGAATGTACTTTTGAAGGAGGACCTCAACGTCCATCACCAAGAGTGGCTTGGTGGCAGCACTACTGACTGAATGTCAAGTAAATGCAAAATATCTGAAATAAACAGAAAATGCTGGAGAAACTCAGCATATCTAGCAGATTTCTAGAGAGCGAGAGAAACAGAATTAACTTTTCGAGTGTCATATGGCTTATCTTCAAACTGAAAAGGCATTATATTGGACTCAAAATGTTAACATTGTTTCTTTCTTCAGAGATATTAACTGATCTGAGTTTCTCCAGCATTTTCTATGTTTGGTAACATCTGAGATGTCTAGGACCTAAAGCACATAGTTGCTAAACTGGGCTTGTACCTGGTAGTGAGGAAAAGAATAAGAAGGAAAAATTGATTTGATTTCATGCTCACCAACCCATGTGCTGCAGATACATCAATGACAGTATCATTAGGAGTGACCACCACAAAAACTTCAATTCTTGTGAAGACAAATTCCAACCTTAACATAGAAGTTACCTTCCATCATGTTGTGTGGCAATATCCCATGCTAAATGGATGTGCTGGAACAGATCGAAAAACTCAAACTGAGTCTCCAAGAGGTGCTGTGGGAAGCCGCAGCTACAGAATTGAATTCAATCTGTAACCTCATACCCTGGCACATAGTCTACCATTCCCACTAAATTGGTTGATCAACTTTTGTTCAATGAAGAGTGCAGGAAGACATGTCAGAAGCAGCAGAAAACATGTGGTGCTAAACAAGAAGTGACAATCTGGTGAAGCTACAACACAGGACTGAATGCCAAAATAGCTGAAGCAATGTGCAATAGACAGGGATATGTGATTGCACAGATCTAAGCTCTGTCGTCCTGCCACATCCAGTTATGAGTGGTGGTGGAAACTAAGTAACTCACTGAGCAAGGAGGCTCCACAAACAGCTTTATCATCAACTATGAGGGACCCCACATATCAGTGCAAAAGACAAAGCTTATATTTTTGCATCCATCTTCAGCCAGAAATGATCTATCTCGGCCTCCTTCTGAGGTCTTCAGCATCAGAGATGCAATATTAAGCCAATTTGATTCATTCTACATGATATCAAGAAACAGCTAAAATCACTAGATATTGCAAAAACTATATTGCAAAAAAGCACTGAAACTTCCCGACATTAGAATTAGAGACTTGCTCCAGAGCTTGCTACCCACCGAGCTAAATTGTTCCAGAACAGCTACAACACTGGCATGTACTCAGTCATGTAGAAATTGTCTGACAATGTCATATACACAAACAAAGCTCATCCACACTAACCTGGCCAATTACTGTCTTATTAATCTGCTCTGTAAATCAACAAAGTGATGGTGGAGTTAAGAATAGTGCTGTGAACCAGCATTTGTTTAGCAATAAATTTAGCAATAATCTGCTTAGTTTGAGTTCTGCAAGGGCCAGTCAGCCCTTGACCTCATTATAACACTGATCCAAATTTGGACAGATAAGCTGAATTTTAAAGATGGGTTAAGAATGGCTGCTCTTGCCATCAAGGCTGCATTTGACCAAATATAGCATTAAGGAATCCTAACAACCTGAATTCAATGGGAATTGGGAGAAGGTTCTCTGCAATTGGAATTACACTGATGATACCTAGTGTATAGAAAGATAGTTGTGGTCAATGGAGGTCAATCACCTCAGCCCCAGGACATCACTACAGGAATTTCTCTGGGTAGTGTCCTGAGATCAATAATTTATGGTTGCTTTGTCAATAACCACCTTAATGATAAACTGAGCAGTGAGATGTTCACTAATGATTACAATTTTCAGCACCATTTATGACATGTCAGATACTGACATAGTTTGCATCCATATGCAGCAATAACCATTTCTTACAAGAGAGGGTTTAACCATCACTCACCCTTTGACATTCAATGGCATTACCATCATTGAATCCCCATTGTCAACATCCACAGACCAGAAATTAAACTGGACCAGCCATATAAATATTATGGCTAAAGAACACAGCCGAAGCTAGGAATTATGTGGAGAGTACCTCAATTCTTAGCTCCTCAATATCTATCTGCTATCTTGTCTGGATGAATACCTCCATCAACCCTCAAAAGATCTGGCACTATCCAGGATAAAGCAGCTTGACTGGCACCCCAAATACCCCTTCAATATTCACTACCTCCACAACCGATGCATAGTGACACAAACAAAATGTACATCAGAAACTCACTAAGGCTCCTCTGATAGCACTTTCTAAACCAGCAAACACAACAACCTAGAAGAACAAGGGCAACAGATCCATGGAACACCACCACTTGCAATATTCCCACCAAGCTGCATTATCCTGATTTGGAAACATATTGCTGTTCTTTCATTGTTGCTCGGTCAAAATACTGGTATTCCATTCCTAATACTATTGTAGGTGTCCCTGCAACAGAAAGAAGTGAGCAGTTCAACACTGCAGCTCATGACCACCTTCTCCAGGACAGCCGATGTGGACTGTAAATGCTGGGATCTAAATTCCATGGACAACTGTTTTTTAAAAAATGAAAAATGTGACTTGGCTAAAGCCATAATTAAATGTCTTGGATGTACAGTATCATCAAAGCCAGTGTCAAAAAACAATTAAAAAAAATGGGAGAGGAGGATCTGGAGACCATCACCTGTACCTGAGATAGGAGGAGGAAACAAGGATGCCAGATAAAACTGGTAAGGAGAGGAGGAATAACACATGACATTACAGGAAAGTTGTGAACTGATTATTGTTTAGCAGCTGTGTTATGGACAGTGTTTCAAATCCAGTAATTCTGATAAATGTAAATTTCTAAATTAGCACAGAGAAAGTAAGAGTTTACAGGGCTGGAGAAGTGAGTAAAAGTGAAGAACTTGTACTTTTTACTAATATGCAGTTGTTAGTTAATAAAAGTGTACGGTTTAAGTAAGTTAAAGTTAACTAATGTTAGAGTAAGCAAAGTAACCTACGATTATAAATTAAAGTATGGCAGGGCAGTTGGCCAAGCAGAATTGCAGGCCCGTGGCATGTGAGGAATCAAGAACATTTCTCATGACTTCCACAAACTCATATGCAGGATGGGTCACTGGCTGAATAAGCTTGGGCTCTGGGTTTCAGAGGTTGAGGAACAGCTAGAGTCACTGAGGTACATTTGTACCACCAAGAACTATGTGTGAATAGCATGCTCAGAGATGTGGTCACACCGCACTTTTAAGGCAAAGAAGCATTATTTGTGACCAACAAGGATCAATGGCCAGGGGTATAGATTTAAGTTAAGAGGCAGATGGTTTAGAGGGAATGTGAGGAAAAACTGTTTCACCCAGAGAGTGATGGGAATCTGGAACTCACTGCATCTAAAGGTCGTACATAATATTTATGCATTCAGATTTGCACTTGCGATGCCAAGACATACAAGGCTATCGACCAAGCCTTGGAAAATGGAATTAGAATAGTTAGATTGTTGTTTTTGACCAGCATGCACACAATGGGCCAAAGGGCCTTTTGCTGTATGGCTCTAAGCAGGACTCTAAGAAGTCCTGCTCGCTAACAGTCTTCTGTTCTGGATATTGGTGAGGACAAAGGATCCTTAAAGGAGTGCAACAATGGCCAAGCCTATGGCACTCTGTGTACTCAATTGTTCACGAGGGGATGAAGAAGAGCAGCAATTCAGTACTGATAGGGAGTTCTTTAGGCAGGGAAACATATCGACATTTCTGTCCCTTGCAACGTGATTACAGAATGTTGTGTTGGTTCCCTAGCGCTAGGGTCAGGCATGTCATAGAATGTCTGTGGAATATTCCTCTGGGGACATCGAGCAGCCAGAGTTCATGGTCTACATTGGCAGTAATGACTTTGGTGTAAAGGGGGATGTGGTCCTGCAACTAGAATTTAGGGAGTTAGTAGGAATTTAGCAAGCAGGATATTGAAAGTAATAATCTCAGATTGCTCCCAATGCCACATGTAAGCAATTACAGAAATAGAAAGATGAAATAGAATAATGCGCTGTTGGAAAGATGACTCAGGAGGGAGTGCTTTAGATTTCTGTAATCAACTCTGGGTGAGATGCCTTGTACAACCTGGATGAGTTCCATCTGAACAGAGATGAGACTAAGTTTCTAATGAGATGTTTAACCATTGCTGTTGGGGAGCATTTAAACTCAGCAGGGGCATGGGAAACGGGAAAAATATTAGAAAGTAATACAAAATGCGGGAGAACCAGATAATATTAGAATAGAAGCTAATGTGGATTTGGAGTGAGGGACAGAATAATGAAGTCTAAATCACTGCATGTATGTGAATACAGAGAGTACAGATTGTGGGATTGTGGGATTATGATGTTGTGGTGACAATGGAGATTACTTAAGGGCAGTTAAATATTCCTCATTACAAGGTGCTCAGAGATGATCAGAAAGGGAAGACAAGGAGAACAGGTGGCATATTTGATGTTTCCTCACATGACCACCAGGGTTCAGTGACCGGGGCAGTGACACTTCCTACACATGGGCTTATCTAAGTCATGAGAAATGTCCATGATTCTCTATGTGCCTCAGGGACCATGTTGAAGAAAGGATATTTCAGAGAATTTCAAAATCAATTTGGCTCTACCTGTGAAATAAGAAGAGTACAATTACATTGCATGGTATAATATATAAATCAATGGGAAGGATACACAGGAACCCATCTTCAAGGAAATGGCAGAAAAGTGGAAGCATCATAGTTATCATATGGACTCAGTTGCCTGTAGATAAACTAGAGTGGTAGTATAAAGGGAAGGCATTTATTTATTGTGTTCAGAAGATTATCCTACAGCAATATATAACAAATCTAACAAGGAAGGAGGTACTGCTACATCTGGTTCTTGGGGATGAGGTGTGCCAAGTAAATCATGAGACAGTGGGGAACATTTTGAAGACAGTGAACACTCGAAAATAAGGTTTAGGATGAGAGCCAGAAAACCATATTGGTCAATCCAGTGTAAGAATAATCAATTAGAGGAGAGTGACTTCAATGAGGCAAGAACAGCGCCGAGCCAGATGGCCTGAAACCAAAGGGTGGCAACAAGATGATCGTTGAAGAATGGTTCAGGTGCAGTCATGATATATTTTTTCAAAAGATAAAGACAAGATAAACTGATCCAGAGCTTACTGGATTACAAAGGTGTAAGAAATTAAGTTACAGGTGTCAGGTAATGAATACAATTGAGAACCAAGTTGAGCACAGACAATTCAGGGCAGTAAAAAAGCAAATTCAAACAGAAAAGATGGATAATGACAAAAAGATTGCCAGCTAACATAAAAGGAAATGTAAAAATCATCTACAGTCAAATCAATAATAAAATGATGGCAAAAGGAACTGTAAGGCCAATCAACATCATAAAGGGAATTTAGACTTGGGGACAAGAGGCATGGCTATGATGTGAAATTGGTATTTTGCATCTGTATTTATCTACCAGGACGATGTCCAGGTCACGACGATAAAGGAGGAAATTCAGTCACTAAACAGTTTAAAATGCATTGTATAAGTTATTGGTATTTGAAACTGATAAGACAATAAGACCAGATGAAATGCACCCCAGGATATCAAAGGAGGTGAGAGTGGAAATTGCAAATGCACTTTTCAGTCTCAAAATTTTCAGTTTTTCACGAACACGGGATGGTGCTGGAAGACATTACGCCTTTGTTCAAAATGCATCATAAATATACACCCAGCAAATACAGACTAGTCAGTTTTATTTGGGTGGTGGGGAAACTCCAAGAAATAATTATTCTGAATCAAATTGTAAATGTAGTTTACTAAAAAGAGTCAGCATGAAGTTAAGCTAAAATCATAATTAATAAACTTCCTGGCATTTGCTGAAGAGATAGCAGAGGCTGTTGATGAGAACGCTGTTGATATGGTTTACATAGACTTCCAAAAGGTACTTGATACAAAGCCACATAACAGATGACACTCTCTCACCAGTATCCTTACATACAGATAAGGAATGACACCACTTCAACTGGGACTATACATCCATCCTAGGACAAGCCAAACAGAGACATGCACGAGAATTCCTAGAAGCATGGCATTCCAACCGGAACTCTATCAACAAACACATCGAGTTAGACCCCATCTACCACCCCCGAGAAAAACAACAGAAAATGACATCACCACAGGAAATGACATCACCAAGGGGCGGCATGGTGGCTCAGTGGTTAGCACTGCTGCCTCACAGCACCAGGGTCCCAGGTTCGATTTCAGCCTCAGGCGACTGTCTGTGTGAAGTTTGCACGTTCTCCCCATGTTTGCGTGGGTTTCCTCCAGGTGCTCTGGTTTCCTCCCACAGTCCAAAGATGTGCAAGCCAGGTGAATTGGCCATGCTAAATTGCCCATAGTGCTGGTGAGAGGGGAAATGGGTCTAGATGGGTTACTCTTCGGAGGGTCGGTGTGGACTGGTTGGGCCGAAGGTCCGGTTTCCACACTGTAGGGCATCTAATCTATCTAGTCAACCCAAAGAAACCCAAACATATAAATAGAAAACAGGAATTATCAGCAGCGCTTTGCCCAGAGGCCCACCGAAGATGTTACCTAGTAAGGTGACGAAATGCCTGGAAATGAACCTTCCAGCTCAGCGAGCTAACCTACATCCAGAACATCAACCTGAGCTACAAATCTTCTCAAAACTTCTGAAGTTCTCCATGATAGGTACTGTACAAAATACGGAAGCATGGGATTGTGGGTGATTTAGCGGTTTGGATCAGAAATTGGCTAGCTGAAAGAAGACAGAGGGTGGTAGTTGATGGGAAATATTTATCCTAGAGTTCAGTTACTAGTGGTGTACCGCTAGGATCTGTTTTGGAGCCACTGCTGTTGTCATTTTTATAAATGACCCAGATAAGGACATAGAAGGATGGGTTAGTAAATTTGCGGATGACACTAAAGTCAGTGGCGTTTGGATATTGCAGAAGGACGTTGTAGGTTACAGAGGGACATAGATAAGCTGCAGAGCTGGGCTGAGAGGTGGCAAAAGGAGTTTAATGCGTAAAAGTGTGAGATGACTCACTTTGGAAGGAGTAACAGGAATATAGAGTAATGGTAAGATTTCAGGTAGTGTGGATGAGCAGAGAGATTTCAGTGTCCATGAGCATAGATCCTTCAAAGTTGCCACCCAGGTTGATAGGGTTGTTAAGAAGCTGCATGATGTGTCAGCTTTTATTGGTAGAGGAATTGAGTTTCGGAACCATGAGGACATGTTGTAGCTGTACAGAACTCTGGTGCAGCCAGGCTTGGAGTATTGCATTCAGTTCTGGTCGCCGCTTTATAGGAAGGACATGGAAGCACTGAAAAGAGTGCAGAGGAGATTTACCAGGATGTTGACTGGATTGGAAGGAAGGTCTTATGAGGAAAGGCTAAGGGACTTGAGGCTGTTTCCGTTAGAGAGAAGAAGGTTAAGACATGACATAATAGAGGCAAACAAGATGATCAGAGGATTAGATAGGGTGGACAGTGAGAGCCTTTTTCTTCCAATGGTGATCACGAGCACAAAGGGATGTAGCTTTAAATTGTGGGATGATAGATATAGGTCAGATGTCAAGGGAGGTACTTTACTCAAAGTGTAGTAAGGGTGTGGAATGCCTGCCTGCAACAGTAGTAGACTTGTCAACTTTAAGGACACTTCAATGATCATTGGATAAATATATGGATGATAATGGAGTACTGTAGGGTAGGTGGGCCTCAGATCGGTTGGTGCAACATTGAGGGCTGAAGGGCCTGTTCTATGTTCTGTACAGTATTCTACACTTTATTATTAGGAGCATAGAGTACAAAAGCTGAGCATACACTGTTTAGACCTCACCCGCAATTGTTGTGAACAGTTCTAGGCACCACTCTTTAAGAATAGAGTCATAGAAATGTACAGCATGGAAACAGGCCCTTCGGTCCAACCCATCCATGCCGACCAGATATCCCAACCCAATCTAGTCCCACCTGCCAGCACATGGCCCATATCCCTCCAAACCCTTCCTATTCATATACATATACAAATGCCTCTTACATGTTGCAATTTTACCAGCCGCCACCACTTTGATATGTATGCATTGGAGATTGTGTGGAAAACGTTTGAGATTTAAAAAGTTTGCCCAGTTATAGAAATTCCAGGGAGAAGAAACTTCAATTATGAAGCTAGATTGGGGAAGTGGGACTGTCTTACTTGGTGAGGGGAAGACTGAGTGGAGATTTGCTTGAAGTTTCAAAATCATGCAGCATATCAAGGAATCTTTGACCTATAGAGTGGACAGGGAGAAATTGTTCCCACCCGCAAAAGAATTAAATACCATCAGCCACAGTTTTGAAATGTTTTACAAAAGAAGCACAATGATAGACCAAATGGCCTTAATCTGTACCATAGCAATTCCGAGATGCTGTGAAAGGTGTAAGAGAATTTTCATCACCTAAAGAACCTCACAGAACATCAAAGATTCCTTGATATGGTGTTCCAGCAGGCAAGTTTCTATCAAGTTTGTGGGAGGTCAATGAGCCCTTAAGACAAGTTTTAAGATTGAGTCGACAATTTTAACATGGAATTTAGAACAGCAAAATTGCTGGGAAAAGATTCAAAAACTCCAAACCTTTTCATAAATTTTGGCATACTCTGACCCCCACTTGCCATCTACGTTGACAGCAGGTGCATTACTTACAGGTCTGGGGGTAGGTTTATCTATGGTACGGAAAATTATTGAGCCATGATAGAGAACGAAGCACTAGCAGTAACGTGGGCATCTAAAACATTTTCTGATTATGTTATGGGGTTATATTCCAAAACTGAAACTGAGCATGAACTATTGTTCACCCTTCCGAACATGAAGGAAATTGCCAAAATGCCACCAAGAATCTAACAGTTCAGATTAAGGCTAATGAGGTACAATACCATCACTGAATATATATCTAAGTCTATAAAGGAACATCTAAGTAATAGCTGACACACTCTCTTTCAGACCATCGGATGGAACTGATAACGAGGATTTAGACTTCATGTCCTTAATCACTCTGAACTTATGAGCTGCAGAAAAGGATTTGTAAAAGAACGCCTGAGAAATTGGTGGAGAATGTTTTCAAGTCCAGAACTGTTCTCTGAAAAGATGACCAGACTATACACTGAATAATCTGATATTATGCCAGTGTATTGAACAGTGCAAGCACCTCACTGTAATTGACCTATTTGTCTTCAAGAAAGGATTAGTCATACCAACAGCCTCTTCAAATAACTCATGAAGGATACTCAGGTATTAAAAACTGTCATGTGAGGATGCAATAAACAGCCTGACGGCCAGGTATTACAACTCACTCTACAGCAAACGTTATTTCTAACTGCATTCCTTGTACCATAAATAGCCAAGAACAAAAGGAATTGCAAGTACTTTCTTCTTTGCCATAAAAGGCATGGGAGTGCCTGAGAGTGGATTTATTCATGTTCAAGGGAATAATCTTCATATAGTTATTGATTATTACAAAATGAATTGTTTGCACAGTGTCATAGCAGAAGCAGATATCCAATACCTCAAGAGAGTTTATTCTTCATATAAGACTGTCAGACAATGGGCCATAATTTGCAAATGAGCAATTCTTAAATTTTGCAAATGATTTATATTACCAGTTCACCTCATGATCCTCAGCTACATAGGGAAGCCAAGAGAGGGTACAAACAATTAAAGCTTTATTAAAGCAAAATGAAGACTTTGTCTCAATCTTCTGTATGATTGCTTCTCACCACTGCAGAACAGTTTATTGCTGACAGATTTACTGATGGATAGGACTTTGAGAATATAGCTTCCATCTCAGTCATGTTCATTAAATATAATAGTAAAGAGAATGAAAGATGCTAAAACTGAGAAGAAGAGCAAAAGAACAGCCAGTGTAGGAACTTCAGTCACAGGCAGAGTATGCAGTTCAGTGTTGAAGTCTAGGGATGCTACATCGATCAGAGACTACAATTGGAAACTATAATAACTGGAACAAAAATACACAACTGAGATCATAAACAGTTGAGAAAGGTCAAAATATCATAAGAATAAATTGTAATGCCTTAATATCCTTAAACAGAAGGTCAATGGAAACTTGGGCTTACTACTCAACTGAAGGTTGCTACATTTGTATAAGAGCCATCACTTTACGATTTTGAGACCTTTCAAAGTGACGAGGACAATGCAAATGTCAATCTTTTCCAGCCACACACAGAAGTGATTCAAGATTATTCCAAACAGTTTCATGCAAAGCGCTGGAATATTAGTCATCAATATTTTAGTAGCAATATACATCTTTGAGATCATTATGAAATAAATTGTTGAAAAAATTTGTAGGAATGTTTGCACTGAATACATCACATTTTGCATATGCAGCGTCAATTAAAATTGCTTTCAGCTAATATTCTTGGCAAATATTTTATCACTCAAATCCAACAAGGATGTTTTCTCCCCCTTTTTATGGAACAAAATGCATCAGACAAAAGATATTTGCTCATATTTCACCTTCAGAACTTCTGCATTGCAATAATATCAATGTTGTCTTGCCATATGCTATGCTAATAATCAATCAGCACACACAGTTTTATGAAATAGCCTGCTTTGCATCCGCCTTCAGTACATATTCAACTTCCTGCTTTGGCAACTGGTAAAAGAAAACTCCTGATGAGTAGCCTTTGGAAAAAGCCTGATCACACCTACGAAGATTAAAGCTGCATTTCTGTGAGAGCATAAGAAATGCATTAATCTGAACTAGCTTCTACTTTTACATCAAGTCACATCCAAATTAAAGAAGAACTTGTTTTATGTTGGATTTGACAGACATTTGCAACTTTCTGTGCCATTGGCATCCTGCTATCACAGGTACTAGTTCATTAGCTTTGGTTTGTCTTTGTCATTAATTGTGCACCTCACCCTTTTCAACCTGGCCTCCCCAATGTACTGTTTCCTGACTGAACAACAGACATTTACTACAAGCCGACCGACCCCCACAGGAGATTACACCTCCTCCCACCCTGCCCCCTGTAAAAACGCCATTTTAAAAAATTCCTGAAGAAGGGCTTATGCCGGAAACATCGATTCTCCTGCTCCTCGGATGCTGCCTGGCCTGCTGTGTTCTTTTCAACTCTGGTCTCTAGTATCTGCAGTCCTCACTTTCTCCTACCATCCAAGGTTCATTTTGCATGTAAGTGTCACAACAGTATTTCACAACCAATTCTTTCACCACAATTCTATATAGAAATACAATAGTTGTTGACTAATGCTCACTTCTCCAATCACGAAGACCTAACGCCAAATGTGGCATCATTGCCATTAATCTAGATAAATTTAAAATAAACTCAAGAGTAGAGGGAGATTAAAAGTAATAATAATGCTGCAAATCAAAAGGAAATCATATAACTACTCATCCAAACAGCTGGTGAAATACAGCAAAGTAGAGCAAAAGAGCAAAAACAATCATTACATTTTCTTTGAAGTGGACGAGCAGGTGTTGCTGTGATGTGCCGGTGTTGGACTGGGGTGGACAAAGAAGTATAGGAAAAACAACTTTGCAAGATTTTCAAGCAGTATCTAAAATGGTATCTGTGTACCACAATGCCAACCAAATGTGCTAATGTCCTGAAAGATGGTAACACATTGAGCTGGAAGCAGGTCCTGTACATGTTCAGTCATAGTATTGAAGTGACAGTGGTAATCAGGTTTATAAATAGCATTTTGTCCTCATGAGATTGAAAATTCAGGTGGATTCCTATTGTTGAAATGCAACTTGTACCTTTTTAAGGAGAGGTGATTTGCCAAAGCGCTGCCTCTGGAACCTTCTATTTCGTTGACAGTTTAAAAACTACAACATTTTATTTTTTTGAAAATGGGATAGGATATTGTTTTAATCCAAAGAAACTGTGGAAGGAGCTGCTGCAGTTATGAGTTGCTAGCAGTGAGGAAGATGCTAAGGACTCACTTGCACCATGGGTGGGTGCATCTTTAAAGCAGTTATTCAGAGACAGTCTGTTTATTGGTTTTTAAATCAGGACCAATTGGGTAGGTGAGGAGTGCTTAGCATGAAAACAACTTTCTAATTGTCCTAGGCAGGTGGGCAGTCTTTGTGTGAACCATTCTAAACTCTAAAAAGGCAACATCCTATCTTTCCTTGCAGAGAAGTCACATTGAATAGGAAGACAGCTAACTTCCTCATCCAATATGCCAATACCTTGCTGCTTTAGCCAGTAACTGAGACACGGAACAATTACTGCGCCCATTGCTCCATGTCTGCAGTAAACAACAGAAAGAACTGGGAAAGAAGAATATTGGAGGTGAGAAGAAGCAAAACCACAACTCTTTGAACCTTTCGACTAGTGGTATTGAACTACCATATATACTTGTGTATAGGTCAAATTTTGATGAAGGTTTTTTAAAGGGGGTTGACAAATATATAGGCACAAGTTTTGAGAGGCTGAAATTCATGCTGCACTTTTTAACGATATTAACTTTTGAATGTATTATAAACAAAGTGTGATAAGTACCGATCGACTTAATACCGATCTGAATGAATGAATGAATCAAAACGTGCTGCAGTAAACTAAGAGCAATAAGTATAGTTATGAATGAATGAATGAATGAATAGAGATATGATATACTAAACAAAGAGCGATGAGTTGACTTACCGGTATGAATGAATGAATGAATCAAAATGTGGTTTAGTAAACCAAGTGCAATAAGTACAGTTATGAATGAATGAATTGTGATGTGATGTAGTAAACAAAGAGCAATGAATAGAGTTATTGGTATGAATTATTGTGATTTAATGCGATATAGTAGGGTTGATATAAACACAAGATATATGGAAAATACAAAATCTTTGGCAAAAATTAGAGATCGACTTATACATGAGTTCGACATATACATGAGTACAAATGGTAGGTTCTCCTAAATTTTTTTGCCTTCCACTCATAACATCAAAAAATGACAAAGGATGTCTGTTTGCTTGTGAGCTAAGTTGATCATACACATTTTGTTTGCCTGTAGTTGGAACTGATTTTTTTTGTAATAAATAGAAGTAGTTTTGGCAAGTATGAAACCTGGTCAATGTTTTCTGTCAATCTGAGTTCAGCAGATGCAAAACTGTGGGACGTGAGTAATTTGATTACTTCCTCAACTTTTGTGACCATCCCAGGAGTGGTAGAGCTCGAGAATGAGCGCATTTTCCCAAGTGAGTCATAACAATCGTGTTTTGGATTTCAGGTGTGGAGAATGCAACCAGAAGAAAATCTTAAACTTGATTAAAGCATGCATTCAAATGCCTTGCTAGGTAGTTTAGCAACAGTGACCAGAACTGAAAACAATGCAGGAAAAAACAGTATCATGATTATAACTGACAATACAAGTCAAATGGCCCCATTCTGTGCTCTAACTCTTTTATAATTCAATCTACTAAAGTCAGATTGTGTATACAACTTTATCACCTGTTACATGTCGCTGCACCATTCTAGATAACTTCAACACTAACAATCTTTTCATTTCCTACTTTTTATCTCTCTAATCCATTCAGGGCATAACACACAAATGTAACTTCTACTGTTTCTACTAGGGGACTCCCGAACTATATTAACTTCAAAATTATTGGTCCATCTTCTCTGCATCAGTTGATTTATTGCATACAATGTTAAGTGCTGTATAAGTCATGGTTCTCATAGGATTAATATTGGAGATTGCTTGAACCTATACCAATTCAAATATCATGTAGCCCTTGGTGGAGAATCAAGTTGTTTAGCTTCAGATCCCAATGGGGTCAGAAGAGTCATCGCTAGCTCCTCAATCAAACTGGTACCTTTTGCTATTATGCAATAAACTACAACTAGTTGTTAAAGAATGAGCCTTTTCTTGTTAAGATGCACTAGTGCTTCACCACTGCTAATCAAACAGCCCTTTAGACATATTACAGGAAGAGGGATGGAGAGGGCACCAAAGAGCATTGGCAGTGACCTATCTCTGAGCCAGAAGGTCCAGTTTCAAGTCCCACCTGCCTCAAAGGTGTGTCGAAACAAGTCTAAACAGGTTGACTAAAAGAAACTAGAAGTCTGAACAGAATGTATGAGAAAAAGATTAGCATGTGTAACATTTCGGAAGGAGAATTTGGTATGAGCACTCTACCCCAGTCATTAGCTGGCACTTCTTGATTCTACAACACACACAACATGGTGGGAGTCATAGGACTGTTAATTAAATAGCTCAGAGTAACTGCAGTGAATAAAAGCACACTTGATTCAGAAGAAAAAAGATCAGATGACAAGTGAGTCTACCAATTGAATACATTACCGCTTTAAGAATACTCAGCTGGTCGTGAGCAGCAATTTGCAAAAGGAATACAAACAGTTCACATGGAGGTATTGATGGGTTAAGTAAGTGAGAGAAAAAGTGGGAAATGCAAAGATAGTATACGCTTATATGAAAAAAGAAAAATTTGTCACACTTGGGAATTACAGAGGCTTGAGAGAGGAGGGTCGAAGGGAACAGTGCTGATTCAATGTTTAACAGGGAAAGAACTACTTTGGCGGCACTGTGGCTGAGTGATGAGCACTGCTGCCTCACAACACCAGGGACCTGGGGGCGATTCCAGCCTCGGGCAACTGTCTGTGTGGATTTTGCACATTCTCTCTGTGTCTGCTTGGGTCTCCTCCGGATGCTCTGATTTCCTCCCACAATCTAAAGATGTGCAAATTAGGTAAATTAGCCATGCTAAATTGCCCATAGTGTTCAAGGATGTGTAGGTTAGGTGCATTAGTCAGGGGTAAATGTAGAGTAATAGAGTAGGGGAATAGGTTTGGGTGGGATACTCTTTGGAGGGTTGGTGTGGACTTGTTGGGCCGAAGGGCCTGTTTCCACATTGTAGGGATTCTATGATCTACCTTGCAGTTCCAGGTGTAAAGTCAAAAATCCCTGTGTGCAAGGAGAACAATTTTAAATTAATGCCACAAAGAACCAGGCTGGAAAGAACAGATGCTAAAAAGGGGCGTCTACCACTCACAGAGTTTGTTGTGACCATCATAAGTGAGCATTATGAGACATGGCTACAGTGACAAAGTCAAAGGTCATTAAAAATTAATTAATTCCGAAACTGCAGCATTGGAAACAACTCAGAACAGATTTAACGAGAGAAAAGGGCATTTAGAAGATTTAGAAGACAATCTGACAGCCGAATATAGCCCGAGGAATTTGAAGACTGTGATAAGATCAGAAGTTACATAATTTAAAGAGCAGTTTTGGCGGGAAGATTTACTAATGCCGCAACCAGAGTGTGTTTCAAGAATCAGGGAAAGGAATGCGCATTATATATAAGCTGTGAAAGTTGGGAGACTGAAGACTTGTTTGAATAAAATGGAAATGATTTGCATGCAATTCCATAAAAGCTAGACCAATGTCCACAAACTAGAGGTACAGTCAAATTGCCTGGTCTAAAAGTTCAGGATACTGGACAGGGAAGAAAATATTTATTCTAACAGAGCAACTGCCTTTCATGATTGACATTCATGAGATAAAGGCCCTACAGATGATGTTATGGTGTAACTACTTGAGGTGGCAAGAGGAGTTTCTCTGAGAAAGGAACTCAAGCAATTAAGGGTCCTCCAGATAAGATAATGGACCAACTATGGGGTTTAGCAGGAACATCCTCCATGAAGGTCATCCAAAATATAAAAGGTCCTCTACCAGAGAAAGTCTTTACAGATGATCAGAATCAAGACTAACAATTCTCAAGCCAAACACCCACCAATCTTCAAGGCTGAAGAAGAAAATGTTGTGGAAAACTTTCAGACTGCCAAATCTGTAAAGTCAAAACCTTGGAGAGAGATGGGATGGTGGTAAATGTAGGAGCAGGTAACTATAAATATTAACAATGTGTGCGGGGAAGGCTTAGGAGGTGGATTTTTATAAAGGTTTAAGGGAAACTGTATTAGACTGAACCCAGTCTCATGTTGTCATACAGTCCTGGGTGGAAATACAAGGAATCTAACATGAGATCCTGAGAAGGTCAGATGTGTCATCACTAGCTCCTCAAAGTTGGAGAAACTACAACATTTCTTGTAACTATTGCTACCATGCAATACAATGTTGATTAGAAAAGTACCTCTTTCTAAGACTCACTAGTGGTTCAACTTCTACTACTGCTAATCAAACAGGTCCTTAGATCCAGTACAGGAAGGGGGATTGGTGGCAGCACTCCATCCCAACTACATGTAGGCAGTGCTTGGTACTGCAACACATACATCACTAAGCTGCCCTCTTTAACTTCAAACCGTTTCAACTGGTCACATGTTGCATACTCTCACCTTTCTGGAACATAATGAAAAACAGATCAAGAGAAGCAAAAGAGGCCACTAGCTCTTTAGGAGCTAACAGGAATCAATGCAATATACAGGGGAAAAGTATAAAGTCTGATTGATAAACTGGAAGAGACATCCTTCATAGTGCATGTCACCTTCCTCTCTTTTACTTTTGATGTTAAATCCTCTTCCTCACTCACTTCAAAAACAGTCTGGTAGCTCAGGATATGTCACTGGCCCACTCATGATTTTCACTGCCACAAAATGGTAGCTCTTATCTATCTCCCCATTATTTTTTGGACAAGCAGAGCAGAACACGTTGTCAGGGACAATGGAAACCAATGCTTTCCCTGAGAATATAAGAATGGGGCGGAACAGTGGCTCAGTGGTTAGCACTGCTGCCTCATAACACCAAGGACCTGGTTTGATTCCACTCTCAGACAACCCTGTCTGTATGGTTAAAAGCAAATTACTGTGGATGCTTGAATCTGAAACCAAAAGAGAAAATGCTGGAAAATCTCAACAGGTCTGGCAGCATTTGACAAAGGGTCAGTTAGACCCGAAACGTCAGCTCTTTTCTCTCCTTACAGATGCTGCCAGACCTGCTGAGATTTTCCTGTCTGTATGGTATTTGCATATTGTCCCCGTGTCTGCTAGGTTCCCTGCAGGTACTCCAGTTTCCTCCCCATTTCCAAAGAATTGCAGGTTAGGAGGCTTGGCTATGCTAAATTGACCATATTGTCCAGTGTTGTGCAGGCGAGGTGGATTAGCCATAGGAAACGCAGGGTTGCAGAGGTTGGATGGGTCTGGATGGGAAGCTCTTTGGAGGGTCAGTGTGACTCAATGGACTGAATGGCCTGCTTCCACACTGTCGGGATTCTATGATTCTAATATCTAGGAGCCAGAGTAGACAACTCAGCCCCTTAAGCCTGCTCCACATTGGATATGATCATGATCAATTTATCTCGACCTCAACTTCACCTTCCTGTCTGCTCTCCATTACCTTTCAACCTATTGCTAACTAAAAATCTATCTCCTCTTTAAATTTACTCAATGTCACAGAACCCACTGTGCTCTGGGGTAAGTGAATGTTACAGATCCATGAACCATTTTGAGAATTAATTTCTCCTGATCTCTGTTTTAAATCTGTTATGTTTTATCCTATACATTTGACATTCTTGTTCTGGATAGCCCTACATGAGGAAACATCCTTTCTCTGTGTGCTTTGTCAATCTCCTTTAGCATTTTATATACCTCAATTAGATCTCCTCTCAAGAATAGCTGAAGATTCCTTTAAACAATGCTGAAAATGGTACCCTCAGAAGTGTTCACAGAATCATAGAATTCCTGCAGTGCAGAAAGAAGCCATTCAACCCACTGAGACTGCGCAAACCCTCTAAAAAGCATCTCACCCAGACCTACGCCCTCACTCTATTCCTATAACCCCTGCATGGGGTCTTTAACCAGGACTAATCCACCTAACCTGCACATCTTTAAACTGTAACAGGAAACCAGAGCACCCAGAGAAAACCCACGCAGACACGGGGAGAACATGCAAATTCCACACAGACAGTCACCCAAGGGTAAAATTGAACGAGAGTTTCTGGCACTGGGGCAGAAATACTAACCACAGTGCCATTGTGCGGCCCCTATCGTTTCAGACAGTGATTTGAGAGCCTGATGTAAAACCACCAAATAACATTCTAAAGTTTCATAATATAACATCTCGGCCTTGAAACTAACACATGGCTATCATTTACATATATTACATAGGTGCCCTTTGAGTTCAAGCAGTTAAGTCAGATAATAAACAAAAGACTTGATCCAAAATGGTGTTGTTCTGGGACTTACTGGGCAGACTAGGTAGTTACTCATTTTTCAGGTTCCTAAGATTCAACAATTCTAAGAAAAAAGGCAAATACATGTTGAAAATTATTATCTTATTGCAATTTAGATTAAATCTGCTTCAGATTTGAAACTTTCATGAATTGAAGAGTAACTTGTTTTTGGTTGCAGTGTCTAAACTATGCTTATATCGGAAGTTTTCTTTTGCTTTTTTTTTTACTTTATCTTTCTCTTATATGCTTTTGTTATTGTAACAGTGTTCAAAATTCCAAAAATATTAATACATTCTCAAAATAAGATTCGACTGCATTACCTAAAAGACACTTTTAAAATGTTTACTGCAACTAGCAAACTTCAAGAGTTTAACTGTTTGAATAACACAAATTTAAACAAACTATTTCATGACAGCTACAAATAATTTATTTCAAAGAAGTTCAGTGTATGCACAGCATTAATACTGTCCCTGTAACATTTTAATGGATTTTTTTTACTGTGACTGAAATTAGAAAGCATAAAAAACTGTAATGTTTGACTTTTATAGGTGAACATTCTTCTTATTGTCTAATGTGATTTGCAAAACTCAAAATTGTTTCATGCACAATGCCTTAAAAGGGAGGGGTCAAATAAACCAATCCTTATGAGAATAAACAGGCTATCCAATTTCAAAAGCAAATGATTCAGAAATTCCACAGTTGAAAGCAAATTATCAGTACAATTTATCAAAAAAGAATAACACCAGATGGACTGTAGTCTGGAAACTTCGAGTACATTTTCACATAAAAAGATATCCTATTGTTAGTAGACAAAGATGTCAAACAAATGTGAAAGTATACAAAAGTTATTTTACATAAACTGAAAGCTCTCTTTCTCATTTCAGAGCCTCCATTCAGTTGAAAGATGAGCTACAAAATACTTTGGAAAGTTACTTATTGTGGAACTGACAGTTTAATAAAACTAAACATAAGAATACTTTTAGAGGACCAGTATATACCGAATGATTTAGTTTATAATGAAGCGACGGTTATGTTATTGAAGAAGGACAGGCCCAGGTTGAGTGGGGAGGGAACATTTATACTATCAAGTTTTGCTGTGATACAAATGTCAGCAAACAGATTCTGTGATGTTTACCCATCATGTGAATTTTAGAATATGGTCATCTACATCTGAGTCAAAAAAATGTCAACTGTTGTCACTTCTGGCAGGAAATTCCAGAGGTAGCAGTAGATAGCGGAGAATTAGAACAAAAGGTGACAAGGTTGTTTCCTTACTAAACCATTTGACTCACAGTAGGGAGCTGATCAAACTCCAGAAGAAAATTGGCCCATTGCTAAACAATTGCTAATTGAAGCATTACGGAAATTTCAAGAATTTGACCAGAAGAAATTTTACAATGTATTTAGCATAATCTGATTTGTCTCACTTTTCATTTGCTTGCTAATTTATCTGAACTATTCATGTTTGGAGAAATACATTTGTGCACACCAGGTGGCTTACTGTGGTCATGTGCCCTCCATCTCTGCTGAAAAGCCTTTAATTTTAGTTTGTGGCAGTGATTAAAGCACATTACTTGAAACATAATGTCAGAAGTGTGAAGCAGAGATTGAGTGAACTTTCAGAGCTTTAAGAGAATTGGCCAGCCAGAAAGAATGAAAAACTGCAGTCTACATCTTTGAAGAGCTGGGTGATTCAGAATGGCTGTGCATTCTCACTCCTTGCTTCTTGTCTCCTTAGATATGAAAGATGGACAAAGAAAAAAGGAGGTCAAGTAGAACCTTCGGCCCTTTGAGCCTGATCTGACATTCAGTGTGATCGTGGATGATCATCCAATTCAGTACCCTGTTCCCACTTTCTCCACAAAGCCTTTGATCCCTTCAGCCCTAAGAACTATATCTTATTTTTTTTTCCTGAAAACATTCAATGTTTCAACCATTTTTGGTGTCAAAAATGCCACAGACTCACCACTCTTTGAGTGAAGAAATTTCTCCTCATCTCATTTGTAAATGACCTACCTTGTATCCTTATACTGCAATCCCTGGTTCTGGACTGCCTGCTCGATGAAAACATCCTTCCTGCATTCACTGTGCCTAGTCCTGATAGAATTTTATAGGCGTCTATGAAATCCCCATTCCCCCCCTCAGCTTATTCTCCTAAACACCAGTGAATAAAATCCTAAACAATCCATTCTCTCTTCATTCGTCAGACCTGCCATCCTAGGGATCAGTCTGCACTCCCTCAGTAGCCAAAACATCCTTCCTCAGATAAGAAGACCAAAACTGCACAATACTTCCTCCAGGTGTGGTCTCACCAAGGCCCTGCATAATTGCTGCAAGACATCTTGTTCCTGTACAGTCTGTTCTGCTATAACACACATTTCTTCAAAGCGAATTGGCATTAAAGTAATTGAAGAATTTAGAGCGTTATTTGTATGACGTGAAGTTCTTTACTTCTATTGGCTGTAATGTGATTCCAGCCCCATTAGTTAAAATGGCACAGCTATTGCATGATTTTCCTGTAAGGCGATATTGTACGAGAATGGAACTATCGCGATATATCAGAACCGACTATACTCCAATCCTAAAGCTGGATGTGAAACCTCTTCTTCCTCTCTCTGTTACAGCTAAAAGCTGGAGTTCTCTTCCTCCTGCTAAAATTGCATGTGAGACAATCTATCTTATTGAATTTGCCTTTGCCAAGGGTGTTTATATGGAATGTTGTAGTATTGGAACAGAATAGAAAGAGAATAGAAAATAAATTTATTGATATGTAATTTTACATGAAAAATACAGTGAAAAGTTTTAGACGTCGCCCCGCCACGGCATCTACATCAATGACAGAAGTCATTCATAACAATGAAAAAAAAGTAAAATTAAGACAAAACGCATCAGAGTTCAGTTAATGGCTCCTGGGCTCAATTTAGGAATGATGGGATACCCTGAAGATATAGCTGGAAAGCGATTGCCATTCTGGGCCACTGGATTGCTCAGCCAGAAGCCTCCGCCGATGAGGACCGCCATGCTGGGCTGAGACTGACACTTCTGGATGAGGCCACCTGCCGGCTTGCTGGAATACCTGGAAGCCGAAGATGAAGAAAATCTCTACACAGGTAAAACACCTCAACGCTGGGACAAGACCGCCACCCCAGGAGACTACCACACTGTCCCGAGACCCCTACCATTCCTACTTAAGGTGCCTAGGCCCAGCCAGGGACCTGAAGCCTCAGCCTAGCCTGTGAGTCCAGGCCAGGGGAGTCAGCCCCCGACCAGCTTCTCGCTTGCTGGGAGACCCTGTGCCGGGGTGAAGCTGCATCTGGCTCATCCCGGTATTGCAATCGTTGCCAGAGGCCTCCTCCTCGCTCACCACTCTCCAGACTCAAAAGAAAAGAAAGAAAGCCAATGACAAAAAAAGAAAGTCGATGGGAGCAGATGAACTTCAGGCTCAGCCCACCTTCTCTGCCACCATCTTGATTACTTAACTGTTTTTTTTAAAAGTTAAAGAAAAACAATCTATTATTTTGCTAAGTTTTCCAATAGAGTTAAATCATTCCAATTCTTCTTTCTTTTGTTTATATTTCACCCATAGTGTAAAAATAAAGTGTGTTTTGCTCCAAGCCTGGTAGTTTGACCAATCAAATTGCATCCGGAACACAATGCCTTACACTTGCCTTTAAAAATAAGAAAAAGTTGGGGTCTAGGATATATTGTGACGGGTTTTGATCTAGTCGATAACAATACCTTCCTCTTTCTCAATCTACAGCCATGCAGATAATGATTTGCTATCAAAGTGAGTAACCTCGCATTTAGCCACATTATACTTCATGTGCCATGCATCTTTCCAATCACTCGACAAGTCCAAACCACAGTGAAGCATCTCAACAGCCTCCTCACAGTTCACCCTCCCACACAGCTTTGTGTTGTCTGCAAACTTGGAGATATTGCATTTAGTCCGTCTTTTAAATCATTAAGATATATCACAAATATATATTATGAATAACTGGAGTCTAAGTACTGATCTCTACCTGTTACTTTGAAAAAGGCTCCTTTATTCCCATTCTTTGTTTCCTATCTGACAACTAGCTCTCTATTCTTATCTGTAGCCTATCCCTAATCCCATGTGCTTTAATTTTACATGTCAAAATGTGAGGCCTTATCAAAAGCCTTCTGATAAAGTTCAAATAAACCACATCCATTGGTTCTCCCCTTATTTGGTCTATCCTCAAATGATGCTTCTTTTTATTCCAAAACGTTATCGTTCAGCATCGACGGTGTCTCAACATAATGCAAAGCATCATCTGTTCTATTAACACAATTTAGCTGATGATTGACAACTGCAGAGTTTCTGCACAAGGTGACAGCTTTCATGAAATTAAGTATTTCCTCTGTCAGCAGATATGTTTATAAGGTAGGGTTTCTTATGCCTAAAATGTTCTCAATTCAGATAAGATCATCTATTATTGCCCAAATACTCGGGATTCAACTAGATGCGTCAATGCTGCAACATTCTTGCCACAGTGGTTTATGGTGCAATACAGCTTGCAGCCCTCTTGGTCAATAATAATAGGGTTGCTAGTTTAATAGTTCAGGCTTCTTATTTAATTCTGAAGCTATTTCATAATTTTTGTATCAATAATGGAAAAAAATTTCAATTCAATTTCATATCTCACACAGCAATAATATGATCAAATGCTTCATTAAGATGGAGTGTGATGTAATCAATTCTGAGATTAGGGTCTTGTATCTAATTAAAGGAAACTACAATGGTATGAGGCATAAACTGGGTATGATAAATTGTGCATCGTTACTTAAATGTTTGACAATGCATAGACAATGTCAACCATTGTGCATGAGGCATTGCAATAATTGTTCATTCCTGTCTGGCCTAAAAAGCCCAGAAAGATGGCCTTACATTGGTTAACAAGGCAAATTAGGAATAGTACCAAAGGGACATTCAAATTGTCCAAAAAAAGCTGTACACCTGATGATTGGGAGCAGTTTAGATTTCAGCAAACTGGGGTGGCATGGTGGCTCAGTGGTTAGCACTGCTGCCTCATAGCACCAGGGACCCAGGTTTGATTCCAGCCTCAGGTGACTGTCTGTGTGGAGTTTGCACATTCTGCCCGTGTTTGTGTGGGTTTCTTCTAGGTGTTCCACTTTCCTCCCATAATCCAAAGATGTGCAGATCAAGTGAATTGGCCATGCTAAATTGTCCATATTGTTAGGTGCATTAGTCAGGGGCAAATATAGGGTACGGGAATGGGTCTGGGTGGGTTCCTCTTTGGAAGGTCAGTATGGACTTGTTGGGCTGAAGCGCCTGTTCCATTCTGTAGTGAATGAAATGAGGATGAAGAAAATAGAGTACTAGAGTGAGTTTGTGGTGAACATATGAACTGACTATAAAAGCTCCTACAGGTTGGTGATGAGAAAGTGATAGTGGAAGATAGGTCACAATCATAAACAGGGTAAGTTATAATCGGGAACAAAGAGATGGCTGACCAATTAAACACATATTTCAGTTACACTTCAACAAAGGACTACACAAATAGCATCCCAGAAATGGTGAGGAGCACAAGGTCAAGTGAGAGGGAGGAAATGAAAGCAATCAATATTAGTAAGGAAATTATGTTGGGGAATTTATGAGATTAAAGACCAATAAATCCCCAGGTCCAACAAATGACATCCCAGTATACTTAAGGAAATGGCCCGAGAAATCCTGGACTCATTCATGGTCATCTTTCAAAATTCTACAGACTCTTGAATAGTTCCTTTAAATTGGAGTGTAGCAAATGTAACTCCTTTATTTTAAAAAGAAGGCAGAGAGAAAACATGGACTTATAGACTGTTTATCCTGACATTAGTCGTAGGGAAAATATTAGAGTCCGTCATAACAGATTTAATAGCAAAGCACTTGAAAGAGTCAGCATGGATTAATGAAAGAAAATCATGCTTGACAAATCTATGAGAAGGGCTTATGCCCGGAAGGTCGTTTCTCCTCCTCCTTGGATGCTGCCTGACCTGCTGTGCTTTTCCAGCACCACACTCTCGACCCTTGACAAACCTACTGGAAATGAAAGCAAAAATAGGCAGAAATTATAAAACAGAAGAACAAATGTGATAAAGAAAATAAAGAACAAACAAGAAATACCAGAATGATTGTTACCAGAGAATACGTTGTAAATATTGAGAAAGACATCACGCAAAAGAAAATGAAGTACATGCAGTACGGGGAAGGCAGTACTCTTAACTGCAAGAAGCTGTATCACTTTGCGTGCAAGCAATTAGTTGGAAAAAAGTAAGGCAAGTGCATAAAGTCAGCTGCTGAAGAGATGTCAGCAATCACTTTACAACACTTTGGTATTGACAGGCCTAAAGGTGATAAATGCTTTGTTACTGTTAAAATGATGACTGCATCAAATGAATGTGATAGACAATTCATGCAATATCAAGAGCTTTGCAGACCAAAAATGAAGCCCTCGAAAATAAGGTTGAGGCTCTATGATGGAACAATACTCACTCCAAGAGGACAAATGAAGCTGAGAATCCAGTAGAATGGGAAGAAACAAAAACCTGGAGTTCAAGAGAGCAAACATCAAGCAACATCCACACTTCACAGTTGAACCAAGTCTAAAACTTTGACTGATGACTGTACACCAGCCAAGAGACATGGTCAATATCTCATCAGCCAATAAGCCACTGACAGCTGAACATATCCTAACAATGTGCGATCGTGATTTTACAGATCTTCAATATTTCCCTGAAGATCAGGAGAGTTCCAGGTGCTGTCATACACAGTCTGGAAAACAAGATAGAGGAGACACCAGCCCTCAGATTGTCTCTAGGTGGTCCTGAAAATTGAAAAGAAGGATAAAATGGTGGAGAGCTGAACCCCGGTTTTGTCCACTCCCAATTGGCTTTCTTTTTCCTTTTTACTTCTGCTCTTTTTCTTTTTTGTTCTTTTCTTTAAAGCCTGGAGGGTGGTGGGTACAGATGGAGCCTTCCAGCAGCAGCAACGCCAAGATGAGCCAGACGCAGCTCCATCCCAGACTGAGGTCTTTCGCCAAGGTCATACCCCCCAGCCTGGACTCACAGGCTGGTTCCCAGCTAGGCCCGGGCACCTGAAGGAGCAGAAACGTTGGCAAAAGGGATGGATGGCAGATCAGTAGCAATGTCTGAATGGGAGACAAGAGGTTTCTCCTGACGCAGCAACATGGTGGCTTTCAGTAGCCTGGCCTGGCAGTCTTTTTCAGCGGAGGATTCTGGCCCAATACTTCAGTGGCCCAGCGTGGCAGTCCAGTCCTTCTGTGTCCCAGTGTGGAATTCTCATCCCAGAATGGCGGTTTCTTCCTGGCTGCATCTGCAGGTTATTCATTGTTCCTTATTCAGCTTTCCGAGCCCAGGAGCCTTGATGAACCTCTGATGAATTTTGTCTTAATTTTACTTTCTTTTTAACATTATGACTTCTGTCATTAATATCAGTGCCGTGGTGTGGTGAGTTATAAAACTTTTCACTGTATTTTTCATGACAATAAATTTCTGTTCTGTACTATTTTGAGAAGGCAAAGAAACATCATCTGAGGAACTGGCAACAGGCAATAAGCAAGGGAAAGCAGAAGAGGTAGAAATCACAAAACAGAAGAACAAACGTGATAAAGAAAAACAGAACATAACAGGAAAAAGATAGAATTGAAGAACCCGAAGTCAAGTAAACACATCACATACTTACACAGCCGCCTGATTCATTTTAAACGATGCCCTTATTCTGAAAGGCCACAATTATCAACTGCTACCTAATGGTATACTGTGAGACTTCTGAGGCAATGGTGCTTGAGTCAGGCACTGGATCTTTATCCTCTGCTGGTATATACTGTGCTGAGGTGTGGTCTCCTCTGAGCTAGGGCTCTATGCCACTTCCTCTATGAAGTGACAGATGGTTGAGGGATAAGGCTATTGCTAGGCATTGCTCCTCTTGTTGTTCATCTGAAGGATAGAGCTACCAAAGTGGCAGCATTGCTGCTGTGAATACTGACAGCTGGGAAGTGGAAATCAAAAGCAAAAAGACAAGATAGTAGAAATGACCTAGAGATTATTAGAAGTCAGTTCTAAAGCAATGAAAACACATGCTGAAAACAAGTTATCTGGAAAAAGTCTTTCATTTGGGCAACAAGTAAGTCTTCATAGCTGTATTTTTAAAGCATTATTTGCCTGTCAATTGCTCAAATTTGTCAGTTACCCTGTCCTCTCCCTTTGTTTTACCTGACAAGTTCAGTGAAGCCCAGGAAACCTGTCTGCGCAAAATTAAAGTCAAAATTCTTGGTTAGGACTGCAGCTAATGGGCATTTAACATCGTTAAATATTAGACTCATCTGTCCTCAGGGCTGAAGAACATTCCCAAATTAAAGACAAAAGGATCCTGCAGCTTCCTTAACATGCCAGCAGTGGATCAATTGCCACCTGCACAGAAACCCTCCCACCCTGACAGGTTAACATTCATTCTTAAAAGGCAAATGTACGGCTTGCATATATAAAGACAGTCTGCTCAAAAATTAACTGAAGTTCCACATTGTTCTCATGAAGGTGTTGGAGAGTGGTGGAATGCTAATTGAAAAGAAATGTCAGTAACTGATGTTCTGACTTTTTGCAGTCACATAAACAAGTCTCATTTTATAAAACAAGGATTGACAGGTTTTCTATTTATTTAAATTTGCCAATGTGTTTTTTTACATTTTCATTATGTCCATTTTGAAACTAAAAAATGTTATGAGCTACAGTGAAACTCAAACTCATAAAACTTCTTAAATTCCTCTTCCACTTTGTTTTTACATCATTTGAAAATCCAGGAGTTTTACACCATGAGCAAAAAACAGAATTTGAATTCGCTACAGAAAAAACTAAAAGGATTATTTCAAACTCCAAAGATAGTGTTCCAATTATTTACTGAGTTTCTGTCAAAGCTAATCTCTCTGAGGTTTTACATATGCCTCTTAAACTGACCTTCACTTTAGTGTTTTTTTTTAAATTAATTTATGGATGTGTGCATCACTATCTTGATGAGCATATATTGCCCATCTCTAATTGCCATACGGAAGGTGGTGATGAGATACGTTTTGAACTGCTATAGTCCTTGAGGTGCCGATAAACCACAGTGCCGTTAAGAAGGAGGTTTGACTCAATGACATTGAAGGAATGGCTATACAGTTCCAAGTCAGGGTTGTGTGTGACTTGGATGAGTTGTCGCAGGTGATGGTGTTCCCAAGTATTTGCTGCCTTTGCCCTTCTAAGTGATTGAGTTCATGTTTTGAAATACACTGTCAAAGGAGACTTGTTTAGTTACTGCATCTACTTTGTAGATGGTCAACACTGCTGCCACTGTGAGCCAATGATAATGGGAGTGAATGTTGAAGATGGTGGAAGGTCTTCATAACGTGTCTTTCAGATAACTCTAATGTAGGTTTTCAAACAGACAAAGAACTTTAATTATAGGAACAAATTACTGTAGATGCTGTCTGACCCGCTGTGATCTCCAGCTTATGTTAATTATATTAGATGTGAAATATACAATTTTTATGTTTTGCTTCTTGTAAAATTGGTGCCTGTCACTGAGATGAAGGAATTGCAGAAGGAAAATACTTAAAATATGTTTTGAATGACTTGATTAGTTGTCTTCTATTTTGTAATTATTCGACATGAGAACCAAGTAACAATTGATAAATTTATATCTGGGCAATTGGATGCAAGAAACTTGAATTCAGACAGTGCAACTTCCAATGCATGATAGTGAGTTTTAATGTGATTACAGAAGAGTAAAGACACGGTGCAACAGACAAAAGGAAATGTGAAATAGTATATGCACACAAGTCTGATATGATATCATTGTATTAGTTAATGGAAAGTGAAACAACACAAATGATGGACAACCAATCCATCACTGCCCCTTTCTATTCCTCCAAATTTCCAATCTACTTGTAACTAGGTGTGTGACCTTCGAGCATGGCTTTGGCACTAGCTCAATGCAGTCCAATGTAGATCTTATCTTCACCTGGTAAGCAGGTTGAAGTTCGACTTGCTGATCTCCATCATTCTCTGGAATCAAGAGTAGCATCTTTCAGAATTATATACACACTACTGAAACTTCTGTGATTCACTATTTCTGCACCTTATTAAGTTGCATGGAAGAGCAGCTTGAAGACATCACAGACCTACACACTGTCTGCTCTCCAATAGTCAGTGAAAGGATTGTCACATTGATTCATGTGAGAGCCCTCATCTTGTAGGAACTCCCCCAATGCTCATGTCCAGTGTCACAAAACTAGCTGCACAGACTGCTCTAGAGGCAAACAAACTCATTTTCTAAAGCCCAAGCTCCTTGAATTCACTAGCTCAAATTTCATTCAAGAACTAGTTCTATCCAAAATCCTTTGGAGAAACACCTTTTAACAGCACTTGAGCAGGTATAAAGACACTGTTATCATGCAGTAGAGGGTTGCAGCGGGGTGGACAGTGCAACAAAAATGTAACAACCATTGCAAACTACACACTTGATCAAAATGTTTGTTCTGCAATTTACTTAGTGAGTACTGGATGACAGTACCCTTAAGGTTATTTTGATTTGGTATTGTCTATTACGCACAGACTGGTTTGTATCTCCTCACATTTATTCAATGAAGTTCACTAAAGAGGGTGGGGAACTATTAAGAGGAACATAATATGAAGTTTACAGCAGTGGTCCAAGATAGTTTATTGACCAAAATCTCCTAAGGCTAGCAAGATAGATGTGTATCGCTCATTTTGAGAGGAAAGATAGGTTTTAAATAGTTCTCTGCTCAATGGACTGGCCTCTCTAGATAGTGATTCACCAGATAATGGTATTGCAGGACATAATTAGGCAGAAGAATTTCTGAAGATTACTAACATTCATTCCATCAGGCATGAAGTCCATTTGATCAAGGATTTGAGTGGGGGCAATAATATTGACTGCACACATCTCTGAATCTGTGGTTAGGTTGTTAGAGGAATCAAGTATTGACAGGTTGGGTTTTGCCCCTGAATACTCTTCTCTGACCCCAATACTCTGGAGTGAAATAGCAAATAGAATTCAGGACTGGCTAAGACTTCAGGCATCTTGGCAGCTATCAGAAAAACAGACAGAGCATAATGTTTTGCTTGTTGTTGCACACCAGCTTCAAGTTGTGAACATGCTTCCTATTCATATAAATGTCTATTCAATGTCGCCAATGATTTCTGCGCTTTCTAACAAATCATTGTGATAACCTTAATTGTCAGAGTCTTGTTCAACAAAGTATTTGTTGGCTTGAAATTTGGCTAAATTATCTTTAGTAAGTGTTAGAGCAATACTACAAGACATGGTACCCTTTTGGTTGCTTTATCTCTGATATTAACAGGGGTTGAGATGCTTTTTAATTTTCTCCATAATTTGCCCCTTTCCTTGTGAAGTTTAATTTTTCCCATCATTTAAAGTTTGATTATCAATTTTTACTTTCTGCCAGTGGTACCATCCCTGGCAAGAGGAAGGTTTGTACCTGCCATTGTCAATCACTATGCAAATAATTCTGTATAATGAGAAATTGGGACTTGAGCAACCTTAAAGCAATTCAACCTAAGAAAGTATTGGGTATAACTGATTGTCAAGAAAATGATAGCGATAACAAATTGACAGCCTGTTTGAGATTCTACTTAATTTGCTTTTTTTATTGATGGCTTCTTGTACACTTTGCAGTGGCCTTTAGCACTATTCTTCTCTCACTACACTTTGTAGCATGTCTTTCATGACTTCTGCCTCACTTTACACATTGCTTTCAATTCAATACTCGCCCTTTTGGCATCTGCTCGGAGTGTGCATCCATTCTTTTCAGGAGGCATTTATAGCAACAGTGCTCTTATTGAGCATGTAGAGTTTTTTTCGAGGGTTACGCAAAGTGCCCTGATGGCTACATTAGCTTGAAACCTGCCAATTAATTTGGAGTTGAACTGAAAGCTGAGAAGGTGCTGGTCCGTTTGAGCTTCCAACCTCATTGAACCAATTAAGCCCATGACAGCTTTTGTAAATAAAAGCATTCCTTGTTGGGAGCTGTAATGCTTCTTTGAAGATTCACATTCAGGTTTTAAGTACTTAGTGCATTTTAAATATGTCATGCCTCCTAATTTCTGTGGAACCCTTGGCTAAAGGTGATGCTAAAAATGAAAGGGGGGACGAGAGGGGCATTATGACTCTTGCCTCCAAAAAGTTATTTTATATGATGCAACAATACATATGTCATTCCTTATACATAAGTAAATGGCAGAGGATATTGTGGTATTGAAGAATTCAAGAGATTTTTATTATATTCAAGAGCTATTGTATACAAACATTACATTCACAGGCACATTCACTGCCGGGCTAAAGTTATTAAATTTCACAGAGCAGCATGCTCCAAGCGCAATACCATGCTTCAAATGATTCCATCTAAGATAGAGCCTGAGACCTTTATATCATAGGTCACATGCTTTAATACAGTAATGATGCCATGAGCCTGTCTTTTAAAGATATACTGACATACTGACTATGAGACATAACACAAAGGGAGTACATTAAGGGGTGGCTTGCCTGTCAAAAATTCATGCTCAGAGGTTCAAAGATTTCACAGAGTATTTATGGATTTCTGGAGAATAGTAACTCAAAAATGCAAGTCCCTTGTTCATTGATGGGTCATGCAGATTAGTCAGTTTCTTTTCCAGTTAGTGCAGCAGCTTCTTTTAAGGGTCAATAGTAAGCAAACAACATCACCTCATCTTTGATAGTTCTCTCCAACATTGTAATAAGAAGTACTTTGTTTCCTCTAGTCCTCTGCAAAATCTGTGAACCACTACATGCAGAAAGGTATAATTCCAGGTCCAAACTGTTTAGGAATTTGTATATTCTTGCACTGGCTCTGATCCATGGACCTGATGTCAGAATCATGATCTATCTCATGTTCAAATTTTCAACAATAAATACCAATGTTTTTGTTCACATTGCAATTTCCAAGTCTATCCAATACAATCCTTCTTTAATCATTTTGGAAGGAAATGATTCTATTGATGTTACTTAATAACCATTTTGCCTCTTTTCTTCAACTTCTAGGGTAGATAGACCCAACTTCCTGGGACTGACACATTAGCCATCATCTAATCCTTTCTCAGTGCTTAAGCTGAGCATTTGTTGGCCACAGCCCGTGCTGCAATGATGAGGTCAAGTGTATGATGACAGTTGAAGTTGCTGCTGAGGGGTTTCAGAGGTTTTAACATTCTCTAACTCTCTGACGATAACGATGAACACTTTTCCCCAAAAGAGATGCTTTGCATTCATGTCAATGAGGATCAGTGTGTTGTTTCTCATTGAGAGAGCTTACCATGGCCAATCAGTAAACAAATCCAATTTTTAATTATGGCTCTTTTTCCAAATGAACTTGGGTTGCCACATGCACTTAAGCTCACAGGCAGCAAGGTATTCATGTTGCTATGCTTCAGGCTTTGGTGAATTAACAGAGTTTATTCTCTCTTTCCTGTCTAATCTAGCAATGCTGCACTTCATTTGGTTGAATTAGCCTTTGCTTGGGAGCAAGATCTCACTTACCAAAGAGGTGGAAATGCAGAAAAAAATTGCATTTCTAAAACACCTTTCATAAACAAGATATTTAAGAGACAATGAGATTGCTCCTAACATAAGAAGTGAAACAGTCAATCTAAGCAGAGCAAGGGCCCACCTACACAGATACACAACACAGATAATTGTGGGGTCATTTACATTGACCAGAGAGAGCAGACAGGACCTCAATATCACTTCTCCAAGAAACTGCAACTCCAACCGACAGCAGTCTCTCAGTGTTGACATAATGTTGCCTTGGAGTGGGTTTAGAATACTCAATCTTCTACCACGACTAAGCCACAGCCAACATCGATAATGAAGGCTATCAGTGCATTGTTTTTTCTGCATGGTCCTCAACAGCTCCAACTTATTATTCTCCGCAAGGAAAATGATTCAGTCATGGTCTGACTTAGTAAAGACCGCTTTTGACAATTCCAGTTTATTTCCTGCCCCTTTGGCAGCTTTGTTACCATTTGAAATAATGGCATTTTCTTAAGATACTAAGAGGCAACTAGATGACGTGTGACCAGTGCCACACCAGTATACGTGCCTGGAACAAGCTCCTTCTCCAATTTTGTAGCAGAAAACCCTAAAAAAAATTAAACTACTTACAATCAATTCCTGAATTCACTAGATTTCTAAAAAGTCACTTTGATGTATCTCCTTGTTTGTTTGTTTGCTGCATAATTCACTCAATGAGTCTCCTGACCAGAGATTTAAAAAGCTGTCTTAATGCTAGCACATTTTCAGGATCCTCCTTTTGTATGGATCAGATCCTTATCATTCATAAGCTGGTTTGCAACTCTGGACATCGTTGGACAACAGGTGTTTGCAGCTGATGTGTGAACTTCTCAACAAAGATAGAGATTTAATTTTTGTTATCATGATTGAGTTGCTGAAACTCTAGTTGCTGGAGTTTCTGGATTCTCTACACTGCATTACTGTGTTTGCAATATCCTCTACCTTGCACTTCAATTACTTGTTTCTACTTCAGTTACTTCAATGTGGAGTCATCGAGCATGGCAACAGACCTTTCAGTGCAACTCAACCATGCTGACCAGTTTCCCAAACTAAATGAGTCACATTTACCTGCGTTTGGCCCATCTCCCTCTAAACCTTTCCTACTCATGTATTGATCCAAATGTCTTTTAAACATTGTAATTGTACCTGCATCTCAGACTTCCTCTGGCAGTTCATTCACATACGAACCACCCTCTGTATGAAAGACTTCACTCAAGTTCCTCTTAAATCTTTCTCCCCTCACCTTAAACCCATACTCTCTACTTTTTGACACCCTATGCTGGGAAAAGACCTTTGCTATTTACCCTATCCTTGCCCCTCATGATTTTATAAACCACTTCAAGGTCACCCCTCAACCTCCTACACTCCAGGGAATAATGTCCAGTTTTTCCTTATAACTGAAACCCTCCAGTCCCAGTAACATTCTCGTAAATCTTTTCTGAACTCTCCCCAATTTAATAATATTCTTCCTGGAGCACAGCAATCAGATTTGTACTCAATACCCCAAAATTGGCCTCACCAACATCCTGTACAACCTCAACATGATGGCCTGAAGCAGTCATGATGAACATTCAATTGATTGTCATCTGGTAATAGTTCTGCCAAGACCATCCATCAAAACTATGGTCTAACGTTAATCCTGGGATTGCAACCCTCCAGTCAAGATTAGAGTGGTGCTCTAGAAGCACAGCAGATCAGGCAGCATCCAAGGAGCAGGAAAATTGACGTTTCGGGCAAAAACCCTTCATCAGGAACCCTTCACCCTGGGCTCAGAGACCTCTCCATTTCAAACTATGGATGCAGGTGTCATCAGCTATTTAAGGCTCATCTGCCATGTATTGTTTCCAGCAAATTCCTGTTTACCATTTGAACTTCACTCACAGCATTTCTCATGTGTGTGAGTGTGTGAGAGAGAAATACAGCACAGACAGGTGCGGCTCCACATACCCACTTCTCAAACCCACTGAACAGTCCATCATGATCCCCTCCGAGGGGAGGATATCAGTTCGCACAAATCCTACTGATCACCAACCCCCCCACCCTTAAACAAACAACTAGTAGCTTCATTTGGTTCTGCTGTACATTATTGGGGTCTTAGCTGCAGCTATTGTCTTTGCCTCAAACACTGTTCTCAAGTGTTAGTCAATCAAACTAAACTTAACTTGGTAGATCTCTCGACTTGACTCTCAAATCTAATACATTTCACTTTTCACACCAGATTAGAGATCAAAGTACCAACTAATCAGTTGAAAGGTGGAATTTCGGTGCATCATGTCAACCAGATTGACTTGAGGAGCGAATTGCAACTTCACAGAACTAACAAGATTGATTGAAGGATGGAAATAAAGAGCATTAGAATCAACCAGGTAACTTGTGCAGTTGTCAGCACTAATTAGGTTACTCGAAGGCTAGAGCTGAACCAAGCAATGATGTTACCTTTTCCTACTGCTGGTTTAGGCAATTTACAATAATTAATTTTTGGCTTTTAACAATCACATTTTTAGACATATTCATCTAAAGCTTAAATGAAGTAATAAATTTGGTCTTTGATTGTACCATAACACCAACAATAACAGATTGGCAGTCCATGATATATTTTCCTGGAACGCCTTTTTCATTAACTCATAGATTTGTAGGTAGCCACTATGTGAGTACATGCTAAGACACAAAGTGAGCAACTCTCAGAAGCAGGCTAGTCTAATCTGTAAACTTGTTGCTTGCCCGTGCAAACAAAGTTATCTCTCAATATCTTTACAATGCTAGTTGCTGGTGTGCCATACATTGCAAATCTGTGATTCCTGAGTATCCTGCAAATGTATCATAGATGTACCACGATGTTCACCAACGGTTTTAAATGCTGGATCTCAATGTTTGTGGACAAGAGGTGTATGTGGGTGGATCCTATGGATCATCCCATGAGATGCTGATTCGTCTTGAGTCATATGGAGGCTGTTCACAGTGAGCAGTGAGCTGAAATACACATTCTGACTTTCACATTGAGATTTCTAAATGTTTATTTGCTCAGTGCATTTGGTAAGATAGGAAGTTGAATATTAATGATAATATTAATATTGCAGAGATGAGCCATTAATAAGACCTTTTAACAAGAACTAATTGTGAGTAGTTTTTGGCCCAGTATGGAAGGAAGGACATGCTGGCCTCAGAGGGTTCCAGAGGAGGTTTGCAAGAATGATCTTGCGGATGAAGAGCTTATCATAATGGGAGTGGTTGAGGACTCTGGGTCTGTAGTCAGTGGGGATCAAAAAGCTGATTGGGGTGTGTGACTCATTAAAATTCACAGAATATTTACAGGCTTGCATCGAGTGGATGTAGAAAAAGTGTTCCCATTAGTAGGAGAGAGTAGGACACACCCTCAGTGTAAAGAGATTTGTCTTTAGAATTAAGATGAGAAACTATTTCTTCAGTCGGAGGGTGGTAACTCTGTGGAGGCCAAGTCATTAAGTGTCTTTAAGACAGAGATAGATAGTTTCTTGATTAGTAAGGGGTTCAAGGGTTATGGAGAGAAGGAAGGAGAATGAGATTGACAGACAGATCAGCCATGATTGAATGGCAGAGCAAACTCATTGGGATTAATGGTTTAATTCTGTTTTTACATCTTACGGTCTTAGAAATCCTTTCATTGGTAGCTCAACATTGTCTCTTGAAAAATTCATGTCGCATCTTGGCAAAAGCATAGAAAAGGGAGCAAGGTGCTCCCAACATCAAGAACAGCTGTAATGGATCTCTTGTCTGATTCTGCCACAATAGCCCATGTCATTTTGACTCTTATAAGATTCTGCCCCAGATCCTTGTGCAAGCCACTTGTTTAAATGATAATAATAGAAGTATTTTTATTTCTAGCACAAATTAAACATATACCTAACAGAGGCAGAAATTTCAATTGTTGGATCTAGCAGCTGGATGGTATTGTATCTGAATGACATTTGAACTTCTGGTGTGCCACTTCCTGTTGTTTTTGAGAAAGGATAGCATGTTGGCTCAGTGGTGAGCACTGCTACCTCACAGTGCCAGGGACCCAGATTTGATTCCAGTCTTGAATGACTGTTTGTTTGGTATTTGCATGTTCTCCCTGTATCTGCATAGGTTTCCGCTGGAATCTTTGGTTTCCTGCCACAGAGTAGATGGATTGGCCACATTAACTTTCTCGTGTCCAGGGATGTGCAGGCTAGGTATGGTAATGAGAGGTTATGGTGAGAGGATGTGGGGTTGGAGGGGGTTGTTGGGTCTCATTGAAATGCTCTTCAGAGAGTCGGTGCAGATTTGATGGGCCAAATGATCTCTATCTGCACTGTAGGGATTCTATGATTGTTCCTGTCTACTGTTTTAATGGAAGCAATGAGGTCAGAATTTACTGTTAGCTTATTTTAGCAATACGTATTTCTATCCTTGGGTTTTAAATATAGAAAATATTTCAAATGTACTGCAAGTTGATGAATTTCTGAAGTAGAAAGGATTGGGTTAATGCTTGGTCTGATCCATCATTACATTTTAGTTTATCATTATTCTTTTTGAGCTATATAATATTGTAAATTTATAACAGCATACTAGCATAGCTTCAAACCAAGAAATACCATCTCTGCCTTTGGCTGCCATTCGGGTACGAACATATTTTGAGTCAGCTTTCTTTTGCGAATAAGCAATGCCCTGCCAAGTGAGATTAGTAATGGATTGTACATAAATGAAAAGGTTTTCATTCACAAACTAACACGCATGTGGGAAATTTTAGGAGTTAAATACCCTTGCTCAAAGACTTGCTAAATTGAAGTGCAAATTGGTAAATGTGCAGAAATCTGCTTGTTTTGAAATGTACTTTTACTAGTTTAGAAGTATTATAAAGTTAATAACTCCAATTGGAAAACTGCAACTTTCCCAATCACTACTCCCATTGAGAAACTTCTGTCAGAAATGCTAACTCATAATTTATATGATACTTCTTAAGATCCAAGCAAAAAGGCTAAGCTATATAAAGTTGAACTAAATTTCATAAAACTTGTGATTTTATATTTAATGTACCTGAAATGTTTCCTAGTTAAATGCTGCCTACATAACACATCAATTACATCAGAAAAAGATAAATCCCTGCAGAGATCAATTCCCACTCCCTTCAAAAAATCTATTAGCTTCCATTTATCGACATAAAATTGGTCATTTCCAAGCCCAACAATGTTGCAGAAAGCACATCTACTGACGTGAAGTTTCTTTCCTGCAATATTTTACCTGTTGTCTTTTCATATCATAAAAAATCTTAGTTTGGACTGTGTTTTAAGCAAATGATTTTAAAGCTGTTGATCATTGATTTTCTTGGTTGTCTGTTAAATGTTTTTCTGAACAAAAGTGGAAGACAGTCTGGGCAGGCATGAGTTCCATCACTATTATATTAACATGCTGCAAAACAAAATGTGTTGCAATATGAGACAGCAAGAGTTAGTCCTCAAAAAAGTTAACTCCCTGAATTCTGCTGCTTTTGGTTTTCAACATAAAGCACTGTTTCTCTCATGCAGTTTTCAATGAACACAGTAGACTCCACACTGGAATGTAATGGAATAAAGCAAAAGTAAATCAAAATTAATCTGTAAGAAGCCATGTAGCTCAAGGTATATCGTGAACAACACACTTCCAACTATTTTGAACCTCAGACTTCTAAATATTTCAACTGATCTTAAAGTGAACTTTGTTGATAGCTTAATGTGAATGGCAAGCACAGTCATTCATGAATCAGACCATCTTGCCCTGTCAACTGAAGGATGCATGATCATCAGTGACATGGAGGAGAAAAATATTATAAAAAACATGACTGATCTGTGGGAGAAGGTTTGCTTTAAGTAAGATCAACTTTTAGCTATACATAACTTGTATATTTTAATTTCATATTGCCTCAGAATGTTATTTCTCAACTCCCACCACCTCTAAAGAAGCTTTTACCTCAAGCAGTTGTCCCAGACAGATGCAGTCTGATGTGATGTTTGTCTTCAGCAACACTAAGATATCAGAATTCCTGACAGTGTAATAAGAAATCAGTTGTCACTTTCTGACAGTTTAAAAGTCTCGATGTTGAAAGAACACAACTGCTGCTGCTGAAACATTTCAAAACACACTCCTTTCACCTCCCCAAACAAATAGCAGACTGAACTTCAAATGCATTGCAAGACTATTAGGTAATCCTTTCTTTGTTTAGATTCGGTAGGGTTCAGTGACAAACATTCATCTCCCTTTCTATATTCAGTCTTGTTCTTCTACAGGCTGTAGCAAACTCTTACAAATATAAAAATGTAACTAGTATACCAAATCCATAAAATCCCCTAACATGACATTTACTTGTAGCAAATCGCAGATTCAATTTTTACAATGCTCAAAATAATTCTGAAATGTATTTCTGAAATATGTGAAAAACAAAACAAGAGCAGAAGAGGAAATTTCAAAACTTTTTTAATGGGATTTAGACAAGGATGAAAATCAATTTAACTAAAGTGGGAATGTTGAAACAAGATTGAGAAACTTCAATGTGCTGTATGTGATTTACAATTTTGCTAGCAAAGTTCTCCACTACATTGGGAACGTAATAATGTAATAAAATTTAACCTCAGTCACACTGTGTTTTCTTAGGTTATAGTTTTCAACAGCAATCAAACTGGATGCTCTGGCCTCGAAGTTTCCTCAGAGTTTATGATGATCGTACAGTGTTCACCTTTCCTGCAGGGATCTGACTCTGTTTTACTAAAAATGTTAAAATTGTTAGCAGGCAGAAACATTGCCATTTGGATCTGTCCACTTTGTTTTTCAATGTCATGGGGTCCAACTTACAGGCTTTGAGATTGGCTTTTGGTTATCTGTGGATCCGAGTACAGGACATTCAGTGGTGCAGTTTCGGATACTCGAGCTGAAAATGTGTTGCTGGAGAAGCGCAGCAGGTCAGGCAGCATCCAGGGAACAGGAGAATCGACGTTTTGGGCATAAGCCCTTCTTCCTGAAGAAGGGCTTATGCCCGAAATGTCGATTCTCCTGTTCCCTGGATGCTGCCTGACCTGCTGCGCTTCTCCAGCAACACATTTTCAGCTCTGATCTCCAGCATCTGCAGACCTCACTTTCTCCTCAGTTTCGGATACTCGTCAGGCTGTAGAAAACTGCATTTGCTAGATGGGAATCTTTTGTGTGAACTATGTAACTAAAATACTCGGTGAAGCTGAGGGGCTCTGAAGAACATTCTCTCACTTCACTCATAAAGTATCTTGCAAGAACTTCAGTATTCGTGTTTTTATCCTGGTGTTTGACATTGCTGCTAAATCTTGAGAAGCAAAGATGTAATATATCCAGTTGTTCTGAACGAAGCCAATAGTTATCCATACCTCATAGAGATGTGAAATGTGAACCACTGCCTAGCAGACTTCAATTTCTGTTGTGAGACAAATCATATGGTATCTTCCAAGCTTGTGGGTGAGCTTGCTGAATGCTGGGCATGCTTTTCCCTTGTGATGGCCATGTCACCATTCAATATATTATTGGAGAAGATACTTCCAAGACAGCAAAACCTGTGAACATTCAGAGCTATGTTTTACATTACTATCGGGTCTTGGGGAAGGGGTGGATCTGTCTTTTTCACGCTTATTATAAAGCCAGTGTACTCAGGTTTAGGTGAAGTGATCAACACACAAGTGGATTTCCTCTGGTTTATGCACTAAGAGGGCAATTGATAGCAAATAAGAGTTCATTTAGTAATTATTCCATCAACCTTTAGATTGAAGATGCTGCAGCATGTCTTGACTGAATGTGTACCCGTGTTGAGTTCTTAGACTGATTACAAGAAGATGCCTTAAAAGTGTACTGCAATCAGAACTGGAATCATTTTGCACCCTTTCAGGGTGCCATTGATGACAGGAATGGCATTTGATAAAGCAATATTCTGCCTCACATTGGGCCATCATACCATTGTGAAATGAGCAGTTAGACCTGAACGTTGTCTCAAGGTAGCCATGCTTGTAAAGCATTTTTCAAAGCTTTTACAGTTTATTATGTCAAAGGCCTCAGTCAGGTCAATAAATTTGTTTGCTAGACTTTTCTTCAATTTGATACACCACAAAAGTTCATGTTGACAGTTCTTCATCTAGCACGAAAGTTAGTCTTTAATTGTGGCTATGTTAGATCTGTAAGATGATCCTGTTGAGAGTAACCCTTACAAGAATTGTTTCTGCTCTGTAGAAAAGTAAAATACCACAATGATTCTAGCAGATGTACTTGCTTCCTTTCTGATTGTACAAATGAGTTATTAACGTCTTTTAAATTTTGGGACTTGATGCCTTACATCCATATGAAGAAGAAAAGCCTATTATGTTTCCTAACTCTTCTGCATTTGAATATTCCAGGGGAGTGCCCAGATGTTTACCCACAGTCAGTTGCTCTATCATCTTGCCTTCATGATTTCCACTTGAACTGCATCATGGGAAAGATTATTGTGATGTTGTGGAAGTGATTCGATGGCATTGTAGAAGACTGTGGATTCTGCTTTTGTGAAAAAAGAACTTTGCTGTTCAGACATATTACAAAACCCCTTAGTAAAGTTCAGACTTGAATCTGGGCCTTCTAGCAGTGACACTCCCACTGACTCGAACATACTATATAGTCTTAGTTCAGGAAACTGTCAAAGTGCTCTATCCAATGAGCTTGAGTCTCATAAACTAAAAAGAAACTGCTGGAGAAACTTAGCAGGTCTGGCAGCATCTGTGGAGTGAAAAAAAATAACATTTTGAATTCAGTGACCCTTCTAGGTCACCGGACTTGAAATGTTAACTCTGTTTTCTCTCCACAGATGCTGCTAGCCGTGTTGAGTTTCTCGAGCAATTTCTGCTTTAGTTTGTTTCAGATCTCCAGCATTTACAGTTCTCTGTTTTATTTTTGATCGAATCTCACGGCTGTTAGTTAGGGGGAGCTGCCTGCCATCTGCAGATTGGATGGGTGAACAACCGTTGGTTTTGGCATCTCAGACACGGTCCTTCAATAAAGAACCATCAGGAGATGTCGGCCAACAGCTTCCTGAAACTCTGCAGCTTTGTCCTCCTACCATCAGTTCTTCAATTCTTTCAATTCTGTGCATTTTGCTTGCCAGCACATAGCTTTTCATCCCAGTGAGTTTTGCTTTCTTGTTACACCTGTAAGCATTGTGCACATCGTATAATAGCTTGAATACATCTTGTTTATTCTTATCCAAATTGGTACTTCTATTTGGCAAATCCTAGGGCCTCAGATGCTGTGCTGGAATTGAAAAGCTTCAACTTCTTCCAAGAGTCTTGAACATCTAAATTATCTTCTGAGACACTTGCAGTTCCTATGACTAATTTCTGTTCCAATTCCTGTCTCTCCATTGACTCTCAAAGGATGGTTACATTACATTTCATTCATGATTTGATTCTAGATTCCAGTACTTTGGGTGTGTCCTGATCAGTCATGATTTGACCAGCGTTGGACACCTCCATGGCAGTCAGAGAGGTGTACTGTAGTGGTAATGTCACTAATCTAATAATTCAGAGTCCCAGAATAATGTTCTGGTAACATGGTTTTGAATCCAACCACAGCAGAGGACGTAATTTGAATTCAATAAAAAATAAGGATTAAAGAAAGTTCATTCAATACATAAAACAATAGAACACAGGTACACCTCAGTCCACCATGCATATGCCAACCATGATACCATTCTAATCTAATTCCTCCAAAATATGCTTTGTATATTTCCTTTAAACTTTCCTCCTATCACTTTAAACCTATGCCCCCTAGTACTTGACATTTCCACCCAAGAAAAAAAGACACTGAATATCCATCCTATCCATGTCTCTCAATTTTATATGCTCCTATCAAGTTGCCCTCCAGCCTCCAATGCTCTACCTCTCCTAATAGCTAACACACTCCAATCCAAGCAACATCCCGATAAATCTCTTTTGTACCCTTTCCAAATCCTCCACATCCTTCCAATCTGGTGTGGCAACCAGAACTGCACACGATACACCAAATGTGTCCAAACTGAAGTGTTATACAGCTGCAACATGACTTGCCAACATTTATAATCCATGCCTTGACCAATGAAGGCAGGCATGTGTACTCCTTCTGCACTACCTTATCCAAGTGTTGCCATTTTCAGGGAACAATGGACTTGCACCCCAAAATCCATGTGTCTATCAAAGCTGCTGAATCCTGTCATTTTCTATATAGTTTCCTCCTGTATTTGACCTCCCAAAATGTATCACCTCATCTTTATCTGCATTAAATTCCAGCTGCCATTTTTCTGCCTAACTTTTCAACTGATCTATTTCCTGCTGTGTCTTTTGCAATCTTCCTCATTATCCACAACTCCACCAATTTTTTGTGTTGTCTCCAAACTTACTGTTCAACCTACATTTTCATCCAAATAATCTATACATATTGCAAACAACAGAGGTTCCAGCACTGATCTCTGTGGAAGACAACTGGACACAGACCTCCAGGCAGAAAAACACTCCTGCACAACTACCCTCTGTCCTCTACCACTAAGCCAATTTTGTATTCAATTTCCCAACTCATTTTGGGAGACCATGTGACATAATGGTCCCCATGTAACTATTGTTGATTGTTCCAAATACCTTTCTGGTTCAATAGTGTCATTTTTGGGAAGTAAATCTACCATCCTTCCTGAACCCAGTCGACATGAGACTCCAGACTCTCAGGAATGGGGTTGTTTCCTAATTCCTAGCCTGAAAAGACCTAGCAAGTAATTTAAAATGCAATAAGGGATAGGCAATAAATGCTGACCCAGCCAGTGACAAATGCATCTTATGTTTAAGAGTTTCAATTTTTCTATCTGGGGTAAACCCACATTGTTTCCAGTTTATCAATGTGTTAGAAGTCTGTGTTTGTGATGGTGAAGTCAAACTCTGTGTGCTTAAATATATCCATTCTCTAAGATCCTGAGGCCAGAAGCTCCACATCTGTCCTGATCTGTGCAGAATGACTATAATCTTGAGCCTGATGTGTGCATGGTTATGAATAAAGGACGGCAATAGGATCCTCGACCTATCCTTGTCACTACAGGGGCTGAGTGTTCTCTGAAATGTTGATTGACTTGATTTGCTGGGCAAGTTGCACATTGAATAAGTATATTTAAGTGGATGATGTTTATGCAAATCTGCTTCCACTCAACATCTAAGGCAGCCAATTCACACTGGTGCAATATGTCCCACACAATGAAAGGTTATAGCAAGTTTTGAGAAGATTTATTATGCAAATAACTTATGAAAAGTTATGCAAGTATTAATTTTAGAATTGTCCTTCAGGACCTTGCTAACCAGTCTGTTGGCACTTTTACAATATCAAATAATGAAGACTTTGTTCTATAGTTGGGTTTAAAATCAAGTCTTTCTTCTCTAGGTAGACTGCTAACCTACTTGGAGCTATCTGGTTTTGAGGTCCATAAACATCACGTTTCCTCTCACTTCAAAACAGAGATTACATGAGAAAGCAGGCAGCATGAGGTTGGAGGTCAAAGGATTTGGAAGGACAAGATAGTGAAGAGAGTTGAAATAAACTTCATCCATAAAATGTCCATATATTTAGCATCTCAAATAGCTCCTCCCCTGCACCCACATCATTATTAATCAGGAGTGGCCTGAAGCTAACAAGTTGTTTGGTGGAATCCTTCTCTCTGCCATAAAAAAAAAGAATTTCATTAAGGGATCTCCAACTGTTACAAATTAGATGGTGTTTAGTGGAAACCCATTTACGATTTACAAAAAGGCTTTGCACTGATTTTCCACTAAAATAAGTTGCTCAATCAGAAGAACTCCAAGGAGTTTCCCAGCGACAAACTGTAATGTGTTCAGGTAGATTTACACCTCATCTTGTTAAAATCCAAACTTAAAGCTCCAGAACATATTGAAAGGAAACCTTATTGTACTCCAGGTACATACTTAAATCAAATAGCTGATTCACACTTGTTCCCAGCGTCACCCAAACTCTGTTCACACAAACAATTCTGCGTGGATTGCCAGATAAAATCTTAGTGTAACGAACAACCATAAGATAGGGTTTATTTAACATTTAACTCTTCACCTGCACAAAGCACAGAGGGAATCACTGCGCCAGAGAAGAAAGATTTGCCAGATTTCCCTGGCTCTATAATTGTATTTTTGCCCATCAATCCTTTATGTAACTATCTTAGCAAAGTTACTATTGAATCTACTTCCATCAACTTCTCAGCAAAATCAGAGATGCTCTCTCTATGAAAACATACATAGAACATAGAACAGTACAGCACAGTACAGGCTCTTCAGCCCTTGATGTAGTGCTGACCTTTTATCCTAAGATGAAACAAATCTACAGACCCTACATGTTACTATCATCCATGTGCCTATCCAAGAGACGCTTAAATGATTTCAGTGCATCTGAATCTACTACCACAGCTGGCAATGCATTCCAAACACCCACCACTCTCTGTGTAAAGAATCCACCTCTGACATCTCCCCTAAACCTTCCTCCAATCACCTTAAAATTATGCCCCTCATAATAGCCAATTCCGCCCTCGGAAAAAATGTCTCTGACTATTCACTCTATCTATGCCTCTCATCATCTTGTACATCTCTATCAAGTCACCTCTCATCCTTCTTTGTTCCAATGAGAAAAGCCCTAGCTCCTTCAACCTTTCTTCATAAGACATGCCCTCCAGTCCAAGCAGCATTCTGGTAAATATCCTCTGCACATTCTCTAAAGCTTCCACATCCTTCCTATATAAGCCGACCAGAACTGAGTGCAATTTTCCAAGTGTGCTCTAACCACAGCTTTATAGAGCTGCAGCATAACCTCATGGCTTTTAAACTCAATCCCTCTGCTAATGAAAACTAACACAACATATGCCTTCTTAATAACTCTATCAACTTGGGTGGTAACTTTGAAAGATATACGGGTGTGGACCCCAAGAATCCTGCCTTTAACCCTATAATCTGCATTCAAATTCAACCTTCCAAAATGAATTACTTTACACTTATCCAGGTTGAAATCCATCTGCCACTTCCCAGCCAGCTCTGCATCCTGTCAATATTCCACTGCAACCTACAACTGCCCTCCACACTGTCCACAACTCCACTAACTTTTGGGTCATCGGCAAACTTACTAACTCACCCTTCTACTTCCTCATCCAAGGCATTTATAAAAATGACAAACAGCAGAGGTCCCAGAACTGATCCTTGTGGAACATCACTAGTAACATAGTTCCATCTATTTCCCATCTACTACCACACTCTATCTTTTATGGGCCAGCCAATTCTGTATCCAAACAGCCAAATTTCCCTGTATCCCATGTCTCCTTACTTTTTGAATGAGCCTGCCATGGGAAACAATATCAAATGCCTTGCTAAAATCCATGTGCACCACATTCACTGCTCTACCTTCATCAATGTGCTTTGTCGCATTCTCAAAGAATTCAATAAGGCTTGTTAGGCATGACCTCCCCCTCACAGGGTCATGCTTACTATCTCTAATCATGCTATGGTTTTCCAAATAATCATAAATCCTGTCTCTGAGAATCCTCTCCACTAATTTGCCCACCACAGACATAAGACTTTTGAACAAGGGAATAACATTTGCCACCCTCGAATCATTTAGAACAACTCCAGTGGACAGTGAGGACACAAAGATCATTGTCAAAGACACAACAATATCTTCCCTTGCTTCCCATAGCAACTTTCGGTATATCCCGTCTGACCCAGGGGACTTATCTATCCTCATGTTTTACAAAGTTTCCAATACAGTCTCCTTCTTAACACCAACCTGTTCGAGTGCATCAGCCTGTTTCATGCTATCCTCACCAAAGACAAGCTCCCTTTCACTCATGAATACTGAAGCAAAGTATTCATTAAGGACCTCCTCTACGTCCTCCGACTCCAGGCACAAGTTCCCTCCACTATCCTCGGTCCTACCTTAACTCTGGCCATCCTCTTGTTCCTCACATAAGTGTAGAAGGCCTTGGAAATTTCCTGAGTCATACCTGCCAAGGCTTTTTCATGCCCCCTTCTAGGTCTCCTAAGTGTATTCTTCAGTTCCTTCCTGGTTACCTTGTAACCCTCTAGAGCCCTATCTGATCAATGCTTCCTCAACTTTAATTACCTTCCTTCTTCCTCTTGATTAGATGTTCACATCTCTTGTCATCCCAGGTTCCTTCACCTTACCATCCCTTCCTTGCCTCATTGGGACAAATCTATCCAGCACTCGCAGCAAGTGCTCCATAAACATCCTCCATATTTCTGTCATGCATTTCTCTGAGAATATCTGCTCCCAGTTTATGCTCCACAGTTCATCCCGAACAGCATTGTAATTCCCTTTCCCAAATTAAAAGCTTTCCTATACCGTCTTCTCCTCCCCCTCTCCATGATTTTAGTAAAGGTCAGCGAGTTAGGGAGTTGTGATCACTATCACCAACATTTTTCTTCATCTTACCTCTATTACTTTTGCCAATTACCTTTAAGCTATGTACTCTAATTACCAACATTTGTGCTCACGAGAACAGTTACTCCTCATCTATTCCATAAAGCACTTCACAATTTTGAAGATCTCTTTTAAGTCTCTCCTTATATTCATGGTTTTCAGGAAGAGCAACCATAGCTACTCACATTTTTTACTGTTAAACCATATTTGTCATGTGACTACCCTTTTCACCAGACTAGACCTGAAATAAAAACAGGAAGTGCCACAAATACAAAGTATTAGCAGCATCTGTGAAGAGAAAAACAGACTGAACATTCTGGGGGATCACCCCTCTTTAGAACTCCTACGTCTCTCTGTAGTTTGATACCACACTTCTCATTGCTTCCTACATTCCCAAATTTCATTTATTTCATCAACTTTGAAATTATGCACCTTGTGCTGAAGTAACTAGAGTTGGGTCACAGATTGCATTGACTGACATGCCTACTCCTGTTCCAATGTTCACACGTGCAAGTCACTAACATATTAAAAAGCAAAAGAACTGCAGATGCTGGAAATCAGAAACAAAAACAGAAATCACTGGAAAATCTCAGCAGGTCTGGCAGAATCTTATGATGAGAAATCCACATTAATGGAGTGAATGTTTCAGGTCCAGTGACTCTTCTTCAGACTACATATTAGCCATTATCTCTAAATCCAAGGGTTTATATTGTGCTTAATGTCTACTTATTTGGCACTTTGTCAAATTCCATTTGAATACATAGAATTAATTGAAAGACCATCATTAACTCTCCATTGCTATCCATTCACCAACAAGTTTTATCAACAATCATGATATATTTCAAATCTACTTCATTGTAACTCAAAAGTATAATGTTGTGTGAACACTTTGCCGTAAAATTGTTCACATTTCATTAGATAAGAAGAATTCAAAATAAGTATATATGCACATATTTTCAGTACTAAGCTATTCTTTCTGTTCCTTAGTCAAGTTTGAGCATTTGTAGCCAGTACTCTATCAGAGTTAGATAGATTCGGGATCAGTTCCTGCGGATTGGAGGGTGGCTAATGTTATACCACTTTTTAAGAAAGGTGGGAGAGAGAAAGCAGGAAATTATAGACCAGTTAGTCTGACCTCAGTGGTGGGAAAGATGCTGGAGTCTATTATAAAGGATTAAGTTACAACACATCTGGATAGTAGTAACAGGATAGGTCAGAGTCAGCATGGATTTATGAATGGGAAATCATTCTTGACTAATCTTCTGGAATTTTTTGAGGATGTAACTCTGAAGATGGATGAGGGAGATCCAGTAGATATAGTGTACCTGGACTTTCAGAAAGCTTTTGATAAAGTCCCACATAGGAGGTTAGTGAGCAAATTTAGGGCGCATGGTATTGGGGGCAAAGTACTAACTTGGATTGAAAGTTGGTTGGCTGATAGGAAACAAAGAGTAGTGATAAACGGCTCCATTTCGGAATGGCAGGCAGTGACCAGTGGGGTACCACAGGGATCAGTACTGGGACCGCAGCTTTTTACAATATATGTTAATGATATAGAAGATGGTATTAGTAATAACATTAGCAAATTTGCTGATGATACTAAGCTGGGTGGCAGGGTGAAATGTGATGAGGATGTTAGGAGATTACAGGGTGACCTGGACAAGTTAGGTGAGTGGTCAGATGCATGGCAGATGCAGTTTAATGTGGATAAATATATGGTTATCCACTTTCGTGGCAGAACAGGAAGGCAGATTACTACCTAAATGGAATCAATTTAGGTAAAGGGGCAGTACAGAGAGATCTGGGTGTTCTTGTACACCAGTCAATGAAGGTAAGCATGCAGGTACAGCAGATAGTGAAGAAGGCTAATAGCATGCTGGCCTTCTGCAGCTGTACAGGGCTCTGGTGAGACCACACCTGGAGAACTGTGTGCAGTTCTGGTCTCCAAATTTGAGGAAAGACATTCTTGCTATTGAGGGAGTGCAGCGTAGGTTCACGAGGTCAACTCCTGGAATGGCGGGATTACCTTACACTGAAAGACTGGAGTGACTGGGCTTGTATACCCTTGAGTTTAGAAGACTGAGGGGATCTGATTGAGACATATAAGATTATTAAAGGATTGGGCACTCTGGAGGCAGGAAACATGTTTCCGCTGATGGGTGAGTGCCGAACCAGAGGACACAGCTTAAAAATATGGGGTAGACCATTTAGGACAGAGATGAGGAGAAACTTCTTCACCCAGAGAGTGGTGGCTGTGTGGAATGCTCTGCCCCAGAGGGCAGTGGAGGCCCATTCTCTGGATTCATTTAAGAAAGAGTTGGATAGAGCTCTCAAGGATTGTGGAATCAAGGGTTATGAAGATAAAGCAGGAACAGGATACTGATTAAGGATGATCAACCATGAATGGTGGTGCAGGCTCGAAGGGCAGAATGGCCTACTCCTGCACCTATTGTCTATTGTCTACCCTTTATATCCCATGGGATTCAATATTTTCATTAAGTCTCTTATGTGGTACTTCATCAAAACTCACTACATTCAGCAAAGATGACTTGCATTTATCCAACAAGTTTTCACAACTTCCTACTTTTTAGGATAATGCTGTGGAATTTGTAACTTCATTGAGAGAGCAGATAGGCACACTGCACCTCCAAAAGTGCAGCACTTCCTTCATACGGCATTGAGTGTCAGCCTGGACCTTTCTGCTCCAGTCTCTAGAGTGGAATGTTAATTCACCATCTTATAATATGAGATGCCAGATGAGTCACAGCTCATACTCACTCCTCATTATCTGGTCACTGCACAAAACATCAGCCTAAGTCATGCATGTTCTGGAGTGGAACTTGAATCTATTGACTCAAAAACTAAGAGTGCTACCAACAAAGCCAAATGGTGCTTTAAACCAAAGGTTCTCTCTTTTTTTGGTTGAAAGATCCCTGAACACTAAATCATACTCATAAAATGTGTAAAATTAAATTTTAATAACCTTAATAAGTGTGGATTTGCCTGATCTTTGTGATGTTCACAGCATTCCTTCATGCACTCACCTCTCCACAAGTAGCCAATGTATTCCTCAAGTACTGGTCACATTTCACTTTTGCCTCTCAGCTCATATTAGATCTACCTCTTGCCATTGCTCATTTATTTAATCCTGGCTACAGCATTTCCTGATGAAAGAGTCCTGGTTGGTTATTCGTGTTGTCTACACAGGCTCAGCCCTGTTTATTAATCATGTTAAGGTTAGTTTGTGAATTTACTGAACGTTTTCTGAGGGCCCCAGGGTTGCATGGACCACAATTTGAAAGCCACTGCTTTATATCTTAAACAAATAAATAAATATCCTATGGAAACAATAACAGGTAGAAAGCATTACTCCAAGTAGAACTGAAAAGGTAACATTTTCAACTTTTTTTCAGGAAATCTGCTAGTCTAAGACTCTCTCAAGAAATAAAACAGAAAACACATCCTTACAAATGTTAGATAGACTAATTCCAGTCACACTACAGAAGTTCAGGTTCATCACTGCTCAGAAAATGCAAGAAAAATTGGCTCCAGTAACACACTTGTCTGTTCACTGTAATTGTGATGTTTGTTAGACTGCATAAACATGCACAAATATATAAGTAATACAATGCATTGGAGATACTGAGCTAAAAATGATTATTAAATCTGTTTGTAGTTGCTGAACAGCGTTACATCAAAAAGTTAAATTAGTTAAAACATGGCAAATCATTAAGATGTTTGAAATTTTTCAATTTGTATTTGTCCTTCGTGTCTGTGGTAATTATTTTGTTTTAAATTAAGATTATAAAAGACAATCTTTAGTATGTACACTGACATGCTCAAATGGTACTGTATCGCAGTTTTACCTAAACCAGACTGCAAAATTTAGGATGCCGTGTGCTTATCTTTTCAGATTTTCCATTGTTAGCAATCCATATATTATCGTTTCACAGCATGAAAATGTTTGTAGGGGTAATGACAAACAATAAGTATTCAATAGCTGCTATGGTATTTGAAGAACTATTATCTGTATTTCCAGTGTTCTTCAATGGCATTGCTGATGATTTTTTTTAAAAAATGCTCCTTCTGAGCCTGAAATGTGTTTCTCCATAAATTATAATTGCATGAATAATTCAATCTACCTATGCAATCTGTTGTAAATATAAATATCTTACTCTCTTGTTTCAGTTATGTGGATGAACTTTACATATATGACCACCTTATTCAATTCTGATAATCATTATATAATCATCTAAATCTCTTATGAACATGAGGCACATAAACAATGTATACAAATATGCCTTACTTATACACATATTTCCACCTTTTAAAAAGAATTTACGAACAAGACCACACTTTATTTCTTGGAATTTGTAGAGATGTGATCACATAACTGTGATTCTAAAGCAGTGATTTATCATCAAAAGCTACTCTCCTGAACAAATTGTACTTAGTTTCTTAATGTAAGTGAATATTATGGCAAGACCTGATTTCATAGAATCTCTATACTGCGGAAACAGGCCATGTGGCCCAACAAGTCCACCCCACCACTCCAAAGAGTAACACACCCAGACCCATTCCCCTGCCCTATTACTCTACATTTCTCCTGATTAATTCACCTAACCTACACATCCCTGAACACTGTGGGCAATTTAGCATAGCCAATTCACCTAACCTGCACATCTTTTGATTGTGGGAGGAGAGTGTACAAACTCCACACAGAAAGTTGCCTGAGGCTGGAATCAAACCTGGGTCCCTGCACTGTGAGGCAGCAGTGCTAACCACTGAGCCACCATGTCGTCCAATATGAAAATATAATAGAGAACCTGAAGGTAAGGTAGATATCCAGCAGCCTTTCCCCATGGTAAGAGAGACTAAAACTAGAGGGCATATGTTTAAGGTGAGATGGAAGAGATACAAAAGGGTCCAGAGGGGCAATTTTTTCACGCAGAAGGTGGTGAGTATCTGGAATGGGTTGCCAGTGGTAGCGGTGGAAGATAGTACAATTTTGTCATTTAAGAAAGATTTATACAAGTACATGGATGGGATAGGGTATGGAGGGATACAGGCCAAATAGAGGCAAATGGGACTGGATTAATTATGAAAACTGGGTGGCATGTTCAGACAAGTTGGGCCAAAGAGCCTGTTTCTATGCTGTAGACCTCTATGACTCTTTGTCGGTAGAAGATAGGGAGCTTTTACAAATGGTGTCTGATTAATCTTAATCCAGTATGGCTTCAAAATATCTATCCCAGCCTCCTCTGTTATTGCCCTAAAGTACCTTTCTACTTGAGCTTCAAATGCACTTTGCAGACTCTGTATTCCAAATTGCTGTCTCCAGAACAATTACTCAATTCCTCAGATGCCATGCACTTTCTTCAGTTACACAAGTTTTTGCAAGGTACGTACTTGCATCTTCTTACTTTCATTTTGAAATAATTCCTTCAAAACAAAAGGGGAAAGCTGTGGAAGAAATGTATTTTTTCAACCAAAGAATTAAACAATTTTAAGAACTTCACATAATAGTTTCACTAACTTCCACTGAAACAGAATATTTTTAAAAGTGTCTTGAAATTTTAAGATATATGTACATGGAGGAACCCTGATATACAGATTTATAGAAGTCAATGCCAGTAAAGAAGATAGAAAAGGTGAATTATAGAGGCTTTAAATACAAAGGATTATTGAAACAAAGTTAAGGGAATTATCTAACACTAAGACGTTACATGAAATGAGAGATTAGTTACAAAGAAAGACTTGAGAAGTTTCCCATTAGAGCTGTGGAAAGTTGTGACTGAGATAATACAAGTATTCAAGATTATTGTGAGTGATGAAATAGCAATGGTTATGGATTATTTCCATAGGGAACTTAATTTGCATATGACACAAACTTAAGACAAACTGGACAGGCAGTAGGTGGTCACGAAAATGGATATTTCTGGCCACAAGTCATTACTAAAACAGAGTATACAGCCTACATTCTCCAGATTGGCAGGGTTCCCATCAGAAATGCCCAAGGGCAAGACTTCCACCTGCTGGTCTCCCTCAGACCTGGTCCCAGCAGATCACACTCATTAGCATCGAGATGGCAGGCTGCCAGCAGGATTTCCACTGCTGCCAGTTTGCTGGCCTCAGCTGATAGAGAGGTGTGGCCTGCAGTGCCAGCTGCAGGAAACAAATCCTTTTTCTCCAAGGACAAGAAATCCCTCAGAGCTGCTGATATTCTAGCAATGTTACTTCACCATAAGGGCATATGAAGCCTCATTTACCTGTGTAAACATTCATTTTTGGCACAGTAAAGCCAGCTGAACAGAAGCGGCTCCAAGGAAATTCCCAGCCTCAGTTTTGTTCCAAAATCTCCCACTTTGCATAATGTAAGTGATTAATCTGAACAAATTTACAAATACCAACACTGCTGTCCTGGCAATGCATAATACAATGAAATTATTGCTGCTCAGCACTGGTGGGACATTTTGCAAAGTGAAATATGTTAGATGACAATTCTGGTCCTTCTTCTAAGTGTTGAACATATGCCCTCATCCATGGGTGTAGATGCGATTTATTGTCTATTCTACAGCAAAACATCAGAGGTAGCAGCAAAGTCTAACATAGCAGCCAAATTACTTTTCATCACATTATTGTTCCAGATGTTTAACATCACCTCAACAATGAATGCTGAGCAAAGAGTGACCCTGGGCCCACACCTTCAGACTGGGATACTGGAAAACATTAAATGGGCTGCATTCATCTTTTTTAACAAAACTTATTGCAATTTATTTCTTCAAAAATAGATCTGAGAATGTGAAATACAAAATGTGACTTAATCACAAATATACTACTACTCATGTATTTAATAACTTACTAATTCTTGCTACTTCTCTGTTATTCACCCACTTCTCCTGCCTGTCCTACTCTCACATTGCCTGGTCTTAAGCTTCCCAACCATCCTCCTCCCAGCTTTTCTCATGGTGCTTCTCACACCATGCCTCCTACGCACCTACACTTGCACAGACTTCGTTTGCTGCCTTTCACATTTGCCACTTAAGCAGAACTCTCAATATGACTTCACAGAAGGTTTCATTTGGTACATCTATCATGACTTATGTTTCCATCTACAGCTTCTCTTTTTGATCTATATTCAGCTCTGTTCTTTCTTTTATTTCCATTTTACTATTTATATATTTTTTAAAAAAATTCCAATTCCCTTCTATGTTAACTGTGTTATGTTTCCTACCAGTCTCTTCCTGTAAACTCTCTTTGCCTCTCCAATGTCCTTTTCACTTTGCCTATGAACTTTACAGTCAGCCGGGTTCTCACATCTGTCATACTGTTTTTGCTTCATATCAATCTCTATCCTTATTTCTGTCAACACCCAGCTTGCTCTGTTTTATCAAGTATAGCCAAGTTATTTTCTCTTTAAAAGCTGCCCACTGCTTCAAGTCCAATTTTGCCTGGCAATCGAATTCCACTTACCTGATGCAAATCTATTCTCATCTCCACTAAAATGCACTCTCCTCCAACTTGTGCTTTTTTTTTTATTAATCATTAACTTAGAAATTACGATATGATGATGACTGTCCTGTAAAAGTTCCAATGATCCACTTAATCTATTTCATCCCCTGGAACCAGATCCAGCCATCCTTAGGCTGGATATGTCTTGATCAATAAATATTTCCTGACATTTTAGAAAGTCTTCCCAATCTCTGTCCTTTACACTATTAAATATTCGTAACATGGACATTATAGTAAGTAAATAGTAGAAACGATTCAGATGCATTACAATAGCCCATCAGTGATTATAGAAAATAATGGTCATTGCTGTCTCTGTTTTATAATGTATTGGATATGCAAGGGTTAAATCTGGTTTAAGATGAAGCTGCACCCACTCTGAGATATAATGCAGGCACTGAGTGGAGCATTGCACTTTTGCCAATTGTAATCAAGCAGCTTGAGATGAGATGCACATCTCTTCTGTAACTTCTGTGAGTAATACGTATAATGCTGCAAAGCTAATGTAACCTGTGTATGTATATAAACCAAATGTTGTTACCCAAGATAAGTGCCTCTTCAGTTGAGAGTTATTCATGGTCCAACCTCCACTACAAAGAACTGAATAGCTCCTGAGACCGGCAAAGGAAGGGGTATTGATGGCAGCTCTACATCCCAACCACCATCCGCCAGTGGCTAGTAGCCAGTGATCATATCTTCTGTACACTGGATGGCTCACTCTACCTGATTTCCACTTCAGTCTGAACTGAGGTCATTTGGGTCCCAAGTATAGATCATTTCATGTTGGTATCCAAACAGGCAAGTTTATGGGTATAACGTGTAAGGCTGCAATTCTTTTCATTTGAACATGAAGTAATGAATGGCAGACAGCTTTTCTCAGTCCTATCCTCTGCAGTCTCACTTCCCATTGGCTCTGCTCAGCCTTGACAGCAGCATTCTTGTCAGCTTTGCCTGGCCTGGCAGTTTTGCACACCCCTGAATCTATGACAGCCTCCCATCTCTGCTCTCACTCATCCCTTACCCTTGCATTAGCCTCAGCTTCACTGACAAAACAAAATCCTCTCACCCACAATCAAAAATAGGGAAAAGGACAATAAGCCATTAAGAAAAAGGAAACACCTGAAAAAAAGGAAGTTCAAAGTTCAAATCAAAGGCAATTGGAAACCAGTGTTGCCACTGTCTAAAGCCACCTTCTTTCAGAAAGGATTTCCTTTTTCTTTCATCAACATGGATATTGCCAACAAAATCACTCTTTGTTGCCCATCCCAAGTTGTCCTTGAACTGAGTTTTACTGGACCATCATGGGGTGCAATTCAGAATCAAACACATTGATGACATTACCTCATCTGCAAAATAAACTTAGTCATTGCAGATGGAGATTTTGTGTAACACTGCAAACTCCAGGGTCCTAACGTGGCCAAACAAGTTGAATCAATGTGCAAATCTTTTCAACGTATGACAATTGGAGGCATTAAGAGTGAGAGTGGAGAAGGGAGGAATGCAGTCGGCATCAGTTGACCAGATGGTCAGAATACTGAATGGCCATTGTTAGGAGAGACAAGAACCCGAGGGCACAGCCTTAGAGTAAAGGAAAGGCTTTGTGTAATGGAGACAAGGAGAAACTTCTTCAACAGAGAGCAGTGAATCTATGGAATTCATTGCCACAGAAGGTTGTGGAGGCCAGATCATTCAGTATATTTAAGACTGAGATAATTAGTTTCTTGAGTATCAAGGGGATCAAAGGTTATGGGGTGAAAGCGGGAGAATGGGGTTGAGAAACGTATCAGCCATGACTGGATGGTGGAGCAGACTCGATGGGCTGAATGGCCTAATTTCTGCTCCTCTACCTTACGGTCAATATAGATCAGACTGGTGCCAAAGGCAAATGATCTGATTCCCCTTCCAGCTGTGATGGATCTGGGTCCTGTCTCCTTGCTAAACCAACAGTGGCGATCACAGCACAATGGGTTGAGGCAGAGGACTCAAGAAAATGAAATATTACAGTCAATCTCCTCTTTTCTTTCCTTCCTGACCTTTACTGAGCAACATGCATCCATGAATATTTAGCCCTGCCCTTTTTGAACCAGTCTCCAATATTACCACAACATAATTTTTCCCCTTTGGTTATTTAAACCTGCAGTTCACCAGGTTTCTTCAGAACACCTTGTGTGTTTACAAAAAACAGTACAATTGAAAAGTCACAGCAACGCTGAACAAAGAGAACGACCGAACAGTCAAATTTTGATAGTGTATGGCAATCATAAAAAAAACATGCCCTTATTCTCCGAAAGCTAGTGCTTCCAAAAAACCTGTTGAACTACAACCTGGTGTTGTGTGATTTTAACAAAAAACACATTATTTTATGAGCATCAATATACATCCATCTGCATACACATCTCAACAGAGGTCATACATTCATTTGCTGAAAATGTGTTGCTGGAAAAGCGCAGCAGGTCAGGCAGCATCCAAGCCCTCCTGAAGAAGGGCTTATGCCCGAAACGTCGATTCTTCTGCTCCTTGGATGCTGCCTGACCCGCTGTGCTTTTCCAGCAACACATTTTCAGCTCTGATCTCCAGCATCTGCAGTCCTCACTTTCTCCTCATACATTCATTTGCCAAACTGATGTGTTTTCCTGCCTCGCGAGGTGACGAAATGTCTGCAGATAAACACACCAGCTCGGTGAACAAATCTCCCACCTCATCCACAACGCAAGCTACAAATCTTTATGTCAACAGAGTTTGCAAGAGTCAATCACAAAACCTTTAAATTCTTCATTATTAATTATTCTTAGCACTTGTATAATGAGAGCAAATATTGTATCCCTACAGAGCTTTCAGGGTAGAGGAATGGTGTGGTGTGGAGTGGAGAACATATGGTGGTGTAAAGCCCCTCTTTTAATGGTGAAGATGGAGTAAATGAGAATGAGGCAAAACAATCTGTATAATAGGGACTGAAGTTCAGTGTCATTCAGAAAATTAGGCTTATAACCAGGGAGGTGAATTCATTTGGTCCCTGTCTCACTGCTCTCATTCCAGTCATATGTAAATGAGGTTTGGGTGTGGGGTATCTCTTTCAGTTACAGTGGCATAACATGACAGATGATGAGAAAATTCATAGGTCAACACACCCTCTCTGGCTGAGAGAAACTTACCGCAGCCATGAATGGCCTCATGATGTGAAGAGATTGACAGTTCTGTTACCCTTACAAGAAACACCAAAAATTGGCAAACTGTGCTGCATTGTCTAACAGCAGAATTAAAACATTCTGCTTTGGAGGTAGCTGAATTCTAATCACCTCAAATCTCTAGTCGTCATGCTATCTGCATTGAGCTTCAAGCCACATCCCCACTGCTTGCATAGAATAGAAAAGACGGAAAAAATAGGCTTGCCATTAATACTTCTTTTTTGTTATATACACGTATGAACATTTAGTAACGTTTCATTTGTTAGTATTAGAAATGCAGATCCCAGTAAAGATCAAGTAGAATTGTTCCTGAATTGATTGAAAGCAGACAAAGCTTTGTATTGAAGAACTAGATTCTTTGGGTTCTTGAGCACAGAGGTAATGTCCCTACCTCTGAGACCTCTTACTCCCTGCTCCAGAAATGTGCTGTAACATGTCCGAATAGTTAGATTTAAAAAAAGCTGGATTCTTATGGTCTTGTGGCACAGTGGTAATGTCACTACCTCAGAGCAAGAAGATCCAGGTTTAAGTTCCTCCCTGCCACATGTCTGAACAGGTCGATTTTGAAGTAATTAAAAAGACAGTAGACTAAAAAAGATTTAAAATGTAGCTGAATCCTTCATCAATGGGAATTCAACTCCTGGGCGGAGAAAGGGTCGAAATGGTAAAAGTTGAAACTGGTATTTGTTTTAAACTACAGATTTAATATAAAAGTATTAGAAATTTTTTAAGGTCTTTTGCTGCCAAATTCAAAATAAGGATATCAGCTACACTACATTTCCCAGTTCCTATTTTGCAGCATGTACAGTGTATTTTAATGCTGCTTTCAAATATTTCCTACTTCATAATGGCTCTAAACTTGAAGTGAAATACAAGAGTCAAAACATAATCATATTTCAGACAGAAACAACATGAAAAATGGTACATCTGTGCGCACGTGTGTGTCCAATCATCTCCACTATGGCTGCCTCTAGACAAAGACATTGCTCTGCCAGACCTGTGTAGTGGTTGTTGTGCAACAATCACCCTAAACGTTAAAATAACTTACAAGTATATTCCAAAACCCTGAACATGGATTTCAGAACCTGAAATTTCAGGACTAACTGGGTCAAACACAGCAGCAAAAAACCTGAATATTACACAACTAGAATATCCAGGAGCTCCAGCACAAAGACATTGACTGGACTGATCTGAGTGAGACACAAGCAGGTTTGGGGGTGAGATGGGGAGATCAACTCAAAGAAAAGGGTGGTTACACTTTCTTCTGGAAAAGGACATCAGAATAACAACACCAACTACATCTGGTTAGCTTCACCATACAAAAAAAAAGTTGACCATCTCATTTACCCCATTCCTTGTGGGATAAAAGGAGATCTTATAAAGGTGTACAAGACTACAGCAGTTTTAGATAAAGTAAACAAAATTATCTGTTCCCATTAGCTGACAGTATAGGGACGAGGGACACAGTTTTAAAGTTTGGGTGCGAGACGGTGGGGGGAGCGGTGGATATGAAGAAAAACTGCTTTACACAATGAATGGTAATGACCTGGAATAATAACTGTAAAGGCCACGTCTTGTATTTTTCTTTATTTTGTACAATGGATCAAAATGGGAAAAGGATTGTTTTAAATAACTGACTGTTGGTAGAGTTGCTGCCCTTTTAAAAACAAGTTCCTGGAGCTCATTGCGAGTTGTATTTACCCTGTTTCTTTGTTCAAGCAATGGGGAAGAGAACTAAGACAGCACAGCACCACAGCTATGTGCTCAGAGTGAATTTCTCCCAATGACGGGTTGTTGTTTGTTTTGTGTAATCATGACTAGTTATAGATACAATTAACATAAAAACAACTCTCTGATTGCTCCTGGGAAGGTGAACAGCTTGCTTGTTTATGATATAGGAGGCGAAGCCTCCACACAGCAGAGAAGACACGGTCTCACTCTCTCTGTCGCTCTCTCTCTCTCTCTCTGCAGGAAATTAACCAAAGCCTGGAATAAAGCCACTTGTTCTCCCCCACTAGTTGTTGTAAATTGTTGCCTCTTTATAATTACCCTACGTATTTTGCAAAGAACTGAAAGAATCTGGAAATGAGATCAGAAAGCAGAAGGTCTTAGGAAGGAAAAGAGACACTGCATTGGATCCTGTGGATTGATGCTGTTAAACTGTTTCTCTAGCCATAACACTAAATGTTTGTCTGCTTGTGTCTGTATGTACAAGTGTAGTGATTTAAGAATGGGTTCAGAGTTTCAACGAATCAAGTTTTATGTCGATATTCCCATATTTTGTTTTTCTGTTTTAGTACTAACTTCTTTGTTACAAATAGTCATCCTCATTAAGTACAGAAATCTGGTTAGTGCTTTCTGTTAACCCGAGCCCATTAGACTAATAAATTGGGAAGTTTAAGTATTTTGACTGGATCTTTAACTTTTGTGATGATCCTGGAAATAGTCAGGCTTGAGTATCATAACACTTTCCCAAGTGGGTCATGACATATCTATGAGTGGGATGGAAGTGGAAAATATGAATGACTTCAAAGGGAAATTAGATGAGCCCTTGAAGGAAATAACATTGCAGGACAATGGGGATAGACCAGGCAATTGGACTGATTAGGCTCCACTACAAAGAGCCAGCATGGATTAGATGGGCAGAATGGTCTCCTTCTATACTGTAATAACTTTATGACTCTTTGCCTCATTTTAATCCGTGGTAATACATCACAGTTGTCAATGCATCCATCCCAAACCCTGGAAGCAAAGGATGAGGCCAAAGGGAAACTCTACTCCAACCTTGATTATTAATTGAACCATGTCCCAAAGGAAGGCAAGCCATCCTTTGTGATTTCAAAATCCTCTGTGATTTCAAAAAGGGACACAAACCTCTGCAAGAATGTAATTGATGAGGCAGGCATTGGGAAAGCAAACACCAATGTATTTGCCTTTTTGATGAAATGCTGAGTGCATGATCTGGTTTTAACATTTTATTGTAGCAGAGTGATGAATGAAAGACCACATGGTAACACCTTTTCTCCAGACAATGGCATGTGCTTGACTATGTCACTGAACAATGATCACAAGCTGGACCAGCTGTCATCTAAACAATGCTACAATCTCCAAAGTCACTTGGAGATTCTATAATAAGAAATTCAATGATAATAGATTGAGGATTTTGTGAAGCAAGACTTAGTCAGCACGTCACAATCCAAACTCTAACAGTCAAAGGACAGGAACCACAGAATTCCCACAGCACCTGGTCTGCCCAAAAATCTATCATAAACAACACCTGTAAGGATACTCTTGGTATCTCCATCAGGAGTTATCAAGACTGGTTAGTGGGAATGACCAGGAGATCTAGCAGCTACTAGATCAAAAGTACAAGGTGTTACTGAGTTGGAAGCACCATCAAATGTTTCTGGAAAGTAAGAAATCACACAACACCAGGTTATAGTCCAACAGGTTTAATTGGAAGCACATTAGCTTTCAGAGCGACGCTCCTTCATCAGGTGATTGTGGAGGGCACAATCACCTGATGAAGGAGCGTCGCTCCAAAAGCTAGTGTGCTACCTGTTGGATTATAACCTGGTGTTGTGTGATTTTTAACTTTGTACACCCCAGTCCAACACCGGCATCTCCGATTCTGGAAAGTAAGTAAGTCTACAGACAAATGAAGGTGGAGGTGAACAAAAGACTGAACCTAAAGATCACATGGTGCATGGGATGAAAATAGGAAATCCAGCAACTCACTGACAACTACAACATGCATGGATTCTTTACTGCGGTCAAGACAATCTCTGCTCCAAGCATTCAAAAATCTACCCCACTCAGAGCTAAGTGCCAAAGGACTCTTAAAGACAAAGAGGAATTCAGCACTCATTGGAAAGAGCACTTCCAGGATTTCATCAATTGAAACTCAAGTCCTCAGATGTATCCTTGATAGCTTCCCGCAGTATGTTATGCACCATCATCTCAACACAACCTGAACTTGGCATGAGGTTGTAAAGGTCACCTGACAGCTGGGAATGAAAACAGCCTCAAGAATAGAAGAATCTCCACCCAAATCCTAGAATATGGCAATGAAACATATGAAGAAGGAGCAGGAATAGGCCATTCAGTTCATACAGCCCACTCTGTATAACAAGATTATGGATGATCTTCTGTCTCAATGTCATACTTGTGCACTTTCCTATACCCTTGACACGTTTAGCTTGAAGAAATTGCTATTTCTTTTCCTAACTGTGGTCAGTTACTTGTGCAGCATCCCCCCACAGCTTTCTCAGTGGAAAACTCGACAGGTTCCCCATCACAGAAGCACGCTTGGCATGCGTTTGGCTCCTGCTCGATATATCGACTTTCCTGCTCCTCGGATGCTGCCTGACCTGCTGTGCTTTTCCAGCACCACACTATTCTTGAAGCTTTTAAAGGATTCCTTATATGAATGTCACCCCTCAAGAGGGACAGTGAACATGATCTTTGCAGTACAACAAGACCAAGAAATGTATAGAGAACAGAAACAACTTCAATGCATGTTGTTGTTTGACCTCAGAAAGGTCTTTAAATCTATTAACTAGGAGCAACCCTGTGGAGTGAAGCTTCCCTACATGATGAGTGGGAAATCAATCAATTTTTATCACATCCTAGCCAGATCAGTCTAAGCTCTGTTACTGAACTGCCATATGCAGATGATGTTTGTATGCGTGCACACTCAGAGGCTGAGTTCCAAACCTCGATGCATTCACAGAGGAGTATGAAAGAATACACTTGGAAGACAAAGGTCCTCTACCAGCCTGCTCCCACCATGTAACACTCCCCCAGCTGTCAAAATCCCATGCCTTAGGAGGCTTCTCTCAGCAAGGTCAGACACCAGCATCAGCGAAACTCGACATCACCTTCAGTTTGCCAGTACATCCTTCAGCCATCAGAGGAAAACAAAATGTTTGATGACAATAAATTCAAACCTGACACCAAACTCACAGTTTATGGGACTGCATTGTTACTTGCCTTCCTGTATGTATTACTGACATGGACAATGTATAGTAAATGTCAAATCCTTGGAGAAATATCACGAGAGGTGTCTCTGCAAATTAAAAGGCAGAATACATATCAGGTCTCCTTTTTCACATCAATATCCCTTGCATTGAGGTACTGATTATCTCTGTCTTCAGTTTCTAAACCTTAAGTATACTTCCTTTTTATTTTTGACTCAGGTTAATTCTGGTTTATAAGATGATTTGGGCAGAGCAGACTGTCCGTATGTCTGACACACAGCACTCTACCTGTCTTGTGAGTATCTCATACATAAGATCACCCAAACTGAAGGAGTCTCCATGAATCATTTCAATCATCTCTGACAGGTCCAGATGGAACCAAATGCATCCAGTTGCAGATGGATGTGTGAAAACCTGAGCATGCAATTCATCCACCGATCTCATCAAACACACGTCCCAAACCCACTGCAGGGTATGTGAACCTAGTCACCTCAAGACCTATTACACTACAGTGGAAGGAAGTCATCTCAGAATTGATGGACTGCCTAAGAGAAGACTTGAATGTACCTGGATTGAACATGGATGCTTCCCTGATGATTTCAAAAATATTTGAGTTCTAACTATTCAGCTTATGGTCAATTTATAAATTATAAATAGATCATGAGGTAGGCCAGGAGCACTTGAAACAGGGAAAGAATTTATTACACCTCTGTACAGCTACGCAGTTAGTCCTAGACTGACACAAAGCTCCTGCTCCAGATCACCTGACCCATTGTCTTAAAGGGGTAGTAAGCCTGCAATAACATACATAACCCTAACCAATAATAAATATTTCATTTTCACAGAAATATTTTTGTATTTCAGTGGTATTACAAAATTTGTTTTAATTGATTCCTAATATAACTTCTGGAAAAAGATATAAATATTTGAAAAATAACTGTCTTGCTTAGTTTTTCAAGCCATTCATGCTAAGTATTGATGAACTTGGAGGTCATGCATAAAAGTTAACTTTTTATGACAAAAACAGCTTTATCCAACAATAGTCAATTGCCTTCAGCAATTAAGTTAAACTGTCAGTACCAGTTTACATGATTAAATTTCATTATCTGCCTCTACTTCTGTCAGAGACACATTTCAAGATGACTTTTATACATGTCTGGTCTCAACTTCAACAAACTGAATACAAAAATGTCTTGGACAACTCTACTTTTCACACCCTCAAAAACCACATGATGAGATAGTTTGACGTTTCTACAGCTGTTACTTATATTAGATAGTGTCATTTGAAAAATATTCAAGTCCCCAACTCCTGAAAGAAATCCATCGTTAATGAAATACAGGCACTGCAATGAGATCATAAAAAAACATATATTTCAACAACTGTACTTGAAGCACAATGAAAAACATTAAGCATGAACACAATTCATGTTAGCAGAGTGCCAACACAGGAAAAAAATAAAGAACAATTCCTTCTGCGATTCTGCGCACACAGTTCAAACAACTGATGCCACTGCCCTAAAACAGTCTTAGCTCCAGCAGACTAAACATCACAACTTGGCCAAGAAACTAATAAATAAATCCAAATCCATGGTTATTTAACATCTCAATACAATTATGATTTCTCAAACTAGAAAATAAAGAGTTATCTTGTCATAGTGCTAGCCATCAAAACAATTCTTTTTGAAAAAGATCTGTTAATTTACCATTTTAAATTCTATTATTCAATTACATCATTACAATGTGAAACAGAAATATCCATAGTACACTTAGCCCTCTCTCATTCATCAGCATCTGCTATCCATAACAGTATTCTTGCTTCATGGATACCACCGCCATTAAGTACTAGACCATATTTACAAGGAAATGCATCACTCAAAATAAAAATAACTGCACAGAGATATAAAGATGAGAAATTTAGGAGTAGAACTGCAAGGAAGGATTTGCTAGGGATCAAAGACTGTCTGTCAGCATGTCATACCATATGGAACTCTGTTTCCTAATTCAAAGTCATGCCTAAAGTTTTTAAAGTTCAAACAAGTGAAATACCACAACATTCATAAAGTAGAGCTGGACCACTGGGAGTAAGAAATAAAAACAAAATGGTAGTTGACTTCAACAGCAGATGGCAAAATGACCATTTTGACAGTTTTAGCCTTCATCTGGGTCTTCACAGTTTTGATAGAAAAACTGCAAGAGTTAAAGGGCGGAATGCTGTAAGGGAGAAAGTAGACATGTTTCACAACTTGAACAGTTGCTTTTTAATGAAATATTTTGTTCCATTAATATTTTTACAGATTCTTATTTCCAATAACTTCCAAAAACTCCTTATCAAAAGCTATGATTACTTGTGATTTTAATATATGCTTCTATAATTTAAATGGGATATGTAATAGTTGATTCAACAGCTTAGCTGTTGGTCACTTGAAGCACCTCATTTTCAAAAGAGTCACTATGTTTCAGGTGTAAGTCTAACATTCTCTATTGTTTGCCTTCAATTATAAAATCAAGTAATTCAGGCTAAAATAACCTCTCTAAATAGCACCTTAATGAATAGAGTATCATGTAGCTAAGAATCTTGAGGAGCATACCTAAGGCATTCATTTCTTAAATTCAGAACCAGACCTCACAATTTGACTGAATCTGATTTGTGTTTTTGTAAGTAATTGATCCATTATTAATATAGTGAGTCTACAATTAAAACATTTATCATGAACACATAGTATTTGCATTCTTTTCTAAGATACCAATGTCAAAAATGCCATATGAAATCATTCTGTCATGGTGAGTCTGATGTCATCAGTCATTATTTGCACAAACAGAACAGCTACCTTAGGTGAGCAACAGATGGATGGCTATGTGCCAAATCCCTACAGGTTGTTGAGCAAGATCTATCACTCTATTACTGCCTTTATGAAAACAACATCTTGCAAACTGCCTTACCATTGAAAAATACTAGAATTTCAAAAAGTTGCTGTGCTTCTACAGTAAGTAAAAACTATACCCACCACAGTTCTTTCGGCTAGTAATTAGAGTGCAACTACCTTTTCAACTACCTGACATCTGTTAATTAGTAATAAGCCCTTCTTCAGGAATGAGGAGAGTGTGCCAAGCAGGCTAAGATAAAAGGTAGGGAGGAGGGACTTGGGGGAGGGGCGTTGGGAATGCGATAGGTGGAAGGAGGTTAAGGTGAGGGTGATAGGCCGGAGAGGGGGTGAGGGCGGAGAGGTCGGGAAGAAGATTGCAGGTCAAGAAGGCGGTGCTGAGTCCGAGAGTTGGGACTGAGATAAGTTGGGGGGAGGGGAAATGAGGAAGCTGGAGAAATCTGCAACCGTACTTGTGGTTGGAGGGTTCCTAGGCGGAGGATCAGGCGCTCTTCCTCCAGGCATCGTGTTGCCATGGTCTGGCGATAGAGGAGGCCAAGGATCTGCATGTCCTTGGCGGAGTGGGAGGGGGAGTTAAAGTGTTCAGCCATGGAGCGGTTCGGTTGGTTGGTGCGGGTATCCCAGAGGTGTTCTCTGAAACGTTCCGCAAGTAGGCGGTCTGTCTCCCCAATGTAGAGGAGGCCACATTGGGTGCAGCGGATGCAGTAAATGATGTGTGTGGAGGTGCAGGTGAATTTGTGATGGATATGGAAGGATCCATTGGGGCCTTGGAGGAAAGTGAGGGGGGAGGTGTGGGCGCAAGTTTTGCATTTCTTGCGGTGGCAGGGGAAGGTGCCGGGAGTGGAGGTGGGTTTGGTGGGGGGTGTGGACCTGGTGAGGGAGTCACGGAGGGAGTGGTCTTTCCGGAACGCTGATAGGGGAGGGGAGGAAAATATATCCTTGGTGGTGGGGTCTGTTTGGAGGTGGCGGAAATGACGAAGGATGATCCGATGTATCTGGAGGTTGGTGGGGTGGTAGGTGAGGACCAGTGGGGTTCTGTCCTGGTGGCGATTGGAGGGGCGGGGTTCAAGGGCAGAGGAGCGGGAAGTGGAGGAGATGTGTTGGAGAGCATCGTCAACCACTTCTGAGGGGAAACTGCGGTCTTTGAAGAAGGAGGCCAACTGGGTTGTTCGGTATTGGAATTGGTCCTCCTGGGAGCAGATGCGATGGGACCGAAGGAATTGGGAATATGGGATGGTGTTTTTACAGGGAACAGGGTGGGAGGAGGTGTAATCTAGGTAGCTGTGGGAGTCGGTCGGTTTATAGTAAATGTCTGTGTTGAGTCGGTCGCCCGAGATAGAAATGGAGAGGTCTGGGAAGGGGAGGGAGGAGTCATGGACGGTCCAGGTAAATTTGAGGTCAGGGTGGAAGGTGTTAGTAAAGTGGATGAACTGTTCAACCTCCTTATGGGAGCACGAGGTAGCGCCAATACAGTCATCGATGTAGCGGAGGAAAAGGTAGGGGGTGGTGCCAGTGTAGCTGTGGAAGATGGGCTGTCCGACTCAACACGGACATTTACTATAAAACGACCGACTCCCACAGCTACCTAGATTACACCTCCTCCCACCCTGCCCCCTGTAAAAACGCCATCCCATATTCCCAATTCCTTCGCCTCCGTGGCATCCCAGGAGGACCAATTCCAATACCGAACAACCCAGATGACCTTCTTCTTCAAAGACCGCAATTTCCACTCACACGTGGTTGATGATGCTCTCCAACACATCTCCTCCACTTCCCGCTCCTCCGCCCTTGAACCCCACCCCTCCAACCGCCACCAGGACAGAACCCCACTGTTCCTCACCTACCACCCCACCAACCTCCAGATACATCGGATCATCCTTCGTCATTTCCGCCACCTCCAAACAGACCCCACCACCAAGGATATATTTCCCTCCCCTCCCCTATAAGCGTTCCGGAAAGACCACTCCCTCCGCGACTCCCTCATCAGGTCCACACCCCCCACCAACCCAACCTCCACTCCCGGCACTTTCCCCTGCAACCGCAAGAAATGCAAAACGTGCGCCCACACCTCCCCCCTCACTTCCCTCCAAGGCCCCAAGGGATCCTTCCATATCCGTCACAAATTCACCTGCACCTCCACACACATCATTGACTGCATCCACTGCACCCAATGTGGCCTCCTCTACATTGGGGAGACAGGCCGCCAACTTGCGGAATGTTTCAGAGAACACCTCTGGGACACACGCACCAACCAACCCAACTGCCCCGTGGCTGAACACTTTAACTCCCCCTCCCACTCCGCCAAGGACATGCAGGACCTTGGCCTCCTCCATCGCCAGACCATGGCAACACGATGCCTGGAGGAAGAGCGCCTCATCTTCCGCCTAGGAACCCTCCAACCACAAGTACGGTTGCAGATTTCTCCAGCTTCCTCATTTCCCCTCCCCCCACCTTATCTCAGTATCAACCCTTGGTCTCAGCACTGCCTTCTTGACCTGCAATCTTCTTCCCGATCTCTCCGCCCCCACCCCCTCTCCGGCCTATCACCCTCACCTTAACCTCCTTCCACCTATCGCATTCCCAACGCCCCTCCCCCAAGTCCCTCCTCCCTACCTTTTACCTTAGCCTGCTTGGCACACTCTCCTCATTCCTGAAGATGGGCTTATGCCCAAAACATCGATTCTCCTGCTCCTTGGATGCTGCCTGACCTGCTGCGCTTTTCCAGCAACACATTTTTCAGCTCTGATTTCCAGCATCTGCAGTCCTCACTTTCTCCTATCTGTTAATTAGTAATCAACCACATTGACACGAAAAATTAACTCCCAAGTGTTTTGAATTTGATTGGACAGTATCTTTCTATATTTTGTCTAAGTGACATTTTCAGGGAGTTTTGTGGAAGGTTTCCCTTTGTGGGCTATGGTGACTTTTCTCTCCGAATCATTATATATGTGGATTCCCACACACCCTTCTCAATGAATTATACAATCAAAGATGCAGGTGGAAGCTCAACTTTGTCAAGGACCTAAGGGCATTGATGCTGTTGGTGGCACAGTTTTGCAGCATGCCAAATGCCAAAAAGCCAGCAATTGCCATTCAAAGGGAAGTTCACATCCTGGTTTGTGGACAAAGGCCTAGAGGTCCTATTGGATGAGATGATGGAGAGATGGGCTATCCTCTTTCCGCAAGACCACCAAAGTGGGTTATATCATCAGATGCTAAAGGCTGTTTGGAGATTGACACCTGAATCTGTGCAATGTCCCTGGTGAGAAGAAACACCTTGCAATATAGAAAGAAGTTCAATGACCTTCTGAATTCTGCAAAGTTAAGGACACTATCTCCTCTCCACTGCCTTATACTTCACCACACACTTTGGCTGTGCCATTGCACACACTTCCTTCTAATGCTAAAGTTCTACCACTCTCCATACTGCATGCAGCATCTTCACTCAATGGCTCTTAATCATTGCACCCTCCCAAACTACTCATCCTTTCTGCTCTCTCTGCTTCCTACTCATTCACTGGAGATACTTCTTCACCTTTCCAGCTCCTGCACTGCCATTAACAGCTCTTCCAGCCATGTTCACCTCACTCAATTCTTCCTTCTGGTTTTGACCTGAAAAAAAAAGCCAAACAACACTTTGAGGGCATCCATATTATAACAGATTCCCCCACTTATATTTGTAAATAACAGTCATAATCCATTCTGTCTCCCAGGAATAATAGCTCCTATCTCACGCTTGAGTTTCCCACTTACCTCATCACAGCATGCAGTGATTCCTGATAACCAGCCCCTAGCTCTCCCCAAATATTTAATGACTGTGGTCAATCCTGTAACTGAAATTGGGCAATGTTTTTGACTGAGTGTGGCAGCACCCACTAATTCACAGCAGTCAATCTTTCACTCAACTAAGGACTAGTCCTGTTAGATTTTCAGACATGGCTATCTGGTTGAAGCACTGAGTGTATTTGCTGTGTTAACTGCTGGCACATGCTGTAGTTGTGAAACTGATATAGAACATTACTGTCCACCAATATGATCACACTCTTGACAGTTCAGCGTTGGCAATCATACCATATTTCCTGGCTTCGTGCCTGTGCTAAGAAGATCAGCAAAGCAGAGATGTTGTGATGTCCAAATATGAAGTGACTGCTAAGAAAGCAAGCTAAGCATTCTGAGAGACTTACCTCACATTTACATTTAATGGGTGTGTGAACCTATGGTCACATTGACCTGACAGCAGCCTGCTCATGAGCTCCAAACTGCACTAACAAAATGCTCAATTGTCTTCTGAGGTACTCCAAGACTGATCCTGATGATGTGGTGAGGCTGCTGTTTTGCAGATGCCAACTTCTGCAGACAAAAAGTGGAGACCGTCAACGTCCCCAAGAGATATTGGTGGATGAAGGTCAATATGGAGACCTGGAGAAGAAAATGGTGAGTTTTATTCTGACTTTCAAACGGGGAATTGGCACCATATAGTTTCTCATTGGTGCTCTGGACAATCACAGACCACATAGAATGAGGCACGATTAGCTAATCAAAATGCAAATCTTGAAAAGAAGGTCTTCACCACTGACAAGTGACACTGTCATCTAGCTGTGAAGCCTTAAATGTGAAAATTAGGCTTTTATTTACTCACATCAAGGATATCATTTTTAATTCTTACTGTTTTCTCCCAAATTTCTTGCCGTACCCAGACACTCACGGGCTAGGAAAATTCCACCAATTCTTTCACCCAGTGTTCTTCCCCAGCTGCCTATGTTACAACAAAAAAAATTATGCTGCTTGATATATTTTAAAAATGATACATTTCACAAACAATCAATAAACTGAAATGCTTATATATTGACCAAAAATCCACTGAGAGAAAACAATACAGATTCTGTAAACTACAATGATTTAAAATTAGCAGTATGAAACATCACAACTGGGGTAACATAATCATCGTTGCCCCTATATTTTCTTTCTCTATCTGAGCTTAGTTTGTTTCTGAACAAAATAAATGAAGCATTTGGCACCCACTGAAATCTGAAACTATTTGAAAAAGCTTTTAATACTCATTACAAACTTGTCTTTTGATATTCAGCAATCAGCCAATCTTGTCCATCATGAAAGTTTCTAGACATTTCTTGAGATACTATTTACCCCCACTTTTAGATTTAGATAGACAATCCTTTGTCTGAAATTCCGAAAATATTTTTCTTGAACTTTTTTTTGTCATTAACAAGGTTGTTTGGCATAAAACCAGTTATCCCAATTCCACACTCATATGACCCACATCACTCAGATGTGACACAGTGGCGTGGCCCAGCACTGGCAGGCATCAATTCTGTCTCCGTGCTCATAGTAATCACGAGTAGGTCTGCTGTTCAGTATTTTTTTTTAAACTTTACTATGAAAATGTCATTTAATCCTTTATCTGAAAAATTCTGAAATCCAAAACACAGCTTGTCCCAGGGGTTTCAGACAAAGGATTGTCTACCTGTATTAGACAGTCATAATGCATGAAATGAAAATCTGACCATGTCCTAGATTTAGCCTTAAGATTAGGATTCCAAATGGTGCAACCATCATTTTACACCTTAAGAATAGCTATTGAAATATAATCAAATTGAACATTTTATTTTGAAATTATGTGCATCATACAGTAAGTCATATTTACTTACTGCTATAAAAATGGCTCTAATTTTATTTAAATCTGAATTATTTTGCCTGTAACTTACTTTCCCTGAAGTTCTGCTCACCAATCATCCATTTGCTCATTGGGTTCACTTTTCCATGATTTCTCAAATCTAAAAATCTCAACTCTGTCCTTGGGAGGAGATGGATATTCTCCATGTCCGAAACCTCCTTCTGTCCTATAACCTTCTAATAAAGCTATATACCGCTGATTTCTTCTGTATTCCGCTCTCCCTTCACCCTACTTACTATTGTTAACTGCTTGTGAGTAGTTGAAAAAATGTTATCACTTCCACTCTGAAATTATCAAGCTCTAATTCTGTAATTTTCTTCATTGTTCCATATCTCCCACAAGCAGTGGGTGCAAAAGGGTTATCCTGCTTGCCATTCCAGAGCACCCTCCCAAGAAGACAGTAAAACTGCATGCTGAGCCAGAAAGTGTATATGAGGGCTTACCATGAGCTAATAGCAAATGTGCAGTGAGGAGCCTAGCAACATGTTTTTTTTATAAATAGACAGTGTCACTCAGAATCTGCATTTATTACGTCAGCCACTGGGTATTGCCAGGAGATGTAACTTAGACACAAGAGACAAAGTGGCCTCCTTTAGTGGTATAGGCTTCTCTGGCACTGAAGGTTATTATTGCGATGAAATCATCACTAAGTCAGTACACATAGCAACAATGGAAAACAGGCACAGGAGTAGGCCATTCAGCTCTGCTCCACCATTCATTATGATCATGGCTCATCATCCAACTCAAGAGCTTGTTCGCACATGTCCCACATATCCTTTGATCCCTTTTACCAACTATATCCAACTTGTTCTTGAAACCCTACAACATTTTGGCCTCAGCTGTCTTCTGTGGTAGTGAATGCCACAAGCTCACTACTCACTGGGTGAGGAAATTTCTCCTCATTTCTGTCTAAATGTCTCCTAAGTGGGTGGCACGGTGGCACAGTGGTTAGCACTGCTGCTGCACAGCGCCAGAGAACCGGGTTCAATTTCCGCCTCAGGCATCTGTCTGTGTGCAGTTTGCACATTCTCCCCGTGTCTGTGTGGGTTTCCTCTAGGTGCTCCGGTTTCCTCCCACAGTCTAAAAATGTTCAGGTTAGGTGAATTGGCCATGCTAAATTGCCCGTAGTGTTAGGTGAAGGGGTAAATGTAGGGGAATGGGTCTGGGTGCGTTGCTCTTCGGTGGGTCAGGGTGGACTTGTTTGGGCTGAAGTGCCTGTTTCCACACTGTAAGTAATCTAATAAAAAAAGTAAACTATCTCACCCTTTTCTGGACTCCTTTCCCATTGGGAGGGTCCATCCTGTCTAGTCATGTTAGACATTTGTGGGTTTCAATGAGACTCTTCCTCATTCTACTGAGCGCCAGCAAATATAATCCCAACTGAATCAACATCTTATACATCAGTCCTGCCATCCCAGGAATCAGTCTGTTAAACATTCACTGCATTTTCTCTCCAGCGAGAACATCCTTCCTCAGATAAGAAGACTAAAACTGTACATATTATTCCAGGCATGGTATCACCAAGATCCTATTGCCACAAAGACAAACATACCATCTGCCTTCTTGACTGCCTGTCACACCCGCACATTTTCTTCAACGACATGTGTATAAGGATACCCAGCTCTTGTTGTACATTCCCCTATTTCAGGTTATAGCCTTTCAAATAATAATCCACCTTTCTGTTTTTGCTCCCAAAGTGATAACCTCACAGTTACTGATATTATACTGTATCTTCCATTCATTTGCACACTCGTGCAGATAGTCCAAGTCACACTGAATCTCTCTGCATATCTCTGCATTCTCCTCACAGTTCACCCTCCCACTCAGCTTTGTGTCATCTGCAAATTTAATGATATTACATTTAGTTTTCTTGTCTAAATCATTGATATATATTATGAATGCCTGGGGTTCTCGCACTGATACCTGGTATCCAACTAGTTAGGAAAAAAGCCCATTTATTCTTACTTTTTCTGTCTGTTAACTAGTTTTATATCCATTTCAATTCATTGTCCCCATCCCACATGCTTTAACTCTACAAGCTAATCTCTTGTGCCTTTGTCAAAAACCTTCTGAAAGTCTAAATAAACCACACCCCCATAGTCAACTCTACAAATTACATCCTCAAATAATTCTAGTAGCTTTGTCAAGCAAGATTTCCCTTTTCATAAATCCATGCTGACTCTGTCCAATCTTTCCCCTATTTTTCAAGTGCTCAGCAATTAAACCTTCCAGAATGGACTTGAGTTTTTTCCCTACTATTGACATCAAGCTGACTGGTCTATAATTCCTAGTTTTCTCTCTGCCTTTTTTTTTAAAGTCAGGGTTTACATTAGCTACCCTTCAATCTGTAGGATTCCTGAGGTGATAGAATCCTGCAACATGATCACCAGTGCATCCATTATTTCTCAGGCCACTTCCTTAAGTACTCTGGGATGTAGATTATCAGGCACCAGGGATTTAGTTGATTTTAGTTCCATCCATCTTTCCAACATTATTGCCTACTAATACTGATTTCCTTCAGGTCCTCCATCTCACTAACCCTGTTTCCCCAACATTTGTAGTATGTTATTTGTGTCCTCCTTTGTGAACACAGAACTAAACTATATATTTAGTTGGTCAGCAATTTCTTGCTCCCCATTATAAATTTCCCCTTTCTGACTGTAAGGGACCAACACTTGTCTTCAATAATTTTGTTCTCTTCAAATACATAGAGCAACTTTTACAGTCAATTTTCATGTTCTCTTACTGTCATACTCTGCTTTCCCTTTCCCAATCAATCTGTTTGTCCTCTTTCGCTGACTTCTGAACTGCTCCTACTCCTCAGGTCTGCTGTTTTTTTCATCCAATTTGTATGTCTCTTCCTTGGATTTAATACTATCTCTAATTTCCCTTGTAAGCTCATCCCCATGGGTCCTTGCACAACTAGATTGCCAATTATTCCCCAAGACTTTTACAAAAACACAGAAGGGAGATTTTCCAGCTGCTGTTTTTTTTTCCATCAATGTGATGTGACAAGCAGTTAATGGGACACTTATTTGCAAGGTAAATGGGTGGCATGTGCATCAGTGACTCATACTATACTGATTCACTTTAACAGCCATCAAACAGGGGTGTGGGTGCAAAGATGCTTTTCTGCATGCTCAGTCATTTTTTTTCCTCTTTAGTTTCTTATATGCAAGCAACATGTGTCCCTCAATCTTTAAAAAAATGCACATTTTTTTCATCAGTACAGCTTTGTATTGTATTGTATCAACTGCATTTGTTCTAGCCTTTTAAGAGTGGTTGATGTGCAATTTTCCACTTCATCCTGTTGGTGGATGTCCAACTCCAGAGCAAATATGGGTCAGGACCCTTATGAATAATAAATTCAAGCTAATTCCTGCAATATGATGATGGGTCAGCTTGGTGGAGAGTTGTTGAGTGGCAATCTCAACACTCTGGTTCTGCTGGGACTAGAAAATTTATGCGACAGTGTTCATGCATGCATAGTTGCATCATATGTAAGTAATCATTCCCTAAACATCTGTAATGCATTGCTACCCAGTACCTTTGACTTTAAACTAATAAAACTCTCATTCTTAAAACACTGTAGAAAAGATGGTTAAAAACAGAATAGCAGGCAGAAAGAGCAAGATGCAAATAACTATGCTGCTGAATATGTTACATTTACAAATACTATCGGGCCTAAAAATGAAAGTTAAAAGATGACCAATCTTAATTTGTTCCTGTTTAAATAACGTCCAATAAATCACAGAGAACAATGTGCAGTGCCTCGTGTTTTCCCTCAGATAATTTACATCTCTCAGACAACAGCCATTTTTGTAGATTGCAGATGGTCACACTGACAGGTTTTTGGGAAGTAGTCACAACTGGGAGGGCACATGACATTGAGGAAGAGAGAAGCCATTCTAAGCAAAGTGGCATGCTTTTTTTTGGTATTAAACTCTTTGACAATTGTTTCAATGTTTCACTGTTTCAGTTGATCTGTTCCAGTTATCAGTCCCAACATCCATTAAGATTATAGCTTACAAATTTCGGGAAGTGGTTGTAGTGCTAGTGTAGATTAGTGCAATTTTCCACCTCATCCTGTTGGTGGATGTCCAACTCCAGAGTAAATATGGTTCAGGACCTTTATGAATAATAAATTCAAGCTAATTCCTATAATATGACGATGGGTCAGCTTGGTGGAGAGTTGTTGAGTGGTAATCTCAACACTCTGGTTCACGTTGAGATTAGGAGAAAGTGAGGGCTGCAGATACTGGAGATCAGAGTCCAAGAGTGTGGTTCTGGAAAAGCACAGCCAGTCAGGCAGCATCCGAGGAGCAGGAGAATTGATGTTTCAAGCATAAACCCTTCATTATGGCTTATGCTCGAAACATCGATTCTCCTGCTTCTCAGATGCTGCCTGACCGGCTGTGCTTTTCCAGCATCACATTGTTCAATACTCATGTTGAGATTAGTGTAATAGATTAGTGTAGCATAGATTCAGAGGGTTGCTGCAGACTTGTTGGGTCAAAGGGCCTGTTTTCACACTGTAGGGATTCTATGATTCTATGAAAACCACATCAGTCAAAGCCACGAAAGGCTTTAAACACAAAGATTCAATTTTTAAATTTAAGACACGGGAAGTCTAAAAGTCAATGTCACAAAAAACAGAAATTGCTGGAGAAACTCAGCAGGTCTGACAGCATATGTGGGAAGAAAACAGAGGTAGCGTTTCAAGTCCAGTGACTCTTCAACAGAACTGTTAGTAGCTAGAAAGAAAGTGCTTTTATGCTAAAGCTGAAGTGGTGGTGGTGGTGAGGGTTCAGGGAAACAGACTAGAGGTGAACAAATAAGTGGAAACATAGCCCAGAGAGAGAGAGAGAGAGAGATAAATGGGGTAGATAAACAAGGAGATTATGGATAACAGGCCAGGACAGAAGAAAAGCTGAATAAGTGCGAATAAAAACTAACAATGAGAAAATTGCTTAGCTGTGCTGAATGCAATCCATATGATATGATAGTCAGCCTAGGAATATATGTGAAAGGGTGACTGTGCTAAAGGGGACCCATGTATTAACAGGACTGGATGTGGGGTGGCTAAAAAACATGGAAGGATGGAATCAGGCTATAAAGTCATTGAACTCGACGTTGAATCGCAGAGATGTTGTTCTTCAAGCTTGCACTGAGGCTCGCTGGAACAGGCCTGCAACAAAAATGTTGACCAGTGATGCAACAGCAACTGGAAGCTCAGAGTCAATCCTTGGACAGATTGTAGGTGTTCTGCAAAGCAGTCATCCAACCAGTGCTTTGTTTCCCCAATATAGAGGAGACTACACGGTGAACAGGGCATACAGTAGATTAGATCGAATAAAGTACGTGTAATTCAGTGTTTCACCTGGAAGGTATGTCTGGGGTCTTGGATGGTGAGGAGGGAGGAGATAACAGGAAGGAATTGCACCTTCTGTGATTACATGGGAAGGTGCCGTGTGAGTGAGAGGAAAAGTTGGGAATGGAGGAGGACTCTACCAGAGTGTACTGCAGGGAATGGTCCCTACGGAATGCTGACAAGGGAGGAGAGGGTAATGTGTGTCTGGTCATTCTTTCTTCCCACAGATGCAGCCAGACCCTTTGAATTTCTCCAGAAATTTCTGTTTTTTGTACAGATCTCCAGCAACTACAGTTCTTTGTTTTATTTTATAGGCATCAATGTCAATCAGGAATAATGATAACAGAGTATAAGTCTGGAATCAGTAGAAATTTAAAAATAACAACTGGCATCATTGTAGTGCTTTCAACATAATACTTTAACATAAAAAAAACACATCACACAAGTGATTATCACAGTGTAAGAAAGCGGCTATAAAAATGAGAATAGTCAGTCCAAAGATGACACGAATGGGTAAGAATTTTAGAGGTAGCAAGGTTAAAGCAGGGAGCGATGAGACAGATGCTACTGTGGTAAAAGTAGGAATCTGTCTGTTATGTGATCAAAAATTCAACTTGGGTTGAATCAAGTTTCTAATTTATAAACTGTATGCTTCAAGATAATGAACAGGAGTTGGAGTCAGGGGTGAGAGGACTAAATCATGGTCAAGGATGATACCTTTGATCTTCTCAATACTTAACTGGACAAAATTGCAGCATGCCAAAAATTAGATGGTAGATACTTAAACTGATAGCAAACGTATAATAGAAGAACTGAGAAGGAGGTGGAGGTAGAGTTTCTTATCATCAGTACACAAATGGAAGCTAAAACCATAGTTTTGCTGAATAATTGACTACAGTTTAATAAAAATTGCATTTTCACCAGATAGGATAAGAAAATAATTCCACAGATTGTCAAGTTGGTGGGATCTTTTAGGACAGAGTGAGGACTGCAGATGCTGGAGATCAGAGTTGAGAGTGTGCTGCTGGAAAAGCACAGCAGGTCAGGCAGCATCTGAGGAGCAGGAGAACCTACGTTTCGGGCATAAGCCCTTCATCAGGAATGTTCCTGATGAAGGGCTTATGTCCGAAACGTCGATTCTCCTGCTCCTCGGATGCTGCCTGACCTGCTGTGCTTTTCCAGCAGCACACTATGGTGGGATCTTTTGCCTGTTTAAACCCTCCCCTACCTGAGGCAGGTGTTCCACTTGTAGTCTAAGCTACATCAGCAATTTTCAGTGTATAAATGTTGCTTACTCTCTCGGTTCTATGCCCCCCTCTCACTTTGTTTTGATTACTGCATCCGAGTTTCAGAATTAAACCAGAATCCAGGAGACCGGTTGGAATGCATTGATGGGGGAAATGGAGATTCAATGCTTGCTCACTCCAAATTGTTTCCAGAAAGTCTTCTTCATAAATTCAGTTCACACATGCTAGAAAGATGAGAGAACAACAGGAGTGAGGAGTAACCGACTTACGAACAGCATTTGTCCTGAGTAAGAATTCAACGTGTGAGTGTGTTAAACATCTCAGTTTATAAGTTTATAGGTTTGCTAAAGGGACTAACAGAAACCAGCACCTGTTTTAAATCAGAGTCCTGAAACTGATACTGAGTTTCTTGCTGCTGCACATTAACTATTCATTACATAGTTTTGGCTAACTAAACTGGGGAAAGCCAAATGGAGCTGATGCGAGTTGCAAAGTCTAAAACAATGCATACTGAAGTTAGCAGGGTGTTTCTTAAGCTTAAAAACAAGCAGAGGCAGTAGAGAGAGTCTGACACTTATTAATGACATGTGAGTTCTTAGAACCTACAGATTATCAGAACTACCACAAATACAAGATCTCTATGTTGATGGGCTTGCTTAAACTTAATTCAATGAACTTGAGCAACAACTGGAGACACAGGAACAGAAGGTAAGAGAAACAGTGGTTATCTATGTACTGGAGAGGAAACAGAAACAGGAGAAACAATTTTAACAATCAGAAGGTGGCGACATTTAGCATCTTAATATCACCAGACAGAAATTGATACCACAAATATCCTGTCACAGATGGCACAACAAATAGAGGCTTCTGAGGTCCATCAAACTGAAAACACCAAACTAAGTCATCAATCCTTCTTGTAGTTCTGAAAAAGGTGCATAGCATGGGTTATGACCATTTGGAAACTTGGATTTTTAAAATAGAGACAGATAGATTTTGGTTGTAGCTCTGCAAAGGTAACTTTTTATTTGAAAAAGATTTAAGAAAGTCATTTGTAACACTAACCTAAATACATTATTCCTAAGAAAGCATGAGATCCAGGTAAGTACTTAGAAGGATACTTGTGATGTTAAATGATTTGATATTATTTGACAAAATGTTTATACTGCTGGGTTTAGGACAGAAAGACACAACAGACCAGGGCACTCAACTTAGTCTTGGCTTCGGTAAATGTGAAAATTCAAAAGTGAGTTTTCACTCCAGCAGAAGGGATTTAGTTAGTGAGGTCTCTAAGTTGTGAGAATTAACATAGAAGTTTTCAACCTGTCAGATGTGGAAAGAGGTTCAGAACAGCAACTGCGAAGAATTTCTAAAACTGTCTCTGGTGTATGTGAAGGAGAACAGCAAAGAATCAGTTAAGTAAGAAATTAAAGGGCTGAGATTGGAGTGATATTTCTTTGGAACTGAGAATCTTTAAAAGGAAATTGCTGGGAAATTGGTTGAAAATTTGTTTTGCTATTTGTGTTATATTCTTTCTAAATTGTCACATATGTATATAGCTTTTCTTATCTTTTGTGCAATAGAGTCCAAGAGCCATACTGCATGGAAACAGTCCCTTTGGTCTAACTATTCCACACTGATCATGTTCTCAAACTAAACTAGTCCCACCTGCCTGTGTTTCAAACATATCCCTCCAAATCTTTCATATTCATGTACTTATCCAAATGTTTTTAAATGTTATAATTGTACCTGCATCTACCACTTCCTCTGGCAGTTCATTCCACACACAAAACACTCTGTGTAAAAACAAAGTTGCACCTCATGTCTCAAATCTTTTTTCTGTCATCTTATAAATATGCTCCCTAGTTTTGAACCCATCTCCCTTAGGTTGCTATTCACCTTATCTATGCCCCTCATGATTTTATAAACCTCTATAAGGTCACCCCTCAACCTCCTACGTTCCCAAGAAAATCAACCCAGTCTATCCAACCTATTTTTATAACTCAAACCCTCCATTCCTGGCAACATCACGGGAAATCTTTTCTGAACTCTCTCCAATTTAATAATATCCCTCCTATAACAGAGCAACCAGAACTGCACACAGTACGCCAGAAGAGGCCTCACCAACGTCCTGAAAAAACTCAACATGACATCCCACCTCCTATATTCAAACATCTGAGCAACACTTGCATGTGCTAAATGCCTTCTTAACAACCCTGTCTGCCTGTTACACAAATTTCAAAGAATTATGTACCTGAATCTCCAGGTCTCTGTTCTACAACACTACCCAAGGCCCTACCATTAATTGTATAAAACCTGCCCTTCTTTGTCTTACCAAAATGCTTTACTTGCTTTTTATGGAAATTAAACTCCATCTGCCACTCCTCAGCCCATTAACCCAATTGATCAAGATTCCTTTGTAATTTTAGATAACCTTCTTCACTGTTCGCTGCACCATCAATTCTGATGTCATCCATAAATTTAGTAACCATGCCACCTGTATTTTCATCAAAATCATTGATACAAATGACAAACAAAAGTGGACTTGGTATCAATTCCGATGGAACACCACCGATCATAGACTTGCAGTTCAAAAAACTGTCCACCATCACCCTCTATCTGCTGCCATAAAACCAATCTTGTATCCAAATGGCAAGCTCACCCTGAATCCCATGTGGTCTAACTTTAATAATTAGTCTACCATGCGGGACCTTATCAAAGGCTAAATTCTAAGTAAACAATATCTATCACTCTGCCCTCATCAATCTCTTTGATTACTTCCTCAAAAAACCCAATCAAGTTTGTGAGAGAGGATTTCCCTCGCACAAAATCATGCTGACTATCCTAATCATTCCTTACCTCTCCAAATATATGTAAATCCTATCTTTCAGAATCACCCCATAACAACTTATGAATCATAGATGTCAGACTTACACGTCTATAGTTCTAAGGCTTCTCCTTACAGCCTTTTTTAACTAAAGGCACAACATTAGCTACCCACCAGCCCTCAAGCACCTCACCCGTGGGTATAGATGATGCAAATGTTTCTGCCAAAGGCCCTGCAATTTCCTCCCTCACTTCCCACAATGTCCTGAGATACACTTTATCAGATCCTGGAGATTTATCCACTTTTATGTTTTCTAAGACATCCAGCATTTCCCCTTCTGAAATGTGAACTGTTTTCAAAACATCAATATTTATTTTCTTGAGTCCTCTATCTTCCCCTTGTTTCTCCAAAGTAAAAACAGACATGAAATATTCATTTAATATCTCTCCCATCTCCTGAGGCTCAACATAGAGGTGACCTCGGTGATCTTTCAGGGACTCTATTCTCTCTCTCGCTGCCAGTATTTGGCCAATATCCCTCTAACCCCTTCCTATTCATATACCCATCCAGATGCCTTTCAAATATTGTAATTTTACCCATCACCACCATTTCCTCTTGTAGCTCATTCCATACACGTACCACTCTCAGTGAGTTACCCCTCAGGTTAATTTTAAATATTTCCTCTCTTAAACCTATACCCTTCAGTTTTGGACTCACCCACCCTAGAAAAGACCTTGGTTAATTACCCTATCCATGCCCCTTATGATTTTATAAACCTCTAAGGTCACCCCTCAGCCTCTGACGCTCCAGGGAATAATGCCCCAGCTTATTCAGTCTCTCCCTATAACTTGTGCTAAAGAACATCTGTAGCCTTGCATTATTATTTTAAGTGACTAATCATCACAGTATCTAACTGCAAAAATTAAACCTATACGCAAATCGCCAGATTTATTCTTGGATATGACTTGTTCTGTCTTGCTATCAGCTGGGATCATATCATAGACAATTATAACTGAACAGAAGACAAATTTACTGTCATGTGGGCTTAGACCCCTACTCTGCCGACATCTTGCAAAAAAGGGTTCCTAGCCCAGCTACCTCCTTTGCAGAGATGGGAACATTGTACAGGCCCTTCAGCCCATTGGGCCAGCACCACCTTTTCATATAATTATAATTGATTATCTGCTTCAATGCCTTTTTCCTCACATTATCACCGCAACACTTTACATCACTGGCATTTAGAAATCTGACCAAATGTATTCAATTATTGAGCATCCACAGCCCTCTGTGGTAGAGAACTCCAAAGATTCACAACCCTCTGAGTAAACAAAATTCTCCTCAGTCCTGCATGACTTCCCCCTTAATACGAAATTACGTCCATTGGTTCAGGTCTCTCCAACAGAGGACATCTCTTCCCTGCATCAACCCTGTTCATTGCTTTAAATATTTTGTAGGATTCATTCAACTAGATCACCTCTCATTCTTTGAAACTCAAGACATTACTAGTCCAGTTGCCCCAATCTCTCTTCATAGAACAGTCTTACCCTCACAGGAAACCAGTCTGGTGAACTTTAATGGCACTTCCCCAATAGAAATAATATCCTCTTAAGCTAAGAGGATCAAAACTGCACACAGTACTCTAGGTGCAATCTAATCAATGTCATTTCCAATTAATACAAGACTTTGCTACCCCTGTACACAAATCCCCTTGGAATAAAGCCTTCCTAATTGCCTATGGCACCTCCATGTTTGCCTTCAGTGACTTAACTGATGAAGATATCCAGGTCCCTTTGCCCGCCTACATTTTTTAATTATTTACCATTTAAGAAATAATCTGTGAATCTTTCTCCCTATCAAAAACCTCATATTTTTCCACACTGTATTCAATCTGCCAAGTTCTTGCCCACTAAACAAGCCTGTCCACATCTTCTTTAAGCCTCTTTGCATCTTGCTCCAAGCACACAAGCCAACCTAGTTTTGTTTTGCCATCCTTGGAAATATTACATCTGTTCCCCACATCCAAATCATTGATATCTATTGTGAGCAGCTGGGACCCCAAGCACTGATCCTAGTGGTACCCTATCAGTCGCAGCCTTGCAATGCAATGGCCCTTAATTGTGCTCAGGGCAATCTCTTGTGGGTGGCTTAATCAAACCTTTCCTGAAAAACCAAATTTTCTCTGTCCATCAATTACTCTGTATCAATTCTATGAGTAATACCCTCAAAATAACTAATAGAAGTTCAGTAAACATGACATCCCATTCACAAATTGATGGTATACCCATCAGATCATTATTATCCAAGCATACATATATCACATCCTTTATAATAGATTTTACCGTCTTCTCTGCTTCTGATGTACAGATGTAAAGCTAACAGGTCTGTAGTTTCCCAATTTCGCTCTCCTTCTCTTTTTGCAGTATGGGGTGACATTGCTACTTTTCAGTCTGCAGGAACGTGGCCAGAATCTAGACAATTTTGGAAGGTGATCATCAATGCATCCATTATCTCCATATTGACCTTATTCAACACCTTGGAATATAGATTATCAGGGGATCTTGGGGATTTATCAACCTTCAGTCCAATTAATTTCTCCAACACAATTTAATTATTAGTCCCAATTTCATTTGATTCTGCATCCTCGCTCATCTCTTAGATCTCTAATTCTGTGAGATTTCTTACATACTCTTCCATGAAGTCATACACAAAGTTATCATTCATTTTCTCTAAAAATTCTCTATTTACCGTTATAAATTCTCCCAAATCTGCCTGTAATGGGCCCACACTTACCTTCGCAAAATGTTTCTTTTTCATTTACCATTGAAGTTTTTACAGTCTGTTTCTATGTTTTTCGCTACTTTGCATTCATATTCAAAGTTCCTTTCCTTTATCAGTCTGTTGGTCTTTCTTTTCTGTATTCTAAAATCCTCGCAATATTCAGATTTATGACTATTTCTGGTAACTTTCTAGGCCTTTAATTCATCTTTTGCAATCCTTAACTTTTATTGTTAGCCACGGTTGACTGGCTGTTTTGGGAGCTTTGGGCCTTGATGGAAAGCATAGCTGCTTAAATGATTGTAAACTATCCATTGCCCGAGTGCCATCATACCTTTGAAATTATTCCCTCAATACTTCTCAGCTAATTTACCCCATTTACTTGAATAAATCTGTTCATATTGAAAACCCTGGCTTCAGATTGAACTACCTTTCAAACATAAGGTAAAATTCTATCATATAATGGTCACTCATCATTAAAGATTCTTTTACGGCAAGTGTTTGAATTTATCTTCTTTGTTACAAAGTATTGGATCTAAAATAATCTGTTCTCCAGTTGGTTGCTCAGAACAGTCCTCACAAAGTCCAGAAACTCATCCTCTACAACATTAATGCACATTAGTTTTAGCAATCTGTAGGCAAATTAAAGTCATCCATAATTGCTACATTACACACACTACCTGCTACCTTAACCTCCTGATTAATATCGTGCCCCACACTACCACTTACTTTGTGGTCAAAAACAACTTCTGCCAGTGTGTGTAACCCCTTGCCATCTTTTCTTTTTGATCTCCACACAAACAGATTTCACAATTTGTATTTCCTCTTGCATCAATGTACTGTTCCAGTCCTTAAGATAAGTGCAACACCACCTCATTTTCCTTTTTGCTATCCTTCCTAAATGTCAAATATTCTTAACTATCCAGTTCCTAATCTTGGTCAGCCTGTAATCATGTTTCTGTATCGACAATTAGATCATATCCATTTAACTCTATTTGTGCCTTTAAGTCATCTAACATTGTAAATGCTGCATACATTCAGGTAAAAATCACGAGGTATTGTGTGATTTTTAACTTTGTTCACCACAGTCCAACATTAGCACCTCCACATCATACATTCAGGTCGAGTGCCCTTAAAGTGCTGTCTTTTTGATATTATTCCTCATTGTAAGACTCACCTTCATTGTTAACACACACCTTCATGTTTCCTCCTTCTAAGTTCACTGTCACTTTTCTATTTCTTTACATCCTTCTAACTTGAGCTACCTCACAGGTTACCATCCTCCCGGGCAAGCTACTTTAAATACTTATTAGCACTAGCAAACCTTCAGTGATCTTAGAAGTCTTCATTTGCACACAGTATTGTTTGCACAGGTTCTATGCGGTGAGGGAACTATTTGAAAGATACATTGAAAAGGCAGTCCTCATGTCAACTACAATAAGCTATGCCTCAAACCACTCCTTTGGGTCCGAATGTCCTCTTGTCAAATTAGAGCATGTTCATGCCATTGACCTATTAATACACCGCATAGAACCTATGCAAACAATACTGTGTGCAAATGAAGACTTTTTTAAAAAGAGTCATTCATAACGGTCCACTATGTTACATAAAAACTCCTTCTAAACAGTGTGTTGAATTAGTCAAATCCCCGTAAAGTAATGCCAGCAGAAACCACAAGCACTTGAAGTGGAGATCAGAGAGCTTGAGCTGTCAATCAAGAGGGAGTCAGGTTTCAGCAGACTACAGATGTCTAGATTCTCTAAAGATGCATAATAAGGCTTTGCTGAGAGCCCAGACAACCACTAACCACTGTAACAATGCAAACTCAGGGAAAACATTGCTTTCTTGACACTTTAATTGCTGTGTTAAGAACAAATTAATGAATGAATTCTCCTAAAGCTTCAGCTGAAGATCCCATTGTCACGATTAGATCCATTGACCCTCTACACTGTGAAAATCAATGAATATGGAAATACCATACCTTTAAATGGACAGCATGGGGATAGGTAAAGAGGTGCAGCCTGGCATAAGAGGAGCATGATGGATCATAGAGTGACATGGGTTCATATGGAATGAAGAGAAGGGCATAGCCTGGCATGGGAGGCATGAGGGGTCAAAATCTTGCATAGGTAGCAAGCAGGATCGGGGTGGGTAGAGGGCTTTCTCGAGCATGACTCATGAGTTGCCCACATTGATGGTAACGGAGTTAGGGAGCATACAGATTCAATATTACCATTTCATTACCGAGATTGCTATGTAGATCCAAGCATCTGCATGGTGTAATCTGCCTCTGCATAAACAGGAAACTGAGTCATTTGCTTCATCAGACATGATGTAGTCAATCTTTTATTTTTATAGGCAGTCCAGCCTTCTCAAAATGAAGCTGAACTCAATACTTTTGCTGCTTTCCGCAACAAGAAAAATGGGCAAGAGGACAGGGAGAGGACTTCAGGTGATTGATATGGTCCTGGATGCCTTCGTGGTGGAGATAGATATGAGAGAGACAATGCTTCCACCATTGGTAGAAGGGTCAGTTTCCATGCTGTACAACTCTATGACTCTGAGTCCTCTGTAGAAAACTTGCTCTCCAGTGAGATGGCTCACAAGTCTCATTTCCTCAAATTATCCTCATTTGGCTGCAGCCACTTCTCCATGTGGCTCATTACTTACTGATCCCAAATTTTGTATCAGCTTTTAAGATATCTCCAGTACCAGTATCTGAGCTGATAACTGCAAGTATCATATTAAATGATGAGTGTTGTTCACCCATGTTGTAATGTTGGGCTCTCTCCTGTATCGAGGTTGCTATGGAGGGTCAGGTGGATTTTTTTGGCTGTTTGTAAGCAGAGAATCAAAACAAGATTTGGAGTGAAGTGACATAGAGTCATACAGCACAAAAACAAGCCCTTCATTCCAACTCACCATGCTAACCAGGTTTCCTAAACTGAACTCGTCCCGTTTGCCTGATTTTCACCTGTATCTCTCTATACCTTTCCTATCCATGTACCTGTCCGAATGTCTTTTAAATGTTGTAATTATATTCACTTCTATGACTTCCTTTGGCAGTTTGTTCCATATACGTACCACCCTCTGTGTGGAAAAATGTTGTCCCTCAAGCCCCTTTCCCCTCTCACCATAAACCTATACCCTCTAGTTTTGGACTCCCCTCACTCCAGGTAAAAGACCTTGGCTATTCGCCTTATCTATGCCCCTCATGATTGCCTATGTTGAAAGCATCTGCAGCTTGGTCTTCATGCCAGATAGCAGGATGAGCTTGTGCTCAGTGTTGAGAAGAAGCAGAACCATATCATCATCTGCAATGTTCTCACCAGGTGTCAGCTGTGTTGCAGTCAGGCCCATGATGTGGACAACCATCACCTCTGAAGAGCTCAAGAAATGCAGGTGTCCTTAACATGTGCTCTGTTCTTTTTGCATGCCACTTTCTCCAAAAGGGAGAGCATTGCAGTTTATTTGAGTGATGAGCCTGAAACTGAAAAGCTGAGTAGGTAGAGGTACATAAAGGTAGCAAGAAGTGGCTGCCAGACATACAGAACTTGTCGGTGAGTGAGGTGTCATAATTGGATTCCTGTTTGCTGGGAGTATTTTTGGCTGAGTGATGAGGGTAAGATGTTTTGAACAGCTTGAGGGGATGGTGACATTCTGAAGGTCATTAGGCTTCTTGTAGCATTGCTGCGAGATCTTCAGATCTAGATGCTTGCAATTGACCTCCAGAGTCATTTGCTGCCAGTCACTTAGAGTCATAGCATCATAGAGATGTACAGCATGGAAACAGACCAGTTATCCTAACCTAATCTAGTCCCATTTGCCAGCACTTGGCCCATATCCCTCTAAATCTTTACTCTTCATATCCCCATCCAGATGCCTATTAAATGTTGTAATTGTACCAGCCTCTACCACTTCCTCTGGCAGCTCATTCCATACATGTACCACCCCCTGCATGAAGAAGTTGCCCCTTAGGTCTCTTTTATATCTTTACCCTCTCACCCTAAACCTATGCCTTCCAGTTCTGGATTCCCCCACCCCAGGGAAAAGACTAAGTCCATTTATCCTATCCATGACCCTCGTAATTTTGTAAACCTCTATAAGGTCACCCCTCAGCTTCCGACGAGACAGGGAAAACAGCCCCAGCCTGTTCAGCCTCTCCCTATAGCTCAAATCCTCCAACCTAGGCAACATCCTTGTAAATCTTTTCTGAACCATTTCAAGTTTCACAACATCCTTCCGTTAGAAAGGAGACCAAAACTGCATGCAATATTCCAACAGTGGCCTAACCAATATCCTGTACAGCCACAACATGACCTCCCAACTCCAATACTTAATGCTCTGATCAACAAAGGAAAACGTACCAAACACCTTCTTCACTATCCTATCTATATGCGACTCCACTTTCAAGGAGCTATGAACCTGCACTCCAAGGTATCTTTGTTCAGCAACACTCTCTAGGACCTTACTATTAAGTGTCTAAGTCCTGCTAAGATTTGCTTTCCAAAAATGTAGCACCTCGCATTTATCTGAATTAAACTCCATCTGCCACTTCTCAGCCCATTGGTCCATCTGATCAAGCTCCTGTTGTAATCTGAGATAACCTTTTTCGCTGTCCACTACACCTCCAATTTTGGTGTCATCTGCAAACTTACTAACTGTACCTCTTATGCTCTCATCCAAATCATTTATATAAATGACAAAAGGTAGAGGAGCCAGCACCGATACTTGTGGCACTCCACTGGTCACAGGCCTCCAGTCTGAAAAACAAACCTCCACCACCACCCTCTGTCTTCTACCTTTGAGCCAATTCTGTATCCAAATGGCTAGTTCTCCCTTTATTCCGTGAGATCTAACCTTGCTAACCAGTCTCCCATGGGGAACCTTGTTGAACGCCTTACTGAAGTCCATATAGATCACATCTACCATTCTGCCCTCATCAATCCTCTTTGTTACTTCTTCAAAAAACTCAATCAAGTTTGTGAGACATGATTTCCCATGCCTAAAGCCATGATGATTATCCCTAATCATTCCTTGTCTTTCCAACTACATGTACATCCTGTCCCTCAGGATTCCCTCCAACAACTTGCCCACCACCGACGTCAGGCTCACCGGTCTATAATTCCCTGGCTTGTCCTTACTACCCTTCTTAAAGAGTGGCACCATGTTAGCAAACCTCCAGTCTTCCGGCACCTCACCTGTGACTATCGATGATACAAATATTTCAGCAAGAGGCCCAGCAATCACTTTTCTGGCTTCCCACAGAGTTCTAGGTTCACCTGATCAGGTCCTGGGGATTTATCCACCTTTATGCATTTCAATACATCCAGCACGTTGTCCTCTGTAATCTGGACATTTTGCAAGATGTCACCATCTATTTCCCTATAGTCTATATCTTCCATATCCTTTTCCACAGTAAATACTCATGCAAAATATTTGTTTAGTATCTCCCCCATTTTCTGCAGCTCCACACAAAGGCCACCTTTGAGGGGCCCTATCCTCTCACTAGTTACCCTTTTGCCCTTAATGTATTTGTAAAAACCCTTTGTATTCTCCTTTAGTCTATTTGCCAAAGCTATCTCATGTCCCCTTTTGGCCCTCCTGATTTCCCTCTTGAGTATACTCCTACTCCCTTTATACTCTTCTAGGGATTCACTCGATCTTTCCTGTCTATACCTTACATATTTTTCCTTCTTTTTCATAACCAAACCCTGAGTTCATCTGCCTTGCCTGTTAGGCCCCTTGCATTGAAATAAATGCAGTTTAATTTATTAGTCCTACCTTGTCCCTGCCTGCCCGGACTGTTTGACTCGCTTCTGTTTTCAACTGTGGGAAAGTGAGGACTGCAGATGCTGGAGATCAGAGATGAAAATGTGTTGCTGGAAAAGCGCAGTAGGTCAGGCAGCATCCAAGAAGCAGGAGAATCGACATTTCGGGCATGAGCCCTTCTTCAGGAATGAGGAAAGTCAAGACTTGCCCGAAACATCGATTCTCCTGCTCCTTGGATGCTGCCTGACCTGCTGCGCTTTTCCAGCAACACATTTTCAGCTCTGTTCTCAACTGTACCAGTCTCAGATTGATCTCTTTCCTGACTATCTCCCTGCCCCCACCCCCTTCCCACCTTACTAGTTTAAATCCTCCCGAGCACCTCTAGCAAATCTCCCTGCCAGTATATTAGTCCCCTTCCAATTTAGATGCAAACCATCCTTCTTGTACAGGTCACTTCTACCCCAAAAGAGATTCCAATGGTTCAAAAATGTGAATCCTTCTCCCATACACCAGCTCCTCAGCCATACAAGAGGTCATTGTAATGAGTGGTACGTCGGGTTCCAAGAGATCAATTGTGTTAGAGGACTGTTTAATCCGAGGTATAGACAGACGTTTCTGTGGCCAGTAGTGAAAAATCAGAATGATGTGTTGTGTTGCTTACCTGGTGCCAGGATGAAGGATGTCTCAGAGAAGGTGCAGAATGTTCTCCTATTCCTGCCCTCATTATCTCATGACACCGGGTGTAATCCAGATATTACTACTCTCGAGGACCTCCTTTTTAAATTTCTGTCTAACTCTCTGTAATCTCCCTTCAGAATCTCAACCTTTTCCCTTCCTATGTCAATGGTTCCAATGAGGACAATGACCTCTTGCTGGTCCCTCTTTCCTGTGAGATCATTCTGCATCGTCTCTGAGACATCCTTGATCCTGGCACCAGGGAAGCAACACACCATTCTGATTTTTCGCTGCTGGCCACAGAAACGTCTGTCTATACCTCGGATTAAACAGTCCTCTAACACAATTGATCTCTTGGAACCCGACGTACCCCTCATTACATTAGAGGCAGTCTCAATACCAGAAACTTGGCTGCTTGTGCTACATTTCCCTGAGAATCCATCACCCCCTACATTTTCCAAGTCAGCATACTTGGTTGAAATGAGTATAGCCACAAAAGACTCCTGCTCTAGCTGCCTACCTCTCTTACCTTTCCTGGAGTTAACCCATCTATGTGACTGTATCTGAGACATTCCCCCCTTCCTATAACAGCCATCCATCACATACTGTTGCTGTTGCAAATTCCTCATTGCCTCTAACTGTCTCTCCAACCGATCCATTCGATCTGATAAGATTCGCAACCAACAGCATTTATGGCAGATATAATCCGCAGTAACCCTTAAACTCTCTTTAAACTCCCACATCTGACAAGAAGCGCATATCACTCTACTAAAGGCCATTTTTGCTCCTTCACAATTTAGAGAACCAGAAAATAACACCGTCTTATTCCTCTACAAAACACTGCCCCAGGTTAAATTAATAGTTGTGGCTTATATTTTAAGTTTAATTAAAAGACATATCGCAAAAAACATATAATCAAGAAAGAACCCACTCTACTCACTACTGCAGACTTTCTGTAGATCACACTTAAAAACAATTAACTTATCTGCTTCTGTGCTGTGAACTTTGCCCAAACATTTCCTCCAAGATCAGTTGTGAATTTCACTGTTTGTTAATTTTCCCAGGCGTACTCCGATGTCCAGCGATACATGAATTCAAACAGAAAAGGCAGTAACTGTGCAGGTTCACTGCTGTGTCAGTTTCTTTCTCTCTCTCCCCTGTACTGTCCTCACCATGTGCTTCCTTTGTCTGTTCTTCTCCCTTTTAAAACTGCTGTTGTTTTGACTTTTTTTTTTCCAAAGTTCCAAAACAATGCAACATCATATAAAACAGTAATTACTGCTCCTGGAATTCAAGGAAATCACCTCCAACACCTAAAATACCTCAATAAAGGAGCAGCCATTACAGCCATGTAGACCTTAAAGAGTTGGTCAACAGGGCTTATGCAGGAAACATCAACTGCCCTGCTCCTCAGATGCTGCCTGGCCTGCTCTGCTTTTCCAGTGCCACACTTATTGACTATGATCTCTAGCATTTGCAGAGCTCACTTTCTCCTCACACAGATCAAGATGTCAATTACATTGACGGGCTCGGTAGACAACTTCTTGTTACTGTCAAGAAGCACAACGGAGTTGGCTTCAACTTGTTAGAGGACACCACAGAACACTCAGCTTCTCCACAGACTCTCCTTAATCTCCGATTGTACTGCAGATCAAGAGACAAAGCAAGTGCAGCTCACATACCTATTGCAGTCTCTTGCATCTACTCTTCTTGACGAACTGTGAGGATACAGCAACATTCTCTTCCAAACCCAGAACTCATCACAACTTCCTCAAAAATATACCTAATTTCAGAAACTTTCATGCCCCCTCATCTGCAAGTTGATTGTTTGGATTTTAAATACCATTACCTTTAACCCCTCTTCAAGGTGAATGTTTGAATTTTGATGAGTGGCATACACAATTGTCATATAGGTCAGCATTTCCAGATTTGGAATGTGGGCATCACATCAGCTATTAGGGAAAATATTATGCTATCACCAATTTGATTCCTTTGAAGTTTCAAGATTAAACACCAACAAAGCCATGCTGCAAGTGGCTGATGTTGTAGCATGCTCTCCCAAAGGCCACTGGGATACTGGGCTGCTGCAAATGGCAATATTATGGATCTGAATTTTGCAGCAAATGTATTTCAAAGAAATCTTAAAAATAGGCTTGTTTACAGTGTTTGTTTTACTGTATATACTCTGCAACATTAGTAGTTACGATAATATTGCAGTTGTTTCTACAAGTCCATGTAAAATTTGGTTTCCTATCACTTGCCACAGAGGCTTTTATCCATAAAGTAACATTTTGTCCCTTTTTGAGAAATTAATGTTGTTCCTAAGCCTAGGTTTAAGTTTTTTTCTAGATTCTGTTTGTCTTCAGTGACTCTAAAAATGAAATAATGAATTACTGAGAGAAACCAAGGCAATTGTAAAAAGGGCATGCTCCCAGCGATGCTTTCTGATTTAAATCATTACACATTCAGGCATTTTACAAAGTAGACTCAAAGAATTAAAAGCCAGCTTTTGTGAAACTATTAATAACATATTAAGAGAAGACAATTTATACCAAAGTAGTGAAATGGCACATTCTTTGGAAACTAAATTAACTGCAGCCATAGAAACACTTTCATACTTATTATGTATCCTTGTGTTGATGCAATTATCAAAAGAAAATCTGACAGCATCAAATTTAATTGAATTAATTGAACTGGGTGAATAATCACTAAATTCCTGTTATTTCAAATTTCTCCTGAAAACTAACACTGGCATTCTAAAACTGCTTATAATTTGCATTCTGAAATACAATAGAAATAACCTTACAGGGATCTTTGTATTCAGAAAGTCAGTTTTGGATTCAATACAAAAATGAAAATGAACATACTGCAGTTAGCAGTGAATCTTTCCTATTATTTAACCCATTATTTTTTCACTTGGGACCAGTCTCTGATCAAGTACTAGATAGTATTTTCAAGTTCAACAGTTATATTGCAATTTCAAAATTTCCACTGCTGTAGTCAAAATTTGTTTCAGTACTTGACTGCACCAAATGAAATAAGACATTGATACATTGAAAGAAATATTTTTGCAGGTCTGTGTACCAAATACACACCTTATATAGCATTATCTGATGCACCTTGACATCTGCTACAACATGCATTGCTCCTCTCTCACACTAATAGAAAACCTGCACAATTCCCACTCTGTTTAATCATTTCTCACTTCAACAAGTGTTTCTCACAATTCCCAAAGCCACTCTTACATTTACACTTTTTGAATTCAGATCATAAGGAAACAAACAATCTTACAATATATACGTGTTATGATCTAACACAGAAAGTTATCTCCAAACAGCGAATCATAAAAACCTCAATCCAACCATATTCATGTAGAAGCAGTTAAACCTGCCCGCATCTGCATATTTAAACCTTTAGTAAAATACAATTGAATTCAAATACTTAGCTTTGCAAGGGAGGGAACACTATCCCTACAGCTATTTCTCGTTCACTGTGCCAAATATGTACCAGACAAAAATGCACAAAACAAAAATAATTAATGAAGAGGAAACTTATTAAAATGCATTACATTCCTTCCCTGACTGAGTGTTCCTTGCTGCCTTCTTTACACCTCAATGCAACTGGACACAAGAAGTCTGAACCAAAAAATACACAAATGGCACCAAAACCAACAGGGTGCACAGAAAACTGCTAGAAATCTTTCTTACAAAAGTAGAAACACTCTCATAGGATTGGGAGTGGTTTTGGTAACAGAGACTGGTGGAAAGTCTGGATGTGTTACTTGTGTTAAGAAACCAGGCTAATATGTGGCTGGAGCATATCATACACTGGGCCCTCCTAGTGGATTGCTGGCCTGGGTAGCCACCTCAAGTACACAGACTGGACAGACCTGACCAGCTCCTAGCCACCATTACCCATGCACCAGGTCAAAGCCAAGACCTGGTTCATCTCGCGCTGGATGTGATCTGACTGAACTAATGTCAAGTCAGCAGAAATTTGGAGCCCTGTTTGTCAGCAGGTGGATAGAGCTGCCATTAGCCTGGGTGGTCAACTACTCACTGTGTACAAATCGGTATTTTCGAAAAATCCAGGTACTTTTGCTGTGAAACGTTAAAGTGTTGAAATTGGAATCATGTTTTGGGTCGTTTGTTGACACAAGTGCATTTCTCAAATGCATTAAAATTTGAAATCAAGGTCATGGACACCTATGCCATTCAACAAAATTCACCTGTTTTAAAGCAGCACTTAAAAGGAAACACGTGCTTAAACAGTGCTCTATAAAGTGAATACCTGAAAAGAAAAGTGTTAATCGCTCAAAGGTAAAAACTGAAGTTGCCATAGTCTTAGAGGAGCTGAAAATGTGTTGCTGGAAAAGCGCAGCAGGTCAGGCAGCATCCAAGGAGCAGGAAAATCGTCGTTTCAGGCATGAGTCCTTCTTCAGGAATTCTTAGAGGACCACTCTCTCATTAGGGAGAGAGATTTTTAAGTGTGGTTTATCCTAAGGGTGATTATACCTTCGGAGAGGAGTAAAGTTGAGAAGGCGTGACCTTCATGGTGACCTCAGATAGTATGGGAACTGAATCCACATTGTTGACATCACCGTGCATCAAAAAACCAACAGTCCAGCCAATTGAACTAACTTAGCCTCATCCAAAGTACCTATTAAGCCGTCAGAACTCTGAAACAAACTTTATTAAGTAGGATTAGTGAAAGGGCATGATCAAAAGGCAGCAACTCCAATAATGTAGTACTTGTTCAATATTCCAACAGCGTCTGCCAAGGAATGTGCTCAGATCTCTGGGTCGGTACTTGAATCTGCTCAGAGAGAGTATATTACGACTGAGCTAAGGCTGACACCTAAGTATAAGCAAACTTAACATCAAAATGTACATATTATTCTTTCATTTACAGGGAGAATAAACACAAAATTCAAATTGCTAATTGCATTTTAGGAAGAATTCACGTTTTTATCAAAAGGCTAGGGGCTGGCTAGCTCTGAAATGTCAAACGCTGCTGCCGTCTATGTCTTCTGATAATTTGATAAGTCTGTAGCTTTGAAACTCAAATGATAAAACTGGGAGGCTTGAGTATTACACACAGCAATGTAAAAATAAAAATTTTTCATCACTAATTACATAAGACAATAAGAAATAGAAGTAGGAGTAGATCATTTGGCCCTTTATGTGACACCAGAATGCTTTATTTTGTTCCCAATATTCCAACACAAAAATAATGTTGCTGATGGGAACTACTACAGATTGCGTTAAAACACACTATGCATTTTACTCTGTAAAGTTTATTTAATGAATTTATTCTGTAGCTAAGTATTGCTTTTAGAATTATTTCTGAAGAAAGCACAATTTAGTAATCATATACTGGTTTAGAAGTATGTATTTGAGATTTAACAATATGCCTTTTTCCAGTCTCTAATACAGGCAAACAGTGAAAACAATCATGCCTGTTGCATAAAATATCCAAATGCTTCAAATTCATTATTCTCAGTTCAAAATCAAAGTCATTTATCTTTGCAAACTCTCTCATAATGTGTTTATAGCCGATACAAAATGTATGCTAATCTCCTCAAGTTAGCTGCTCTTTTTGAATTCAAACAGAACAGTTGAGGGAAATACTACTGAGGACCCCCATAGATTTATCAGCATGAAGCCTGAACTAAGTTCCCATGAAGCTGCATGCCTCTGTAACCAAAAAAAAAAATAGAAAACCACGTTCACGTGAGGTGTGGAGAGTTTTCTTCTGCTTCACCATGTGGTCCTCCAAGATGGTGTGAAGACACACACGGCCAAATTTTCTCTGAATGATGCCTGATGCTTGATGTGGCTGGCCAGGCCATATGGCATCAATTGATTTGCTATCAGCTTGCCCAATGATATTTCAGGCACAGGCAGTGCCATTGAAGTAGAAGCTAGCAGGAAGAACCAGTCATCATTCAGAAGTTCAGGAGTTTATCTGGTCCTGGGAGTTTGCACATGGCTTCTGAGGCACTGTGAGCTCTGTGGGCACAAACGTTTGTTTCTGAGTTACAATTTGATGCACTTATTTATTTGATGTATTTTACTTGTAATGCCAACAAAGATGTGAGAATTTACACAATCAGCTGTGCTTGGGAGAGAAGGCAAGTGAGGGGCAAAGGAGGGAAGGGCAAGTTGAGAGAGGAAGGATTGGTGAGTAGGGAGAGGCAGTCATCTGGAGGTGGGAGATGCCAATATGGTAAATTATTAAGAATTGGTAAGTTAAAGTTAATAAGATGATTTGTGACTCAGTTAGGTTCAAGGCAGGAAACAGGAACATTTTAGAACTACTAAGTGATAGAAATTGTACTTAACAGGCTCGGAGACTTGTGAAAGGTGCTGTCTTTCTGAAATCCCTTCCTTTTATTATAAAGTGAGTTTCTGGAATTTCTCATGTAATCAATTAACTGCAGTGATTGTCAAATATAAGAGAAAGTGTTTCATCTGGATGCAGTGTAATTTTATTGGTTTAAGTAGGGCTATAAAGGGTAATTACAACTGTTCATTTTAACAGGCATGTCTAACTAAAGAAAAATACATCTTTTTCTTCGACGAGTGGGTATAAGGGTATAAAAATCTGAAAGGAATGATTTGTGCACCACTATGACTATGTTATATGTAATTACTGGTAACTATTGGTAATATAGTTTAAAATTTCAGAGGACAGAGACCAAACAATTCGGTCCTACCCTGGTCTCAGTAAAATGCCTATCACATCAATCACACTGATGTGTAGTAAACTACTTCGATATCAATAAAAAGCATCTTCTCGTCAAACAAGTCACTCTCGATCAAATAGATCCCTGCACTTTACAAGCGTAGTGGGAGCACAGCCATCCCATAGTGAGATGTAGACTCAGTTTTATCGCACGTTCAATAACTTGAACATGTCCTGGATATCAGCAGACAAATTAATTTTGCACATGGATGGTTTAAAAAAAAGACATGACATTGGATATTGTGGGAACCCCAAGGGGTTGATCACAAAATAAAATAAACAATGGAAGAGAATGGATGAAGATCTGATGCTGATTAGGAGATGGAATGATTCCTTGTGAGACGTGGAAAACACACTTGTTTTTGCCTGGCAGCTCTTTATGGATAAGGTGAGTATTGTTAAGAATTCAACTCTCCACGCTGAAAATGGAGATTGAGAATTTTCAGAAAGTACTGTGGGGTCAGTGAACTGGTCTACAAATCCTAGTTTGAATTGCTGTTATTTTCTTCATTGCTAAAGGTCAAAGGAGAGTACATTATTTCTGCTGTGGAAATTCAAAGTTGTAAGTGATCTAATTGTGCGCCCATTAATTTTTACCAATACCACCACTAAATCCAATGCTAGTTCTGATGGTCTGTAAAATCCAATGATACAAGAAAATCTTAACAACTCACTTGATATTTATTCTGCAACACAGAGATCACAAAGGCGCAGTATGTTATATAACTGGAAGTCTATCCTCAGTGCAAGAGCATGTGAAGCATGTATTAAATGTTAAAACCTGACCGACTGAAGTATCCATACATGTTGGGAACAGGACTGAAAGCTTTGAAATTAACTCTCAAAAATCTCTGAAAAACAATAGTGTTTTTACTCTGTCTCTGATATCAAATCTCAAAAGCTGAATTGAGGAACATATGACTGAAACTTTGTGCAAATAGGGATTTTTTTTTAAAACCAAGAAACTTCTAAATGTTTACTGAATAAATCAGGCTTGATATGGTACGCATCAGAATCAAATAAATCAGAAAAGTTACCAGTTCAATCCACTGTCTGTTTTGTGTTAGTTGAGCACAGCAAGGGAGTTGTTATTGGCCTTGAAATTTCTCCACTAAGCAGGAAAACAAGCAGGGTCCAGCTCCTGATCATTATCCACTGACCCTGTTTGAAAGGTTACATTTTTATATACTGATTGAGGGCAGAAAAGGGCTCAGCTATGCTGCTCTCCCATCAAATTAACAGGCTACATTCACGGTCAGAAAAAATATATGTATTTTTAATACGTTGTATTTCATTTTATTTTGCTCATCAAGGTGAGGAATACTGAAAAAACAACTATCCTACTTCAGGCTACTAGCATCAAGATCAAGCAACGGAACTCAACTATAGTGTGGTCAGGTTAGAAGTCCCAATAAGGAATCTCAGTGCCAGGTTCAAATAAATACCAATGTGAAACATATTTCACTTTTCATACTAGTCATTTTGTAGAATAGAATTGCCAATCCTTCCAAATTGGCCTGGCATCTCCCAGAATTGGGCACAGACTTCTGAAGTGTCCCATCTAGTGGCATGAGTTAATATTATGCTTTATATTTCCTCTCATACTACCTGATACCACAAGCTACTGCTACAGCAAAACATTCTGCTCTTTGACATTTACCCCCAACCACTGTGTCCACCACCTCAGAAAGCCAGGGAAGCTAGTGAGTCAGGAGCAAGAAGAGAATTGGGATGAGAGTGAAAGATGCTCTGCTGGAGATCTGGAGATTAGATAGCATATGAAGACTGGTACTTGGACATAAGGATAAGAGGTATAGTGGAGATTGGGGATGTTGAGAAATAATGGGTTTGAAGATACAGCATATTGAGTGAGACTGACCATCAGACAAGAAAGGAAGAGAAAAGAAAACTTGATAACTTGATGTGCATGGTATCCAGCTTTTCACATAATGCCATCAGAGCTGTGGCAATCTTGCTGGATTACCGTTACAATGCAGCAGCCAGTAAAAGAGTGAATAAAGCCAAGGAAATTACAAAGCATAAACCATGAATAATTGTTTCCACTAATGGACAAAAGCCAACCATTTGGGCTGGAAGAGCCAAAGCAATATCTCTCATTATAAGTGGCGACTGAGGCAGACACACAAACATGATTTTTAAAACAGGGATTATGTAAGAAATAAAGAATCTAGATTTAACAAAAACGGTGGCATCAACATGACAATGTACTCAGCATTTGTGCAATGCGAACTGGATTTGGTTGTTGTACCAGAATGACATACAGTGGCTTACAATCAACACAGGTAGGATATTAGGTGCTACAATTAGTTGTTGAATTACTATCAGTTATGAGGGCAGTCTGAGTATTATTAGTATTATTCTTGCTTATTGATTCAATTGCATTAGGTTATTATTAGTTATTAATGGAATTAAAGATCCTGCTATCTCTGGATTCTCTTTTGCACATTTGTCCCTCATCTTCAGTTTCCCTCACTGCCCTCTAAAACCCTTTCTTACTTGTTTGTTCTTCAAACTTCTTGCAGAAGTGGGTACAAAACCATGAGGGCTCCACTCCTCTATGAAGATAATTTTGATATCTGCAGATGTCACATGGTCAGAATGTTATCAGGACTGGTAGCTCTACCATCAACAAACAATATCATCAATTATTGAAAAAAAAGCTTTTTGTTTTTGTGTTGGAAACCCATGCCTGGTGGAAGAGACATCGATTCAATCAGACACAACCAAAACACAAACAAAACGAAAGAGATAATCCAAAGTTAGCTTACACTTCTTTCAAAAATGGGAGAGTTTAATTTTTTTGCTACATAATCGTTTTGTAAGACTACCATACAGGAAAAGAACTGGTTAAATCATTTCGCGAACAGTGTGCTGCTGTAGTTTTAGTCATGTGGCTTCAAACCCTATCCCGGCTGCAGTAGTTCCCAGGACTTACCTTCTTACCTTGTCCCATGATGATGCAGCTGCCAAGCTACCTCAGACATCTCAGATCCAACATAGCCAAGATCTTGGGAGTAGCAGCAGGTACTAAAGCCGGTGCAGAGGTAGGCCAAGCGGCTTCCTTTTGTGCTGTCATCATTGCATGTGATCAAGTTTCTTTGCATAATTTCACTGTAAAAGTGTGACTGTGATAATGCTTGCAGTTTGGACATGGTCAAACAGTAGGTCGACCCTTACTACTACTGTTCAAAGCTGGCGAGATCACACATGCAGTCCTTAGCAGTGATTAGATGGTATGGTAAGGAAAGACTTTGAGGAATATACTAGACATGTGCAATGTGTTTAAACTTCAGCTATTTATGTTCAGCACAGTAACCTCCACTGCCTGCTTTACATAATTACTGCAGCGAGCACTACCCACAATGTTAATTCATGGCTGCACACAGCCGCAGGGCCATAATATTGTGGCTAGTGCTACTTAAACAGAGTCTGCATCTCTTAAAGTGGACTTACATTGTGGCTGCAAGAAGTGTTGGAAGTCATTTGATAACTGAATCTATGCTGTGATAGTCTGAAAATCAGCTGTAGAGCATATACTAAGTTTGCAGAAATTGTACTAGAAGTCTTGGTCGAAGTCTTGGAAAAAACAGTCTTACTGCACTTGGAGGGGAAAAGGAAGGCCTTTCAAACAGATTCTCAGAACAGAATGAGAATAAGCAATGACAGAAGTTAATTCCAGTAGTGCTGCTCCAAGAATCTGGATGAAGGCTACAGGTTGAACTATCTTGCACGGGATATCAGGTGAATCAATTCACTTTCAAGTGGCATGTCCTACCACTGCACATATTATTGAGGCAAGGATTGGGTTTGCATGTGATGAGACACTGAGAACAAATGTATAGGAGCCAAGTCAGGGGAAAAGGGTATTATAGTTCTGAGCTCACTGGAGGGTGAAGGCACATACTAGTTCAGCTGCAAAGGACATAGCTGAGAACCTTGATGGGTCAGATTACAGAAAAAGGCGTAGATAACAAAATGTTTGAGTGCAGCTTTTCCAATCCACCAACATCAGCAAGCATATGAGGCTAGCCATAATTTGGCACAGAGTTTGACACAGACTTTGGAGCACATTGTTCCAACTTGAAATCCAACTCATCTGTGACACTCATCAGCAAACAACATAAATGGCCAATGTATTGCAGCGCAGACAGCTTTCTATGGAAGGTCTGTGTGCAGCACTGGAAGCTCAGTTTGCTGCCAGCATGTCCTCGGACAAAAGGAACTTCAGCAGCAGTCCATTATATTCTTCACAACAGTTCGGTACATTTGCTGAGATACTGCACTGGAACAGAAACAGTGGCTCCATGTAGAATATGCTAGTGTTCCACTCAAGATAACAGAATTCATGCTGCTATCTCTGCCATCCCAGACAATTCAGGCTGCTGAAAAGAGGCTAAAACATTCCATCTGATTGAGCCTTTCAGGATTTGAGCTGCTTGAAGTCATCCTTTGAGAACTGGGAACACCTCAATGCAAGATCAACAATCTAATATCACCCAATCTGCAGTCACTGAAAAAGGACCTCATGGCAGCACAAACAGAGGCAAACACACACAACAGAAAAGAATTCCTCCTCACCTCTGTCTTAATTCTGTAATGCATGTTTCAAATGGTAAGAGAACAGACAAGTGTGCTTGGCTTACTTATGTCAGAAATTAATTTCAAAAATTTGGATTGGAATATGCATTTTCTCATAGTTTTCATTTGTGTGTCACTGGAAGGTGTAATCATAGTGGTCAGTGATAAAATAAATTTAGTTAAGAGAGCAAGAAATTGACAAATGGAGCATAGAAAAATATGAAGTTGTACATTCTGGGGGAAAAAAATACAGAAAGCTAAAACACAGGTGCAGCAGGTAATCAGGAAGGCAAATGGAATGTTGACTCTTATTTCAAGAGGGCAGAGTGTAAAAGTAGGGAAGTCTTACTGCAATTATATAAGGTGCTAGTGAGACCACATCTGGAGCTGAGTGTCTTTGTAACTTCCTGACTCAGAGATCTGTGGGGGCAGAGTTTTTGTGTATATTTAAGACTGAGATAGATAGATTCCTGATCAGTTTGGGAATCAAGGGTTATGGAGAAAGGGCAGGAAAAAGGACATAAGGAATATCAATTATCCATGATCATACTGAATGGCGGAGCAGGCTTGACGGCCTGAACAACCAACTCTTGCTCCTATCTCTTATGGTCTTAAAAAGAGCATTAAACAGTTGGAGAATTGGCTGGTTAAAGTTACTGCTGTTGCTCACAAAATGATCTTAACATGTCACGTCATCTCAGCCACAGGATATATCTGTTGGAGGGCATCAGGATAGTGTCTAGGCCCAACCATCTTCAGCTGCTTCATCAATGATCATCCTTCCATCATAAGGTCAGAGGTGAGCATGTTGACTAATGAATGCACAACGTTCAGCGCAATTCACAACTTCTCAGATGATGAAACTGTCTGTGTTCAAATGGTCAGAGTATTGAGTACAGGAGTTGGGAGGTCATGTTGCAGCTGTACAGGATATTGGTTAGGCCACTGTTGGAAAATTACATGCAATTCTGGTCTCCTTCCTATCAGAAAGATGTTTTGAAACTTGAAAGGGTTCAGAAAGGATTTACAAGGATGTTGCCAGGTTTGGAGGATTTGAGCTATAGGGAGAGGCTGAACAGGCTGGGGTTGTTTTCCCTGGAGCATTGGAGGCTGAGGGGTGACCTTATAAAGGTTTACAAAATTGTGAGGGGCATGGATAGGATAAATAGGCAAAGTCTTTTCCCTGGGGTGGGGGAGTTCAGAACTAGAGGGCATAGGTTTAGGGTGAGAGGGGAAAGATATAAAAGGGACCTAAAGGGAACCTTTTTCATGCAGAGGGTGGTACATGTATGGAATGAGCTGCCAGAGGAAGTGGTGGAGGCTGGTACAATTGCTACATTTAAGAGGCATTTCGATGGGTATACGAATAGGAAGGGTTTGGAGGGATATGGGCCGGGTGCTCGATTGGGTTGGGATATCTGGTAAGCATGGACGGGTTGGACCGAAGGGTCTGTTTCTATGCTGTACACCTCTATGACTAGACTCTATGACCTGCACATTCAGACTTGGGCTGATAAGTAGAAAATAGCATTCATGCTAAACAAACACCAGACAATGAGCATTCCCATCAAGGCAAAATCCAACTGTCAGCCCTTGATGTTTAACTACATTACCAGCATTGAATCCTCCACAATCAACATCTCAGAGATCACCATTGAGCAGATGCTGAACTGGACCAGCCATATAAACACTGTGGCTACAAGAACAGGTCAAAGCTCCCTGGGTAACTCACCTCCTGATTCCTCAGAACCCATCTACCATGCAAAAGTTGTGAATACATCAAGTAGCTTGACACCATCCAGGCTAAAGTAATCTGTTAACTAGCACTCCATCGAACACCATCAACATTCATTCCCTCCACCACAGTGGCAGCATTGTGTATCATCTACAAGATGCACTGTAACAACTCACAATGCTCCACTGATATTTTTAGACAGCACCTTCCAAACCGGGTAAAAACAAGGACTGCAGATGCTGGAAACCAGAATCTAGATTGGAGTGGTGCTGGAAAAGCACAGCAGGTCAGCCAGAATCCGAGGAGCAGGAAAATCGACGTTTCGGGCAAAAGCCCTTCATCAGGAATAGAGGCAGGGTGCCTGCAGAGTGGAGAGATAAATGAGAGTGGGTGGGGGTGGGGAGAAAGTAGCGTAGAGTACAATAGGTGAATGGGGTGGAGATGGAGGTGATAGGTCAGGGAGGAGGGTGGGGGAAGGTAGCAAAGAGTACAATGTGGGAATGGGGTTGGAGATGAAGGTGATAGGTCAGAGAGGAGGGTGGCGTGGATAGGTGGAAAGGAAGATAGGCAGGTAGGACAAGTCATGGGGACAGTGCTGAGCTGGAAGGCTGAGCTGGGGTGAGGTGGGGAAAGGGAAAATGAGGAAACTGGTGAAATCCACATTGATGCCATGGGGTTGAAGTGTTCAGAGGCGGAAGACGAGGCATTCTTCCTCCGGGCGTCGGGTGTTGAGGGAGCAGCGGTGGAGAAGGCCCAGGACCTCCATGTCCTCGGCTGAGTGGGAGGGGGAGTTGAAATGTTGGGCCACAGGGCGGCGGGGTTGATTGGCGCAGGTGTCCCAGAGATGTTCCCACGCTCTGCTAGGAGGTGTCCAGTCTCCCCAATGTAGAGGGGACTGCATCGGGAGCAACGGATACAATAAATGATATTGGTGGATGTGCAGGTGAAACTTTGATGAATGTGGAAGACTCCTTTGGGCCCTTGGATGAAGGTGAGGGAGGAGGTGTGGGCACAGGTTTTGCAATTTCTGCGGTGGCAAGGGAGGGTGCCAGGATGGTCCCAAACCTCCATCCAAGGCCCCAGAAGACATGCAGGCCCTGGGCCTCCTCCACCGCTGCTCCCTCATCACCTCACGCCCGGAGGAAGAACATCTCATCTTCCGCCTTGGAACATTTCAACCCCATGGCATCAATGTGAATTTCACCAGTTTCCTCATTTCCCCTTCCCCCACCTCACCCCAGCTCCAGCCTTCCAGCTCAGCACCGCCCTCATGACTTGTCCTACCTGCCTATCTTCCTTTCCACCTATCCACTCCATCTTCCTCTCTGACCTATCACCTCCATCCCCACCCCCATTCACCTATTGTACTCTATGCTACTTTCTCCCCACCCCCACCCACTCTCATTTATCTCTCCACTCTGCAGGCACCCTGCCTCTATTCCTGATGAAGGGCTTTTGCCCAAAACATCGATTTTCCTGCTCCTCGGATGCTGCCTGACCTGTTGTGCTGTTCCAGCACCACTGTAATCTAGCACCTTCCAAACCTTCCAACCTCTATCAACGAGAAGGTCAAGGACAGTATATACATGGCGTCACCAGCATCTACAAATTCCCTACCAAGTTACTTATCATCCTGACTTGGAACTTTATTGCCACTCCTTTGCCAGCAAAAATCTTGAAATTCCCTCCTTAATGGCACTGTGGGCACAACTATACCACATGGTCTGCAGCAGGACAAGAGGCAGCTCAGCACCAACTTCTCAGGGGCAAAGGGATGGAGTATAAATGCTGTCTTAGCCAGGAAAGTAAAAAGGACCTGGTGTATTTTAACCTCTTTCCCCCTTTTCTCCTCTTCATCGTGTTCTTCCTCCTCAGCTTCTCACATGACAGGTGAATTCAAGGAGTGATCCTTCAAATAGTCAGGATATGCAAAATACTACATTTTTTGAAGCCTGTACCCAATAAGGCAGTCTCTCAGGAATAGTCCAAGCAGCAGGAACACTGCTGAATGGCCCTGACCTATGCAGTACATTGTTCCTAATGACAGCATGTTTCTTTCTGTAAATCAACTGTGCATCTGAGTGGGTGCCGGACTGTTGTCATGAACCAAGTTACAAGAGAAAAACCCTTGCTGTACAGTTGCCAAACTTTGGTAAGTGAGTCAAATGGAAGGTAGCACAGAGGAATACCACACATTTCTTTAAACCATAAGGATGAGCGATTATCTACACAATGTGCTGCTTGTACTCTTATGCAATGGAGGACTGGCATCATGTTTGGTTCAGTAAATGACATGGCTAACATAAGGGACACAGAAACTGATGCATCTATAGTCACTGGCACCCAGCACAATGGAGAAGATTGCCAGCAGAATATTTTCCCCTCCCTGGGTTGAGTTACATGCATATAATCAGAGAGGTAGGTGCTACACCATGAGAGCCAGAGATGACCTTTCTGACCCAATGTCAATTAAATGGCCATGCCGTGTGTGTGACAAGCAAAACCTGGTATGTTTTCAGCATTGGGAAGAAGATGGCTGACTCCCCAATACACTTCTGCAACCTCCTTCCCACAAAACTACCCCATGCCATCACTGCCTGGTGGCCTGGGTCTTGGGCCTAAGTGGTCATCATTCTGCCAACAGTCACCACCTCCCCAATACCACAACTATTCAAAAGAGTTGCCATCTTCTGATCAGCTGGCAGCATGCAATGTGCCCGAGCTCCACTCCGGGGTTATGTTCCGAGGGAAAGGCCTGCTCCTAGCCTGTTGACTGCCTGATTGGCACATACAACCAGCAGGCGTACCCTTAAAGATATAAAGATTTGATCTGCAACTGTTACCACCTCACCTATTTGTTTTGCCTGCATTCGCTGGCAAGCATGAATGAGACAAAACCATCACCATCTATAGGGAACCTTGTATTTTTTAATGTTGCTTTTATCACCAGCAGCAGACTAGAAGAAGCCAGAAAAGGCAAGAGCTATGGTTACTTCAACACAGCCATATAAATTACATTTCTTGCTCTGCTTTAAAGTTACAGTTGTGGTCACAGCACTTTACAGACTTCAGTTGTGACCTCTTCAGTGTTGCAATAATTGCTTTGGTTGTTGCCAAAGTTGAGTCAAGAAAACTGCTTGCCAAAGATCTACCTTCTGTCTCTCCCCTACTCTTTTACTTGTTATACTGATTCTCATAGCTTATCTTTTCATTCATTCTCAATTCCAGAGTGATGGCCCACCAAGCCACTCTTGTCTGAAAACAACATTTGTCATAAGTTTTTAACTTCAACACCAGCCAGACTGCTCCTTGAACACAAATGAACCTTTAGCCAAGTGCAGGGAAAGCTCAAAAAAAAGATATCTAGCAACAATCCTGAAGTAGTTAATGTTCTTATTATGCAGTATTGGTCTGCAGTCTTTCCTGCCATTTAATGTCATGTTCAGCTATGCAAGGGTAAAGAAAGGGCATAAGCTAGAGCACTGATTCATGTCATAATCTTCCTTGTCTGCATGCTGCCTGCAGACATTAGCTATGTGTGCAGAATCCTCTTTACCAAGATGGTGACAGATTCACACTCATACTGGAAGTGAACATGTACATCTTGAATGTCACTTAGATACCAGAAAACCTGAAAAAATGCAGGTACTACAACAGCAATTTTTGCTCTTTCATCTCTGATGTGCATGGGCAACTTTACTAATGCAAATCTGAAGATTCCTACGATAATCTGTTAATGAGTAAACATTTAAAAGGCAAAGGAAAATGAAAATATGCCTTGATAAATACAAATACATAAATCATAAAACTATCACACAAATATATGAGATTTGTTTTTCGCTAATCAGAGTTCCTACACCCTCCCTGTTCATTCCCACTACATATTTCTGTATATCAGTGTGTGCATTGTGACCTTTTCATATTTATTTTTAAACACATACACACAATTTCAATTGTACTGCTGTCAAAAATTGGGTGCTCATCTCATAATAAACGTTACAAAAGTCACCAATAATTACATTTCAGTACAGAAGTATGCAGTAGGACAACTAGGAAAGCCACACAAGGAAAAGCCTTAGGCTTTGTGAGTCTTCATTGACGTCACTGTAAAAGTAGCTTATTAAATGCATAGTAATATTGTCAATCTTAAGTACCTCAGACCATTTAAGAGATTTCACCAAAAATTGGAAGAGTTTTGCTTTTCTTTTCTCAACCTTTTCACTGTTACTGAATATTTTTGGTTCAGAAGTTCCTGGGGTGTGTTGGATTTGCAAGCTTTCAGGTGGTTTTATTCATCAAATTGGGAAAGATGGAGTTAAATAGAAAAGTACATACAACTGCTTCATTATTGCATTTACTGTAGAGACTGAGGGATCTTTCCCTTGATAGCTAAGACAGGCTGCCTTAAGCTTTAATTTAAATGCAAATTAATTGTGAAACTTCTTGAAAAAACATGCACACTCTTATATATACTGCCAGATTACGCTTCTAGGTCAATAATGAAGTTTGTACAAGCTTTAGGCAAATAATGGTGGTCCACTATACAGTTCCTTTTTCATAATGTTTCTTACAACAGTTTACTTGGACAAGCACTAGAAATAATTAAAAATATTCAATCTTACCTTCCCTTACTGCAGTTACTTAAATCTAGTATGGCTTTAAACAATGCAACAACAATCTATATTATGATGACAGAAATATTCTAACCAAACGCAGTCTTGCTAAAATATGTCATGTGAATTTTTCTGTGACTGAATTTGAATGGAAAATTCTCTCAAATATCTTGCGTGTTCTTTTGGAAACACTGCAAACGCTCACTAAGATAAACCAAAGTGCAAGAACATTCTTCAGGAAAATGATACATAAACATATGAAGAAAAGAAATAAAATATTTGGAAATAAAATATAGTCCTGGGAAGTAATGTCATTTTTAAATATTTGGCGTGCGACCGAACATTTTGAATAGACTCTACAAACACTAAAAATAATTTCTTTATATGTCCAAATAACATCCCAAACCACTCAGCAAAATTGCGATAAACAAAAATACACATCCATAGCAGGATGCAGCACATAGAATGAAAGTCAAAAAACTAGGATTTTAAAGAGAGGGTTAAATGGAGACGAAGGAAGTTCTGAGGTAGAGACATGTCAGCAGACAATTCCAGAGCAGGGGATCCTAAGATGGGTGAAGGAATAATGATCCACTGTGAAACACATGGTGAGGGAATGCACAAAAGGCCACAGATTTCTAAGGTGATGACGGGCTGAAATAGGTTAGAGATAGTGAGGATGAAGGCCAAATACAAGTGAGAGAATTTTAAATTAGAAGTATTTGAGTATAAGAAGTGATAGGCAAGGTTGATGAATGAATAACAACTAGAATGAACAGGTTAAAGGAGTAAGACTAGAATTAGTATGCCCTAGTTTTCGACAAGAAACATGATTTTGACCTGGCTGTGCCCATGTACTTCAAGGTGACCAGTACAGAGACTTTGCAAATCTATTTCATCAACATTAAAACCAAAAGAACATCGGATTCAGTAAAGCAGAAACAAAAACAGAAATTATTGTAAAAGCTCAGCAGGTCTGGCAGCATCTGTGAAGAGAAATCAAAGATAATGTTTTGGGTTCGGTGACCATTCCTTAGAACAGTTCAAAATGATGTTAAGCTGTTGAATATTGGTACTGCTTGTGATGGAGATGATATGCAATTACAAGCTCAGCTTGGGGTCAAACTGTAAAGCTCTCATCATGTCATATTTTTGCTCTCCACTCATTGGTCTTATTCTGCTCTGTCTCTTGCATTGTTCATTCCCCTCTCCTCGCCCATGGTATTCTCCCTCATTTCATACATCTCATTCTATCATTTTTTGTACATCTCACACCCTCAATTCCAGACACAGAAGCTCTCACTTTAGCAGAGAAGTCAAAATGGAAAAGGACAGGGATGATGCACACAGCTGGCAAGACTAAGCAACGTTAAAGAATTCTTCCATGTCACCAACCTGCAAAATGAAACATAATCTTGTCTCCCATTCATTATCATTAACTTGGACAGTTTCAGTTAATCTAAGCCAGTTTTTCTGCATTAAGAATGACCTACTTCGACTCCAGTCTGATTGATTGTGAGATGTGTTAAGTCCAAGTCATAATGTGCAGACTGTGCCACATGTGGATAAGCTAGTACTTGGAGGTCAGGATAGATAAGTTATTGGGAGGTTTGTGCAGTCTCCAATGCCTTAACCTTCACCTTGACATGTTCCTAACAAAGTCTCTCCATGCCTTTGACACCTATCTGAAGTAACTTTTTACATATATTGGAAACAAGCCAGAAATGACTGTGAAATAGCAGGATGTTTGATCTCTTCAGGGGTTCTTTAAGAACATTTCCAAAGCATTTTTGTTGTCCTTTTGGGAGCCACCAGCCGCAACTGAGTTCCAAGGAAAAAGGTAAGTGTTCATTGGCTGTACTACATATCTGGACACTAACACAATCTGTATGGTAAACATGCCCATCATAAAACATTAGTTGCTCACTGGGATTCAATCCATTGACAATCCCAACTGAACTCTATTCTTATCTGGATTGATTAGTCACCCCCACTGAATTGTGATTCTTCAAAGCTGTGAATCTTTCTGAGTTACTCAGCTTTACATTGAGTCCTGGGCAACTGAAAGCTGTACAATGGGGAACACAGAGATTCTTGCTCTACTCTAAGTCTGGCAACCAGAAACTCAGCGGGTGTGGTGGGTTTGAGAGGTGGTGAGCGTCAAACACCTCAACCAGTGTCCCCTCTCAAACACCACTATTCTTCCAATGAATGATTTCCCCTCTCCCACACTCAACACTGCTACATCACAGATTCCATCTGTGCTTGTTAGTCATTGTATCACTGCTTGAACATGTCCTCCTATTATCACACATTCACTCTCTTCTGCACTCAGTGCTCCTCCACTCACAGATTTCCTCCCTCCTACTGCTTCTCCAATCACAGTATCCCTCTCTCTTGCCTTTGCTAATCCACACTTTTCCCTTCCTTCCTGTCCAGCTTCTTTTGTGGATGGAGTTTGATTCTCAGCTCTGTCACCTCCCTCTCCCAAACTCACTATTGTTGACTTCAAAGCAAGCTGTATTACAGTTTGCTGTGAGCCATTGACATACACAATGGAACACTGTTCTTCAGTTCGATGAAAGCTGAGGATACATGGGGACAAAAAAGGAATAATGGAAACTTTTGCCAATGAAATGCCTAAGTTAAAGTGCACTATCAGGCGCTGAATGTTTGCTAGAATATGATTTGTAGGGTTGATATCATCCATATCAACAATATAAACATATATATTCCTGCAAGATCAGTGAAAGTCCTGCCATTTCTCCTAATGGGGCAAGAAATTTGAAGAATGCAGTGGAACCTCAAGACCAGAAACTTTAAGTCAACGTATTGCATGATGATTTAGTGATAGCTAAATGTCACATCACAAGATAAACTAATGAAACATTCTGTGTACAGGTTTATCACATAGCATAACCTACTGGAGTAGAATTTCTGTGGGGACTTCCTGGTTTCGGTTTAACTTTAATTTCTCCAAGATTTCCCCATAAAGCTGTGGAAGATGATCAGGAGGGCTGTCGTAGAAATTCCAAGTGTCTCAGTCTGTGGTAAGTACACAGTTTGGAAGAGTGGATTTAAATGCAACTGCTTACTCTGTAACAAAAGAAGTGGCAATGGAAACAATGCCATCAAGTGGTCTTTGTCCAAGCCTTCCCACCATTGGTGCTCATCTTGGAGTTGCACATCTCTTGTAATCATGCAAATCAAGCAGTGACAACACCAGACAAAATGCATTTTCTTTTCATGTGCATTGTCCACAAAAGGAGTGTTCTATGACATGATAGAAACCTTGCCATGGTAACCAAACTTTCTAGAATCATAGAATGGTTACAGCACAGAAGGAATCTATTCAATTTATTAAGTCTGTGTAGCCGGTCTGCAAGAACAAATCAGCTAGTCCTATTCCTCCTTCCTTCTCCAATACCCAGTAGTTTTTCTTCTCTCTGTAGGTGCTTATCCAACCAGCTTCTAAAAGCTCCAGTTGAGTATGCCTTCACCATCTCTCTAGATCCTAACCACTTGCTGTGTAGAAGTGTTTTTCATCATGTCACTTGTAGTTCTTCTGATTTTCAATATTTCTGCCAACAGGAATGGTTTCTCCCTTTTTATTCTGTCTCAACCCTTGTGATTCTGAATAACGATGAACAACCTCAACTTTCATCAAATTTGTTCTTGAAAATGAAGTCTTTCATTCCTAGGGAACCATTCTCTGAAGCCTTTTCCTGCAGCCTCTCAAGTCTTCACATACTTTCCAAAAGGTTATGCTGAGAATTTGATATTCCTGTTAAAGCCAAAGGTTCATCAGAAATTTGTTGTTTTTATTTCTATGATTCTATTTATAAAGTCCAAGATTTATCATGATTTAACTACTTTTCAACCTACTTTACCAACTTCAATTACTTGTGCACATACATGTGCAGGTTTCTGTATTTCTTTAAAACTTTAGAATTGTAGCCTTTACATTACAATGCCTTTCCTAGCTCTTCCAAATAAAATGAATCATTTCACACGTCTCTGCACTAAATTTCATCTACCACCTATCCACCCATTCCACTATCTTGTCAATGTCCATCACTATCTTCCTCATAGTTCACAAGGCATCGAGCTTTGTATTATCTGCAAACTTTGAAATTGGGTCCTGTACATCCATATCTAGTGCATTAATGAAGGACTAGAAAACCAGTAGACCTAGTAGAGATGCCTGGGGAAAGTGTATTCTTCCTCCAATCTGAAAAACAATTATTTAGCATCACACTCTGTTTCTTATGACATAGCCTACTTCAGACCCAAAATGTTGCTGTCATCAGTTCTAGAGTTAAATTGTGTTGACAAGCCTGTTTTAATATATTTATCAAGCACCTTTTGAAAGTCAATATAGATCAACCAAATTACCCTCATCAACCCCTTCTGTACCTCTTCAAAAAAATTTAATCTTGTTAATGAATTTTGCCTTTAACAAATTCATGCCAGTTTTGCTAAATTCATTGACACTCATTGAAGTGATTGTAATTTTTGTTTCATGAATACTGTGGGTACAACAGAACATAGGAGACTGGGAATTTTCATCTCCTGACTACCCAATGTCTTTCCACCATCTACAAGGCACAAATCAGGAGTGTGATAGAACACTTTCTCATTGCCTGGAAATAACAAGGAGGTGATTGTCCTTAACTATGCTTTGCCTCTCACAAACTTCCAGACCTACTGAGTATTCCCAACTCGTCCATGCCAAACAGATATCCCAACCTAATCTTGTCCCATTTGCCAGCACTTAGTCCATATTCCTCAAAACCCTTCCTATTCATATACCCATCCAGATGCCTTTCAAATGTTGTAATTGTACCAGCCTCCACCATTTCCTCTGGCAGCTCATTCCATACAGACATCACCCTCTTTGTGAAAAAGTTGCCCCTTCAGTCCCTTTTATATCTTTCCCCTTTCACCCTCAACCTATGCCCTCTCGTTCTGGACTCCCCCACCTCAGGGAAAAGACCTTGTCTATTTATCCTATCCATGTCGCTCATGATTTTATAAACCTCTGTAAGGTCACCCCTCAGCATCCAATGCTCCAGGGAAAATAGCCCCAGCCTACTCAGTCTCTCCCTGTAGCTCAAGTCCTCCAACCTTGGCAGCATCCTTGTAAATCTTTTCTGAATGCTTTCAGTTTCACAACTTCCTTCCCATGGGAGGATTGCATACAACATTCCAAAAGTGGCCTAACTAATATCCTGTACAGCCGCAACATAACCTCCTAACTCTTAATCTCAATGCACTGATCAATAAAGGAAAGCATAACAAATGCCTTCTTCACTGTCCAAGCGAGGTGCAACTCCACTTTAAAGTATTTCGTAGAAGGATTAGACAGGAGAATTTGCTTCAGAGGCTGGTGGCATCTGAATTGCACTGCCTGAAAGGATTAAAGAGGCAGAAACCCTCTCTTGGAGGCTCAAAGGAAATGTGCTAATCTCACTTGCACTCTCTCTCTCTCTCTCGAGGGCAACAAGCACAAGCTCAGCCGGTGATGCCCACATCTCATGAATGAATGAATGAGTCCGTAGGGACATGGGCAAAGTCTTGGAAAAGGGATTGGGTTAGATAGCTCTTTTTCAGCCCAACACACTGGGCTGATTGATCTGTGCTATTCTATATCTTGTTCCAATTTTTGCCTGTACTTTGTATGCTGTGTAGACTTCAATTGTATTATTCAGTGGCTGGAATGTCATGAATTTGAGTTTTCTGTTTCATGTTAACCTCGATTTCCCTTCTCAGTCATTCAGTGAGCTCAAGCATTGAATGCCTCACCTTTTTTCCTGATTTCTGTACTTATTTGCATTTAGCCCTGAGAGTAATCCAGAGATTACCACTTTAGAAGCAGAAATTGAAACTGCTGGAAAAACTCAGCAGGTCTGGCAGCATCTGTGGAGTGAAAGCAGAGTTAATGCTTCAGGTTCAGTGATCCTTCGTCAGAACATTTTGCTTCTGATTTCCAGTATCCATAGTTCCTTCAGTTTTTTTTTACTACTTTAGAAGTCCGGCTTGTTCATTTTCTACCTAGTTGTGAAAGTCCCCTCTAAGGTGCATGGCCCTTGGGAAGCTCAACACATGGCAATCAGTATGTCCATGAATGGCCTCTCCTCTGGAAGCCAGTGTCATGTACGGACCTCGAAGCTCCACACAACTGTGAAAAAAATTACAGGAGAAGTCATGTGGGCCATAGATAAGGTGAGGGGCATAGATAAGGTGAATAGCAAAGGTCTCTTCCCTAAGGTGGGGGAGTTCAAAACCATGGGGTATATTTTTAAGGTGAGAGGTGAAAGATTAAAAAAAGGACATGAGGGGCACCGTTTTTACACAGAGCGTGATTAGTGTGTGGAATGAATTGTCAAAAAAGTGGTGGATGCAGGCACAGTTACAGCATTTAAAAGGCATTTGGATAAGTACACGAATGGACCAAATGCAGGCAGGTGGGACTAGTTTAGTTGGGAAACATGGTTGGTGTGGAATTGTGGGACCAAAGAATCTGTTTCCATGCTGTATGACTCTATGGCTCTTCCTAAATCCACTGCTATTAACACACTATTTCTATCATTCTCTGAATTTTGCCTCGAGATTTGATCTTTATGTGTCTAAATTAAAATTTGGCAGTTTATGGTAAAAAGTCAGTAATTTAAGAGCTCCGTTTCTGTTTCTTTAACTCTAAATAAATAGATTTAAGCTTTGAATCCTCAATTGTGCCATTCTTCTCTAAGATTCCAAAATTATCTTTGTCAATAGTGTAATTTTCCACACCTGTAATTTTTCCTTCCATGAATACATTGTAGCCAGGAATGTCACTTCATTATAAAGGAAAATTGACAGCTGTGTAAAACAGAAATAATTTACAACGATGTAACTTAGTATTTTAGTGAAACATTTGAGGAGTGATCATCAAAGAAAGTGAGGCGTCACGGTGCTCAGTGGTTCGCACTGCTGCCTCACAGCACCAGGAAACCTGGATTTGACTCCAGCCTTCGGGCCACTGTCTGTGTGGAATTTGCACATTCTCCCCATGTCTGCATGGGTTTCCTGTGGGTGCTCCAGTTTCCACCCACAATCCAAAGATGTGTAGGTTTGGTGAATTGGCCAAGCTAAATTGCCCACAGTGTTCAGGGATGTGTAGGTTAGGTACATTAGTTAGGGGTAAATGTAGAGTAATAGGTTTGGGGAATGGATCTGGGTGGGTTACTCTTTGGAGGATCAGTGTGGACTTGATGGGCTGAAGGGCCTGTTCCCACACTATTGGGATCCTATGAAAATCTACATCAAACTATACAAAAATTTAGGATGCTAACAGGGAGCTTCTAGGGAGTCCCATAAAGACAAAAAGGAAAAGGGTAGGAGAGAGGGGGGTTAGGAAGAAAGGTTTAAGAAGGAAATCCTGGGTTTAGGGCTGAGGCAGCTGAGACACTGGGAGGGATAAAGTCATGGAGGAATTTAAACACAAACATAATCTTAGAAATTGTCACACTGGGAATCAATGTTATCATCAAACATATAGGATTAATTGTTTTTGCTTTCCCTTTGGAAAAAACCACAAAACTAGCTCCATGAGTCAACAAGGGCTTACAAAATTAGTGACAAAAAGTTAAAATTAGTGAAATTGCCTGCAAAGGAGAAATAGAAATGAAATTTAAATGTGAAAATAGAGGTTAAGAAGTAAATACTATAAAGAGAGAAAAATAGAAGCTGCACAAATATACTCTTAGATTGGCAGAGAAAGGCATATTGACAGAGCGTATGCTGAACAAGGATATTGCTGACCTAGTCCGCGAATCTGTATGGAATAGTTTTACTAAATCCAATCTAATAACAAATTATAAAAGATACAACATAGATAGATTCTTAAGGGCTTTTGAATTATTAGCAAACCACTATAAGTGGGGCAAAGGGCCAAGAGGCTAATAGTGTCTCTCATAGCAAAGCGCTCATTGCATTTGCTTGTGTGGATCCAATGGATGGTGCAAAGTGTAAAGCTGTAAAATGTGTTATTCTTATTGCTTATGACATAATGCCTGAAGCATACAGGCAAAAATGTAAGAAGCTGCAGAAAACTCCCTTTGGTACTTACAGGGAATTAGTCATAGAGCTAAAGGATATTTGGAAATTGTGGTTAGTCGGGGAGAATGTAACAGATTATAATGGACTACATTAACTGATCTTTCTGAAACCATTTCCAGATGGATCAAATATATGTGTTTTTCTTTCACTTTGACAGGGAGTGCAAGATTTCAAAATATTTAGGGGAATGACACAAGCATTTTGCAGACTCTGCAAAAACTGGAAAGCATTATGCCGGTGAAAAGCTTGATGCCCGTGCTATTGCTGAATCAAATAAACAGCATATGTGCTGTGAACTGTGCCACTGTAGTTCAACCGAGGCTTCAAATGCAACAGAGTGGGGAAAAGTGAACACCTGCTGCAATTTAACAAGGTCTATTGCATAATTTAGCAGATTAATTGAAACCATAAATTAAGATATGACTGGTTGTGTGGTGACACTAGTCAGATAAAAATGGCTACATGACATAAGGTGTTGGCCTTGCTTCACTGTAACCAGATCTGATATGGATTGACCATCAAATAAAGGACAAAACTACCTACATTTAGAGGGTACTGGGTTAGAAATGTACCAGTGGTCACTGATGGTCAGAGTTTGCTTTGATTTTTTTAAAACGTCTTTCATGAAATGCAGCCAGTGTTGGTGAGGCCAATATTTGTTATCCATCCCTAAAATTGCTCTCAAGAAGGAATACTCTGTGAACAATCATGAAAGTAGTGTTTCAACATTTGTGTCCTTAATAGCAAATGATAAAGAAATGTTTGACTAAACTATTTAGAAGGACCAAGACCACAGCACAGACCAGATGGTAAAAAGGAAACAAAGGCTTTGTCAGCTTAACTCAATAAGTCGTCAAAAAGGCTTTAAGAAACAGGGGTCAACATGTTTAAGCTCAGGTTCCAAACACAGAGAAAACATTTACAGTTACAGCAATTCGTACACAATCTCGTATTTGGCATTTAACTAACCAGATAAAACTAGCTCATCCAAGCTTAGTGGTAACTGAGATGTAGCAGATCCCACAATGAGTCTATGTAAGCCAAATTGCTCAGACCTCAAAAAAAAACATCAAAGTGTTATTTAGATCCAGCTGTATTTTCCTGGATACTTGGATGTGTCCACAATATTTAGCTCCCTGCATTATTTCATACAGTCACCCATATCATTGGCCTCCAATACCTATTATCCCGGAGTCTATGGGTCAACCTGTTGCTACCTACAATCCTATCAATTCCAAAGTAACAAGCATATCTAGAGTTTTTACTATTATATGATTTTTACTGTTACATGATTGTAGCTAGATTTCCACAACTAGTGTGAACACCTGTCAATGAAAGGCCCATCATGATCTCCAATTCAATATGAGAAGACTGAAGTCAACATTCCCAATCTCTGCCAAAACCACTTCTTGGCTTTCCCAAGCTTCTCACTCAGGCTAAGCAAGATTATGTCCAACCCATGTGACCTACTCAAATCAAAGCTGAACTTCAAATACCATAAACCATTCTATAATAAGGCCATTCCCCTCTACAATTTGTACCATACCTTCTCCTTACCTAATAATTGCCAGCATAAAAGCTTTTATCCATACTTTCATCTACTTGCAGAAGATAATCAAGAAAGCAAATACTGGTCTTTTTATCTGGAGGGCCTGAGTACAAGGATGCAGAAGTTATGCTGCAGTTGTACAAAACTCTGGTTAGACACCACTTGGACTATTGTGAGCAGATCTATGCACTTGGATATATTGGCCTTAGAGGGAGTACAACATCAGTTTACAACAATGATACCTGGATTTCTACAGTTAAGTCACGAGAGATTATACAATTACGTCTGTTTTATCTAGAATTTGAAGATTAAGAGGTTATCTGATCAAACCTCCTTTCATTTCTAGCTCATCAATGACTTAGCTATCTTAGACCATCCTGCCCAGCACTTCATCTCTTGCTTTTGAAAATGTCTGCAAAACTTTGTGGTTGACAATACCCATTTTACCCCACCCACAAGTCCAATATTAAATCCCGTCCCCACCTGCGCGACTTGAGCAGAACTCAAAATTGAATTTGGGAAACATAATCCCAACTTACTGTGTACATGCCATCTGCAGTGTAAAGGCCCAGTGGTATTATCACTGGACTGTTAATCCAGAGACCCAGGTAACATTCTGGGGACCTGGGTTCAAATTCTATCATGGCAGTTGGTGGAATTTGAATTCAATAACAATCTAGAACTAAGAATCTAACGATAACCGTGAATCTACGGTCAATTATTGGAAAAACGCATCTGGTTCACTGATGTCCTTTAGGAAAGGAAACTGCCATCCTTACCTGGTCTGGCCTGCATGTAATTCTAGACCTATTAGAATGTGGTTGACACTTAGCTGCCCTCTGGGCAATTAGGGATGGCCTAGCCTGCCATGCCCTCATCCTGTGAATTAACAAACAAAAGGTTGCATGGTTTTTGAGTGTGCCCTTTTTAGAGAGGTTGCATAATTATGTCACATATTATAATAGTGTGTATTAATGGTAATGTCACATTAGTTTTGCCATAACACAGGGTTGTTCTCTCTTTAGTGAGAGATGATTAGTGATGGATTAACCTGAGGGCCACCATGCCTCAGGCAAGGGGTGTGGTTAAGAATCCTTCATGGTAACTTCAGCCAGTGGGGGAATTGAACCAACATCACTGGTGTCACTCTACAAAACAAACTAGCCATCCAGCCAACTGAGCTAACCAAATTTTAAATGTTAACTCTGTTTTCTCTCCTCAAATGCTGCCAGATATGCTGAGTTTCACCAGCAATTTCTGTTTTTGTAGCAAGTCCCTCAGCTGTATTCAAAAAGGCGGGTCCACCACTTTCTCAACGGTGATTAGAAGGCAGGAGCGTCCATGCCCATGAGTGAAGAAAAACCCCAAATTGCAAATAGCTTGCAAAATAACACTGAATTTCTGCTGACCCCAGGCGGCTTTACAAGGTCCAACCTATGAACTGACTCAGATTGAGAACCAGCCAATTTCCACTTCACCCACAAATGGTGACAGCAGTGAGCCACCCATTGGCACCTACCTTTGCACTGCCAGCAAGGCAGTGAACAAATCATGCTCATTTTGGACACAAGTCAAATTTCCCCTCATTCATTTTCCATATATTGTTCCAATTATCCTTAATACTTCCTTTACGATTCATCAATATAAAGAAAACTGACTTCAAACAGCACAATCTGTGATTAATTAAATGTAAGTGGTCATAAAGCAATACTTTTCTTTTTAAAATGGAAAAACATTATGTTAAGGGTAGCTCCTTTCCAAATTGATTTCTTTTAACATTTTCTCTCATTTCAAACCATTTTCGATCTCGGATTCTCAAACCTGTTCTTCTGCCTTTCTGGCACAAAGTAGACATTCTTCAGCTATTAGATTCCTTCCCATGATTAGATGTTTTCCATTAGTTCGTTCTTTCTTTGTGCCTCTCTACAGGAACTAGTGAATCTCTCTGTTTCACTGAAATGGAAACATACTATTACAACAGAGCTTCACAGATGATCAGCCACGGATTAACACAAGCTTCTTACTGAAGAGATCCTTATTTCATCAAAAGAAAGTTTTATATAAAACAATTAGATGCTGTGAAGGAGTGTATGATTCCCAGACTTAAAAATTACAGCATTCTGCTGAGAAATCTATTCACATGTTGAGCACCCTCTCTACAAAATATCACCTCCAGATGAGTCCAAAACACTTCAATGTTTTAACCTGCATTTCCCACACATTTTATTTGGAGGCAGGAGGGTTCACTTTTCCATACCAGTTAGTAGGTAGCGTGCCTCTATAAAATCATTTCACAGATGTATCCTTTCCAGCCAAAAAACCCAAGTGTATCTTGTGTTTTCTTAGTATTCCTTACACCGTGATTAGGGATCAGCTTCATGATTTTTTTCCCCAAAACTATCTCCAGTGGCTGAATATCTGTTTTGTTTCCTGATAACTAGAATTTGTGTTATTCACCTCATGTACAGTTCCATCACAAAAAATTAATCTGACTTGTTTATTATTTTGGCAATGCAATTCAAAATTCTACTAGCTGTTAATTCTGCTGCTAATTAGTATAATTCCATGCTGTTGCCTACCTTTTTGCCAGAATATAAGTGCAAAACTAACTTTCAAATTTTTATATTTTTATTCAATGATGGGCATCAGTGACTAGATTAACATTTACTGTTTCTAATTGTCCTCAAAAAGGTATTGGTGAACTGTTAGGGAGGAAGCTCCATGCCCAGCATTAATGAACGAACAGTAAGCTATTTAATAAGGACAATGTGTGATTTAAAAGGAAATCTGGAAGTGGTGGTGTTGCTATTCATCTGCTAACATTGCTCGTGTGGATGATGCAGGTTATGTACTCATGGGTTGATGTCAAAATAGTGAGGTTTTGCGTACTTTTATACATGGCACATTCTGTAAAACATGCCTTCAAATTGGCACATCGCCCATGACCTTAAACATATTTATTCTCTCCATCCATGGCACATTCTGTAAAATGTGCCATGGATGGAGAGAATAAATATGTTTAAGGTCATGGGCGATGTGCCAATTTGAAGGCATGTTTGTACTCAATAGTGATAGAAGTTATTGCGGCTGCTCTCAGGGCACTGCACTTCTGCCTTGTAGCTGGTAAGTGGGGAAAGCTTTTAAACCATCACTCACCATAGAATAAAACAAAGATCTGTGAATGCTGGAGATTTTGAAACAAAAACAGCAAATAAAGAAGAACTTGGAATAACTTAACTCTTAGAAAATTTAACAAAATAATAAATACAGTAACTATTACTAATTAACTGTTCCAATATAGTAACATTCCATAAACACTTGGCAAAAAAAAAGGCAATTTCAGAAAACAGATTGTCTCACATGAAGTTCTCCAATCCAGGAGGAAAGAACATCAAAATACAATTCTGGGAGAGAGAGTATAGTAGCTCGGGGAGATTCACTGTTTTCTAAACCTGCTGAGAACCCAGCAACAACCGCTGAAAACTAAGTAAAAATCCTGGATCTGAGAGAGCTTGACTGCACCCACTCAGGCTGCTTCTATTGTTCCAAATTTTAAAAAACCCAAGACCTTGCTCCCTTTCCCCAATCTCTCTCTGTCTAAAAGAAACCAAGACAAACACACCTCTTAAAGCTATAGTATTGTCAAATGTGGACAGGATAAAACTAGGTAATTTTTCACTTTGTTAGGTAGATATTGTGTTATGTCTCGGGGTCAATACACCTTTGAGAGACTTGCAAATGATATTATCACTGTGACATGAGAAGAGACCTGCAGGTTTAAAGATTTTGTATTCCATCCTACATCAGATCACTTGAAATATGAAACTCCAGATAAAGCATGCTTGTCTATTGTAAGCTGCTAGTTTAATATCAGTTCAGACACTTATGTGCCTCAGCAATGTAAACTGTGTATGTAATAGTTAGTTGTGGTAAATATGTGTTCGATTCTTCAGTACGGTATTGTTGACTCCCAGTTTCCTATGTTACAGAAGTTGACAAACAAAAATGCTAGAGAATAACTCACACAATGATAACTGGGATGGTCATCTATGAGATAGTCCAACATTTTGGTGGAAGATACTCCAGAACTAATTGAAGATTGCAGATATTCCAAACATTAGCGGGGTGGTGAATAGTGAAGATAGCCTTAGATTACAGGAATGTCGAACCAAGCTGGTCAAATGAGCTGATAAGTAGCAAATGAAATTGAATCCAGATAAGTGTGAAGTGGATATACTTGGGCAGGAAAAACAAGGTAAGGGAATACGTAATGAACAGAAGGACCTTGGGAAACAAAGAGGATCAGAGGGGCTTTAGCTTACTTGTCCATAGGTACATTAAGGTATCAGGACAGATAGATAAAGTGGTTATGGAGGAAAATTGGATACTTTCCTTTATTAATTAATGTTAAAGAGCTGGAACATCATAACACATTGGTTAGGCCATTGCTGGAGTATTGTATGCAGTTCTGGAATTCACATTATGGAAGGGATGTGATTGCATTGGACAGATTTACCAACATATTGCCTGGGGGAGAGAGTTTTAGTTATGCAGAGAGATTGGATAGAGTATTGTTGTTTTCCTTGGAGATGAGGAGACTGTAGAAGGGACATTATTCTGATGTACAAAATTACAACTGGCATAGATAGGATAGACAGGAAGGAATTTCTCCACCTTGTGAAAGGATCAATGACTGGGGGCATAGTTTTAAGATGAAGGGCAGGAAGCTTAGAGGTGATGCAAGGAACTCACCTCATGTAATGGTGATCAAGACAGCAACGCTCATAATATTTAAGAAATATTCAAATGTGAACTTGTGATGTCAAAGCATACAAAGCTATGGTCCAAGTGTTGGTAAGTGGGATTAGAATACTTAGATGCTTGTTTTTGACTGGTTCAGACTCAATAAGTCGAAGATCCTTTCTCTGTGCTGTAGGCCTCAATGACTCTATCAACTAGACGACAGCAAAGTGGGGCAAAGGGAGAATTTCTCAGCCTTGAGTAACATCAAATCCTGTGAGGTCTGTGCGATCAGTAGATCCACAACAAAACAGATAATTTATGTTTGATTGTAATTTGATTTCAAGAAAATAAATCCCGAGAATTGCCTTCATTTATATTAACAATAAAAGGACTGGAGCACACATTCAAGCTGGAACACAAAGTTCATACAGATCAGTACAGAAACCTCAAAGCTGAAAATCCTTTAGGTCCACTTATTCCACTTATGGGGTTGGTCCTCATCCAGGGAAGATCAAGAATATTAACAAAATGGCAGACCCACAGGATGAAGAGAGTCTGTGAGTTTACTTCTGATTTTTAAACTTCTTTTCACCATATATATTCTAATTTCATGAACAAGGTTTCTCCCTAGCGAGCTTCTCTCAAGAAGGGCATCTCTTGTTTGTGAGGTAATCACAATGACATTCTCTACTCTCTCAAGCCAGTTCTATTGGCAAAATCGTGCCCACATTAATACTAAAACTGCAGGAAAGTCACAATTCTCAAAGTGAATGCATCACCAAAAAGTCCAAATGCATGTCTTTGCCAGATTAATAACGAGGAGAAAGTGAGGTCTGCAGATGCTGGAGATCAAAGTTGAAACTTTATTGCTGGAACAGCACAGCAGGTCAGGCAGCATCCAGGGAACAGGAGATTCGATGTTTCGGGCACAGGCCATTCCTGAAGAAGGGCCTGTGCCCGAAACGTCGAATCTCCTGTTCCCTGGATGCTGCCTGACCTGCTGTGCTGTTCCAGCAATAAAGTGCCAGATTAATAACCTATTGCTTTTGATTTTAAAAATCTCTCATCTGTGCAAGCCAACTATTTTAGTACAGAACTCAAGACATTAGCTCAGATGTTTGGGTTCATGCAGTTTCACACATCTAACTGGCAAGAAATTCACCACTAAAACAAATTATAAACTGTAGAAATGATCTGTTGTAAACCTCAAGCGAATGCACAGACACATTTTTGCATCTATTTGTCAAGGTGCAAGACTATGTTTTTAAAGTCAGATACAAGCCAGGGACCAGAGTGACTACATTTGACACACTGAGCAGGTTCCATACCCACATGAAATCCAAAATATGCATCTTGATCTACATATTGATGATCTGGACTATTCCTCTACAGTGACAAAACCAAATATAGACTGGGTGATAATTTTACGGATCATCTTCATTCTGTCTCCCAGAATTACCCCAGCCTTCTGGATGATTACCAACTCAATACACCATCTTGCTTTCATGCTCACCTTTCTATCCTAGACTTGCTACAATGTTCCAAGCTGGGGGAACAGCAACTCAGATACTCTACAGCCTTCTGGATCAATGTTAAGTTTAACAATTTCAGACCATGTACTCTGTCTGCCATTTTGATCAGCACGGTGGGCGGCACGGTGGCACAGTGGTTAGCACTGCTGCCTCACAGCGCCAGAGACCCGGGTTCAATTCCCGACTCAGGCAACTGACTGTGTGGAGTTTGCACATTCTCCCCGTGTCTGCGTGGGTTTCCTCCGTGTGCTCCGGTTTCCTCCCACAGTCCAAAGATGTGCAGGTCAGGTGAATTGGCCATGCTAAATTGCCCGTAGTGTTAGGTAAAAGGGGTAAATGTAGGGGAATGGGTGGGTTGCGCTTCGGCGGGTCGGTGTGGACTTGTTGGGCCGAAGGGCCTGTTTCCACACTGTAAGTAATCTAATCTAATCTAATCTAATCTCCTCATCCCAACCAGCCTTGTTTGCATGGGTTTGTCATCAGCAAAGCTGATTTCACTTCTACAATTACATGTAGCATTAAAATGTTCATAGATCTTTGAAAGTTGCCACTCAGGTGGATAGAGCTTGGAAGAAGACCTATGGTGTATTAGCGTTCATTAGCATAGGGATTGAATTCAAGAGTCGTGAAGTGATGTTGCAGCTGTATAGGACCTTGGTTAGGCCACATTTGGAGTACTGTGTGCAGTTCTGGTCGCCTCACTTTAGGAAAGATGTGGAAGCTTTGGAGAGGATGCAGAGAAGATTTACCAGGATGTTGCCTGTAATGGAGAATAGGTCGTACGAGGATAGGTTCAGAGTGCTCAGCCTTTTCACATTGGAACGGCGAAGGATGAGGGGTGACTTGATAGAGGTTTATAAGATGATCAGAGGAATAGATAGAGTAGACAGTCAGAAACTTTTTCCCCGGGTATAACAGAGTGTTACAAGGGGACATAAATTTAAGGTGAAGGGTGGAAGGTATAGGGGGGATGTCAGGGGTATGTTCTTTACCCAGAGAGTGATGGGGGCATGGTATGCGCTGCCTGTGGGAGTGGCAGAGTCAGAATCATTGGCGACCTTTAAGCGGCAATTGGATAGGTACATGGATGGGTGCTTAAGCTAGGACAAATGTTCGGCACAACATCGTGGGCCGAAGGGCCTGTTCTGTGCTGTATTGTTCTATGTTCTATGTTCTAACACTCATTCGGCATCTACATCAGCAAGAGCACTCCTTTTGGCTTTTGCTCTGAGATCTTTTCCCATTTGTTTCACTTGCTCCTCCTTCTTACAGCCCCATGTGTGCCTGGATGCTGAGCTCAGGGCTCATCAACTTCTATCTGACTCTCTTTTTTTATCCTTGTTTTATTTTTCTCTTTTGTATTACAAACCACAGTGCCTCATTGAAGCCTGATTCTGAGCTTCGAGATCTTTTCTGAATCAATATTATTTGGTGGAAGTGTAACACAATATGATGGAGGGTGTCCTCAGGGCACTACTGTGACTTTATGAAGTCACTTCTGTCAACCCTTTTATGACAAATGGGGCAACGATGTAAAGATCGTAATGAGAACAGCCAGGTGAACCTCATAGAACATGAATTCCCTGACTGGGGCTTGTAATCTGGTCCAATCAGGAAGCCCTGGCTGAAAGTTACAAACAGGAGTATCAGACACTCTTACACTCTGAGAACTGTCTCTGAAGGAGCTGGATCAATGTTAAAGACTCTCCACGTGTACTTAAAGGATGATTTGGGTGATGAAATACCAGCCTCTTTAGAGTTATTGCAAGCTACAGATAGATTGGTGAGGATGAGGTTTGAGTTTGTTCCCTTTGTGTTGTTTTAATCACTAGATTCTGCAAAGTCGAATGTGAAAGCTATGTCAGTCAGCTTGCTCAGTGATGATGCTACCAAACCACAGTTGGCAATGATGACTGAAGCCTCCGCCCATAATGATTCTTCTATCATGGTGTTCAACATGAAATACTGATCAATCAGATGAGAGGGTGTGGCAGACAGTAATGAGCAATACATATCCTTGCCATTTTTGACTCGTGGCATCAGATCAATGTTTGTGGGTCAGGGCATAGCCAGCACGGATGCTGGAAGGACTTGGGATTCCGCTAATTGATTATGATTTTGAGTGTGTGACACTTCCCATCCATTACTCAACCTAACTTCCTCTTTCATTTACTTAATCCTAAAGAAAAACAGGCATCCTCAATAATGGGTCAATAACGTAGCAATTTTACATCATCATCCAAAGTTAAGATTATTGCCTAAAGGCATATAATTGTGCAGAGATGAATACACAAGTATCACATTGAGAAATGTTTCAATTTGTTTTGAAGGCAAGGAAAACAAGTTGAACATATTGGATATCTCTGCTATAGTCAGTGCAATGTGTTCAGATGGCATTCGGGCTTGCTTCAGTGGTTTCCCTCCCCACTGGTTTCAACCTGCCAAATAATTCTCTTTTATTTCAGTGAATTCTCACATGAAACCTATTTTATTTACTTTATCTTCAATAAAATGGTTCAGTGAGCATTAGTAACTTTGAGACACAAGTTTCAATCGGTCCTCTGGCAACTACGTCAATCTCTATTTGTCCTACTGTGCTGAAGAGTAAGAGTTAGACAGGGCAGTTGTGAATGACTGGACAGGGCCTCCTACAGCAGCAGTGGATAGAAACACAATACACCCCAGAATATAGGATGCTTGTACAATAAATGTAGATGTACAGTGTAAAACCCCACAAGCTATTTCAGAATGTTGACAGTGGAAGGAAAATATATTAGACTCAGAGTTGATTTTATATGACACGTATGACAGAAATCACCTGTCTCTCAACAAAATAGAAGTGTTATCAGTAGCAACCTTGGCATACACATCTAAACAAAAAGGCTAATTCACAAGGTACAATAATAAATATGTCAGTTGGCTCTGGGGAAATCAAAGTATAAAATAAGCTGATTAGCCAAATATTACAAAAAAAAGAAATGCCTTGAAATGACTGTTTTTACTGAAAACCTAAGGCAAAATCATTAGCACTGGCACAAATAGTAATCTGCATCAGAATAGACGATTGCTGCTAGCTGTAAGCACAATGCAATCATAAGTAGTTTATTTTGCAAATGTAAATATCAATTTACATGCAATTTCACAATGCTTATGCACATGTTTGCGTTGGAGCACCAAGGATTAATGATTTTACCGAACTTTTGTAATTCTCAGATGATTTCTCTTTTCCTCTTTGCACACAGATTTCTCTCTTTGTTCAAGCCTCTCCAAATAACCTGGCAAAGTGTCTTCACTATTACAGTTTGTATCACCGGTCGCAATGTGCAAGGCTGTACTGGGAATGAGTTTGATTGACACTGATTGATCTAGAACTGCCATTCATAAACAAGGTGTGACTATTTAATGTTCATCCTAAATAGGGTCCTCATTTTACCTAGCACATCACTTCATTGCATAGGCTCATGATATGGATTAATATAGTAATACAATTCTGGAGGAATGAGGAATGCCCATTCCACACATTGTTCAAAACCTAGTTGCATCCAATTTGGTCAATCAGCACAGACTTATGGTGGTGATATTCTCCAGTACATACAGGATCAGTTATAATAAAGTACCAATACTCAAATACAATTCCTAAACATCTAACATTCTGCATGTAGCTTGCTTGCAAATATAACACATAATGGTTGTTTTACCTGGATAAATACATGTCAAATCAAGATGAGAATAAATGACAAATTGCATTTTGTCTTTTCATTGCTGCCAGCATCCTTTAAATCACTAGCAAGAATGGAATGAAGGAGATAGTAAATGCATTTTAAAAAATCAGAACTGATATCGCATTCTCAAGCCAGCAGACAGCATTTCAAGGAGTTTGGAAATTCCCCAGGAAAGAAGAGTTAATTAGCAGTAAGCAGCTTGAGAGTGTCCTCCTTACCAGAACTGTGATGCACACAGTCAAATAACTCTGAAATTCTTCAGTGTTGGATCATTCTATCAACCAGAGATTTAGACGAAGAAGAGCTATCATTTCAAGAGGCATCAAAAGTTAAAAAAAGTCTTGAAGGGACGAGTGAAACCAGGAAGGGAAGTGATACAATTTAAAATGTAAGTGCAACCAGACATAGGGCTGATTTTTTCATGCTGGATGTGTGAAATGCAAGTTGGTCTCTTCCAACTTCCAGAATCACAGCTTGATTCATGACTGATGTTACCGGAAATGTATTTGTTGTTCATACAGGGTTAAGTTTGTAAGCTGTGACAAAGTGTGTGTGCAATGGCAGCTGGTTAGAAGGTCTACCTCAGTTCTCAGAAACAGCATCTCAGCTTCCTGCATCATCTTAAAGACACCCAAACCTCACACCTTATCTCCCTTCGACTCTCCCAATGCTATATAATCCCTCAGATTCTCCATTTTCCCTCTGAATCCCCTCAACAGCCCCTCAGATTTGTGTCCTAGATCTCTCAATTCCTCAAATATCATATACCACCTCTATTCCCTCCACATGAACCCATTATCCTCCATAGCCACTCATCCATTGTCCTCCATGAACAGTCTCCAAGACACAAGCAAAAGCAATGGCAAGTGTTTTAAATGCAGATGGAAAACAAATTAATCCTACTGAAACCTTCACTCAGAATCTACTGAAACCCTCACACAGAAATAATATTGATACGACAAAGAAACTGATGAATAAAAGCAAATTACTGCGGATGCTGGAATCTGAAACCAAAAAAAGAGAAAATGCTGGAAAATCTGTAAGGAGATAAAAGAGCTGATGTTTTGTGTCTAACTGACCCTTTGTCAAAGAAATGATGAAATCCTTTGGAGAGAAAAGAGGTTAAATCCTTAAATCAGGGCTTCGCAAAGTGGGATTTGGGAGCCCAAGTGGCTATCATATGCTGAAATTTGGTGTGAGCTCTGGGACAGCAATGACCTGCCTTGAAGATTTAACTGAATTACGATAGCCATGCTCCCTGTTCTAATAGGCCCCATTCTCACATCTGTCCTCCAGCTCCATGGACAGAGTTTTCAGTGAGCTATTGTGTTAATGTCCAAGCCTCAAAATGGGATCACAGTCAAAATATGTTTGGGAAGCAATAGCTTAGGTGGCCAAGAACATGTGGAAACTAACAATCATGTACTCAGAAACCATATGGAATATATGTTATTATAACTTACTTGAACTGTCAATCGTTCCTTCTGTGGGTGCATCAATAGTCCACCAGCTGAACTCAGGCCATTCTCACTTTTTGGAACCAAGCAATCATAATAGTCACAGCTGTCAAAACAAGCCATTACAGCTAGAAGAACTTGAAATTTTAGAACTGACGATTTTGCTCTTCCATCTCAAAGAAGGTTGCCTGTCAGTCAATGGAGCAGATGCTTAGCATTTTAAATAGCCCATGACTGGGAATTTGTTTCTGAAGACAGATCTGTCTATACATTTAAATCACAACACTAAGCATAGGAGGACATAGTGACACACTTTTCTACATAAGTGAATGCATTAAGGGTCTTTCTCTAACACTATAAGTACTGCAATGCTTACAAAGATGCATACAATACTAGATAATGTAATTGTCAAGATAGCTCTGCAGGGTAGAGCTCTTTAATGAATCATTGCACAAGAGATAAATGTACATTCTGGTACAACATCTTATAACGTTGATGGTGTCAAATCATTTTTCATTTATCGATCAGAAAATCCCCAACTCTTCAACAGGCATTTCCAGGTAATCACAGACTCTCTGAAGAGAAAGTTAAAAATCACACAACACCAGGTTATGGTCCAGCAAGTTTATTTGGAAGCACAAGCTTTCGGAGCACTGCCCTACTAGCTACATGATGAGGAGGCTACAGTTTTGCAGTGATGGAGTGTTTGTCCCTGATGTTGTGCAGTCTTGGGTGGTAATAGTGCTTGCTCTTCAGTTGGGCTGATGTAGGAGAACTCCTGCTCCTCACTAAAGAAGATAGTGACTCCATCGCTGGCTCCTCTGTCGCCACCTAGCCCTGGTGATTTTGCTTACCTTGGATGCTGGCAATCCATGATGTGTCAATCATCTGATTAAACCATTCGGACAATGATCACAGGCAGCGACTAATGGTGCCAGCATGACAATTGTGCCCTTTCCCACCTCTGTTTAAAAGTTAGTTTTCATTCCTCTGAAGAATAACAATTTCTTTTTTCTAAAATACTGCGTTCATAATAAAGTACTGTGGCACCTGATGAATCCTTTGTTTAAATTTGTAGAAGACTATCTACTACTGTAACATATTTAAATGACATCTCATACTACACAACAAATACTAAATACAGAATACTAAAAGAATTCAGTTTTAAAAGGGAACTCAACTTCCACCAGAGGAAGTGTGATTATCCTGTTATTGTTAGTGGGACACAAAATGTGGAATAGCTGAGGTTTTTTTAAAAAGACTATATAAGAAGGCATGTGGTATGAAAGACACATGAAAGCTGTTTTTCCTGCGATAAAACTAAGTTCTAGATTTTGTGAGCAGAGTTCTACTATAGTCACTACCAGACAGCTAACACTCAGAATTTCAAACCATCAATGGCTCAGGGTTTCTCTGTTGCACATCTATCCCCAAGAGAAAAATATCACATACTTATACAAGACAACTGAAAGACAAGATAAACTCCTGGACATAGAATCGTGAACATATCTCCCTGCACGAAAGCCTGGTGTTTCCTTTTGCCTTAATGTGTGATCAGAATCACATGATAATGGAGCAACAGTAATGGATAATTTGGCATAATTTATCCTCTCTTTCTGGCACATATGTTCCCGAATATTCTTTTGTGGATTTTACCTATGCAGAGTGTAAATCTTTGCTCGTCTTTATGCTAACGAACTGTTCAGCTGCTTGGAAAGGAAAGTGAGAAAAATAACAGTGATACCCTGGTAAATCTTTAAAAGTTGTTATTTGGCAAGAAACTGTGATTTAGGATGACTTTTTAAATTACTGTAAATTAGAAAATATGTTATTTTAAAGAAGTAACTATGTTTGCATTTAACGTAGAAACATCAGGAATGACAGAAAGTCAGGGCCAGTATAATAAAGTAATATAATTTCAGTGTAATCCAAAGTAAAGTATGGCAGCTCAGCTAGGTCAACTGGAGTGTGCGGGCAGTAATATGAGGGAAGTCTTGGACCCATATATGCAATAGGTGTTGCCAGCTCCAGTGGTGGTTGGAGTCCCTTTGACACATCTGCAAGGTTGAGAGTTACCAGGATAGCATGTTCAGAGAAGTGGTCACACTGCAGCCTAAGGACTTGGAAGCAGAAAAGGAATGGGTGATTGGCAGGCAATCCAGAACAAATAGGCAGATATTGTGGATCTTAGGGATCTGTTCACACATAGGTTTTTCATTTTGAAAGCTTGTGAAGAAACTGGATCCTCAAGGCAGCATAGCCAGATACAAATTTGTGGTACCACAAATGGTTTGGCTTTGCAGCAGCGGAGGGATTCATTAGTTAGGGGAACAGACAGGCATTTCTATGGCCACAGATGTGAATCTAGCTTGGTATGCTTCCGCCCTGGTCAAGGATGTCACAGAGTGACTGCAAGATATTTTTGTGAAGCAGATTGAGCAGTCAGAACTCATGGTCCATATTGCTATCAAGGCTTGGGTACAAAGGGAGATGAGCTCCTGAATCAGAATGGATGGATCTAGATAGAAAATTGGCAAGCAGGACGTCAAATCTTTGGATTCTCCCAGTGTCCCATGCAAGTGAGCATACAAATAGAATGATAAGGAAGATGAATACATGGCTGCAAAGTTGGTGAGGGAGGGAAGGTTTTAGATTTCTCAGACACTGGAACTGGCTCTGGGGAAACTGGCACCTGTACAAGATGCAAGGTTTGCATCTGACCAGACGTGCAATTGAATTCCTTGTAATGCATTTTGCTCAAGCTATTGAGAGTACATTAAACTTACATGATAAGAGTGTGAAAATGAAAGGAATAATAGGTATGGAAACTAGGACATGGAAATGCTTGGAGAGATGGATAGCACTAATATAAAAGATAGAGAGTCAATAGGTGAAGTCAGAATAAGGGAGGAAGTAATGTAATCCAAATCATGGATACTGTGAATTAATGTGAGCGCACATAAATAAATAGCAAATAAAATTGGGGAGTTACAGGCACAGTCGCAACAAGGAAATATGATGCTGCAGCAATAACAGAAACCTGGCTAAAGGAAGTTTGGGACTGTGTGTTAAATATACCTGGTTGCAAAGTGTCCAGAGAAGATCAGAAATGAAGGAAAGAAGGAGGGTGATGGTATTAGTAAATGAGTCATAACTTGGCTGAGAAAACAGGACATAACAGAGTTTTCAAGGACAGAATCAATTTGGCTAGAGCAAAGGGACAAAAATGTAACTACATGGCTCGGTATCGCCTATAAATCATCAAATAATGGGAAGGATATGGAGGAGCAAATCTGCAGTGAAACTAGAGAGATTCCAACATTATACAGTAATTGTAGTTGGGAAGTTTAACCACCCAAATGTAGACTGACAGTGATAGCATTGGACAGGAGCAAACATTCTCTAATTGTGTTCAGGGAAATTTTCTACGGCAGTTGATGTCCAGTCCAACAAGAAAGAATGCACTGTTAGACCTTACTTGGACACATGATGAGCCATTTACGTTGAATTTCAGCGGAAGAACTTTTTGAAGATAGTAATCATTATATCGTAAGGTTTGTTCTAAGTTTCATTTCCATAGTATTTCAGACACCTTAAAAATATGCCAAAGTATGTTTCAATTTATTTTTTGCTCGCATGCAATATCTAAATAAATTTTGCTATTCCAGAATTTGAAGTGCATCAAAATTACTTATTCAGAAATAGGAAAGGTATAAAAACATTATTTGCACCGAAATGTGTTATGCACAATGACATTAACAGTGAATAAATATATCAACACATTGGTAGTATGGGTCTGTTTCTGCACTGTGATTTCTATGATGTTAGACAAGAAGGCTAAAAGAAATCTGGAATGAGTTTCCTTTCAACCAAAAGGAAACACTGTAGTGTATAGAATTGTGAGCAATTGCAAACTGAGAAGATTAACTTGTAACTGCTGATGTCAGGAGACAGACTGAATCATCAACTTTTTCACACAGGCATGAGCAAGAAAAATATATGAATACTTTCTGTGCATTTGTTGGGGTGTGGGGTGCTCAACAGGGAGTCATTACTTAAGACACAAGACATACTCTGGCACTCTCTTGTGGGTGGTTCTAACAGTCACCTCTCATAGGCACAGAAACTGACTACCCACCTGTGATATCCTCTGGAATGGTGTCTGGCACAGAAACACTAAAGTTACAAGTGAGAAATACAAAGTACTACACATTTTTGTTGCACAGAATTATAGGATTTCTTCAATCAGAAGTTTTCTAAGCAAAGAATGGTTGTCTTAACATGACAAATACAAAAACTGGCTTTTCTTCATTCATTTGAAGAGTAATGCAGAACAACACACATCACGCTCGAGTCACGTTCCAATACAAGTCCATTTAGATATACATACAGTTTTATATATTGTTGTAATATATGAAGAAATTACGTTGAATCTGAAGTGTTTCCAAGAGTTTATTCTTAAAACAGAGTGAATCAAATATGAACTAAATAATTTATTAATTTTAATTCAAATTCTGATCATATACAAAAGCCAGAAATTGTTACTTTTAATTACAAATGGATACCTATATTTCATTTTGCTACACTTACATGATTGCACATACTCTAAAATGTACTCTTTGAATATTCATAAGTTCAAACAAAGAGAAAATGCAAGTATACCAATGGAAAATAAATTAGCTCATCTTCATTACTGCTGTTATTGGAGCATGGAAAGTGTTAACAATTTGTTAAGATAATCAATGAAAAATGTAAGTCATGTTAACATAAAACAACAAATTACAATTTTTGTTTCTTCTGTTCACCTCCCTTAAATGGAGATGTGCACATTGATGGGGTCAGGTTGTGAATAAAATTCATCACGACTCATCATGTCCAATAGTGCGGTATTCTAAGTTAAATTCACGTTTAACAAAATAAAAAATTGTAGTAACTGTCGATTTTCAGACACATTTAAATCTAATTTTTGAAACGTCAACCTTTTAGTTTTCCCTAAGTGGTTAGCATAAATGAGGGCAAATTCAGATAGACATGTGAAAGCTGAAAATTGTTATGACATAACTCATTTCAAATGTCAGTTTTTGATAAGTGTTACTCTACACAAATACCATATTGTTGCTGCAAAACTGTCACATTAATTTCAGTTGTCATTTCAGACAACATAAAAGTACTGGCTGTCATCCAGCAGAAACTATGGAGAAAAGAAGCAACTACTGTGTTCTTTCTTTTGTGAATAGAAGGGTAGGCTAACAATTCAAACCTGGAAACAATTATTTCATACCAATTCTTGCAGAAATATTTTAGATAATAGTTCTCTATCACAAATATGAAGAAACCATTCTTCATTTTTGTTATTTTAAATTCAAAATTTTCAAAACTGTCACTTACCTAAAAGTTTAAGAACTTCTAGATCAAATATAATTCCATGCAATTCTTTGGAGCTAAGGCAATGTCAGCCCCATGTTCCAACTTTCTGAAAAAATAAATTGAAAGATAAGATTTGTTTCAAAAATCATATGCTTTATATTTTCTTGCAATCGTCTATTAAATATATTTCTGGTGGTTATTTTTGAATTATGTAAAAATAAGTATTCCCACATGTTCATGACATATTATGTGCAAAAAAAACTTTCAACTCAAACAGATGGTGTGTTTATTTGGATTCAAAAACAAGCACTAAATGCTGGTTTTTGACTCGGTAAACGTATTCACTTAATTGTAAAGTTTAGGCTTGAACAATAAGACACTGGCACAAAAGGTGCAGACTTCACTATTCACACTCCTATTAAATGAATACAACATGTTGCATTTACATTAACTTGCATCGAGCCTATAGCACAGAAATAGGCAATTTGGATAAACTGGGTGATTCTGAAATTAATGCTCCACATTAATCTCTCTTTCTTCCCTCTTCACATACCTTTATATAGTTTTCTCTTGACATTAACCTTAAATTCTTGAATTCCAAGTCCGAAGATGTGCAGATTAAGTGGGCAGACCATGCTAAATTACACATAGTGTCCAGGAATGTATAGGTTAGGTGGATTACAAGGTTAGAGGGGGTTGTGTCTGGGTCGGATGCTCTTTGGAGAGTCGGTGTAGACTCGATGGACCAAATGGCCTGCTTCCACACTGTAGGGATTCTACGTTTCTATTCATCTCCGCTAAACCATTAGGTGCATGGTACACTTTTAGCCACCGTTTAGGGAAAGAAATTTCTCTTGATTCCACTTGGATTTACTGGTAGCCATTTTATTTTTGTGGACCTCAATTTTGAATCACTTAGACGTAGGAGTTACTTTTCTGTATCTACTCTACCAACCCACTTCATCATTTTAAAAGATCTGAATCATGTGACCCAAGATAGTGTGGAAAATGCTAGAATCCATTTTAAAGGATTTAATAGAGCAAAAGTGACAGGATTGGACAGAGTCAGCATGGACGTATGAAAAGGAAATCATGCTTGACAAATCTACTGGAATTTTTCAAGGATGCAATTTTTAGAGCTATAAGGGGAGCTCATAGATGTGGCTTCCTTGGACTTTCACGAGTTTTGATAAGGTTCAACATTCAAGATTAACGTGTAAAATTAATACATTTGTGTACGGCATAGATAGAGAACATGGTAGATAAGAAACAAAGAGTCTGAATAAATGGGTCTGCTTCCAAGCTGCAGGTGACTAGTGGAGTACAGCAATCAGTGTTTGGACTCCAGCTCTTTGTAACATATATAACAATGATTTAGATTAGAGAGCTAAATGTAATCTCACCAAGTTTGCAGATGCCACAAAGTTGGATGGGAATGTGAGGAGGATGAAGAGATGCTGCAGTGTGATTTGGACAAGCTGATTGAGTGGGCAAATGTTTTGGTCACCTTCTCTGAGAAAGGATGTACTTACTATGGGATGAATGCAATGAAGATATACCAGACTGATTCCTGGGATGGCAGGGCTGATGTATGAAGGAAACTGGAATGGTTAGGACTATTTTCATTGAAGTTTAGAAGAATGAGGGGCATCAAACAGAAATCTATAAAATTCTAACAGGACTAAACAGGTAAATGCAGTAATGGTGTTCTCGATGACTGGGGAGTCAGGAACTAAGAACACATCCAGGGCAAGATAGAATCATAGAATTTTACAATACAGAAGGAAGCCATTTGACCCATCGTGTTTGTACCTGCTCCTTTAAGAGCTACCCAGCTAATCTCATTCAACAACCCCAACTCCATAGCATTCTAAATTCATCACCGTCAAATATATATCCAATTCGCTTTTAAAACCTCGTATGGAATCAATCTACTCCACTCTCCCAGGCAGCACATTCTAAATTAACAACATTCTGAGTATAGAAGTTTCTCCTCATCTCTATGATAGCTGTCTTGCTGACAATCTTGAAATTGAGACTCCTAGTTACTGACATACCAACTAGTGGAAATAGAATATCCTTCTCTACCCTGTCAAAATTATTCATAACTTTGAACACCTCAATAAGGGAACCTCTTAATCTTCTCTACTCCAAGCAGAATAAATCCAATTTCTCTGATCTAAAATCCCTCATTCCTGGTATCGTTCTAGTAAATTTCCTTTGCACTATCTCCAGGACTTTAATATCCTTTCTTTAAAAAAAGTGCCCAGAACTGAACACAATACTCCAAATGTGATCTAACCAATAATTTGTAGAAGCGTAGCATCACCTCCTTGCTTTTATACTCTATGCCTCTATTTATAAACCCAAGAATGATTTAAGCCTTCTCAACCACTTTTTCAACTTACCCTACTAACTTCAAAGAATTATATACATACGTTCCTCTGCTCCTATACAACCCTCAATGTTGTATCATTGACCCTACATTGGGTCTCCATCTTTCTTCTACCAAATGCATTATCTCACATTTCTCTGCATTGAATTTCATCTATTAGGTGTCTGCACATTTGGCCAACTTGTCAGTGTCTCTCTGAAGTCGGGCAGCATTTTCCTTACAATTCACCACTCTTCCTAGATTAATATCTCTACAAATTTAGAGATTTTGCCCTCAACACATTTATCAAAACAACAAATCATCGTTTATAATAAATCAGAAAAAACAAGGATCTCAACACTGGTCCTGGGGAGCACCGCTTTCAACTCATCTCCAAACTGAGAAATGGCCATCTATAATTACACTCTGTTTCTTATTTTTTAAACAACTTCTAATGTATGCTGCCAAGGACCTATCAATCCCAAATATTTCTTCTTTGCTAATTAGCCTACCATTTATCAAATGTTTTCAGCAAGTCCAAATATACAATAGCCAGAACATCACCCTCATCCACTGCCTGTGTCACCCTGTCAAAAAGTCACTTAAATTTGTCAGAAATGATCTTGCCATTGACAAAGTTATGTTGACTGTTAAGTATTAACTTATTGATCTTTAAGTGCATATTTAAGTGCATATTTACTTTATCCTGTACTATGGCCTTCATCAATTCATTGACGTCAAGCTGATAGGTCTGTCGTTTCCTGGGTTATCCTCTGCCCATTTTTTAAACAATGGTGTCACATTTGCAGTCCTCCAGTTCACCGGGACTAATCTTATGTTCAGAAAGTTAAAAATCACACAACACCAGGTTATAGTCCAACAGGTTTAATTGGAAGCACACTAGCTTTCGGAGCGACGCTCCTTCATCAGGTGATTGTCCACAATCACCTGATGAAGGAGCGTCGCTCCGACAGCTAGTGTGCTTCCAATTAAACCTGTTGGACTATAACCTGGTGTTGTGTGATTTTTAACTTTGTACACCCCAGTCCAACACCGGCATCTCCAAATCATATGTTCAGAAAGGCAATTTGCTCCCTTAACTCTCTCAGCCATCTAGGATACATCCCATTTAGACTGACAACTTCTCTACCTGGAGTGCTGCCAGCCTTTTTAACAACTCTTCCTTATCTATCACTCTACTGCATAGATGGTCAAGACCCACATTTCAACTAGGCCATTGTCACTATTTTCTAATTTGGTAAAAACAGAAGCAAAGTACCCATTTAGTACCACTGTCACACCCTTTGCTTCAGTGAGCAGCCCACCCTGCATGTTCCTTATGGGCCCCACTCTGTCCTTCACTTAATTTTAAAATTAATATGCCTGAGGAACATTTTACTATTTATTTTAGTGCAGGCTTCCTGTTAGCCTTCCTTTTACCATTCTGAGTCTCTCTCCTGCATTTGAGTTAATCTTCCTGATTTCTCTTGCTATTACTATTCCATGACTATGCATCACATGCCTCATTTTTATTCCTTATTTTCGAGAAATTTCTTCACTCAGAGAACGATGAGCCTGAGAAATTTTCTCAAAGCGGCTGAGACCAAATCCTTGCATGTTTTGAAGAAGGAGTTAGATTAGGACTAAAGGAATTGAAGGGTAAAGGGAGGAACCAGGAACAGGGTGCTCAGTTGGATAATCAACTGAGGAACAGGGTGCTCAGTTGTATGATTGTATAGAATGGCAAAGCAGGCTTAAAGGGCAGATGGCTTACTTCTGCTCCTATTTTCCCATCTCCTGGATGGAATTCCCCATTTCTGTAACTACTCAGTTCTAGAATAATCTTCTATAATTTTTTTGGCAGCTATTCCAGCACCTGTTGATTGTTAAGTATTAACTTAAGTGCATATTTACCTTATCTAAAATAATATACCTTGCAATTATAATTCCTATTTTTCTATTAAGAATGTGTTCCTGGAACTCAACGTAGTCGAACCAAAGTTATCTTAGTTTTCTCCTTTTTAATTCTATTTATTGAAAAATAAGCTCCAGTACTTTGTTTGCTAGTTTAACCTCCACATTCCTCAAAATCTAAACTAAATGGTGTGGCAGGATCAGAATGTTCCTTTTCATGTTATGGAAAATATTCGTGGGTTGAGAAATGAGCCATAGTTGTTGCCGCAGGTCAATCTTTGCCTTCTCAGAAGTGTTTAGTTAGTTAATTTTTCCTTACCAAATACCAACTTATAGACACTTATTCAGTTGCAACAAATTTGCCTCGAAATTTTCAATGAATCAATAACTGTGCAAATCTGAAAGTTTTCAAGTTTATAATGCAGAGTGATACAACAATACTGTAAACAGTAACTATGGAAGAATGTCATCAAAGCGAATAAAATCTGCACTATGCAAGGCATCTTTGTGCTATTCATTTCAGATAGAAGGAGCAGGATCAAAGGAGACAACTGGCTGTACACATGAGCTTTCATTGCTAAAGAGGCAAGATGTAGACCAATAGAATTAACATGGTGTGCCTCAGTGTGCAATATTTTTATCAGAAAGTCATAATCTGTTAGGGGCAATTTTAATGTCCCTTCACTCACTTGGTGAATGATAAAGATAGAGGTTTCACGTCATGTCTTTGTACACATACTTCCATTACTGTTTCCCTCTCATATCATTCTATCAGCTCCATGTTGTACTATAGGAGTATGAGTGCCGTATGCTAATGGCTGGTTGACATCATCAGTGATACCAGATGATGTTAGATCACATAAATCTAAGGCATGATATTAGAAAATTTTAGTGATTTCCTTGCTCCAGCCTATCTCTATATATAATTTAATGTTTAATAGAAGGTTCCAGTTTGCATTAGTATGATGGTTGATCCTACTGTGTCTACAACTCCCAGATCCATTTACCATATTAATATATGATGTCAGTAATAGTGTGTGGTCTATAAACCATTTATGAGAGATCCTAGCTGACACCAACAAAGAATAGAAAACTGAAACTTCTTGATTGCCTGAATATATTTAAAAAAACACACCTACACAAGATATCAGAAGAGCTTGCCATTATCAGAACCAAAGATAGATGACTGGAAGTGCACAAAATACTAGACAAAACTTTAACCCTTCTCAAGCCCTAACAGCACTAAAGATGCTTTGACCCAACCTTGTACAATTTGATGGGTGTCACCGCTATAAGTGACACCAGGCTGCCTTTCAAATGGCTCAGGAGCTCAATAATATTCAGATAAATGTGCTCCTCTACACAATCCACAGCTAACCTAGTCCAATGGTGCTTTATTATAACAGTGTGTTAAGAAGAAACAGTTAGTTATACAGAAGTTGTACAAGCCTCTGACTCTCACTTTGTTTTGTTGGACAATGTAAGAGCAGACCAGGGAATGGCTGGCAACTCCACCTAAATGCCAGGTAACTGGCCTCCTTCTGGGATAGGATTGTTCAGAAAATGGCAGGATTGATATCTTTGGGACTGATATTGCTGTTTACTGCCCCTCCAAAACAAACATGGTGCGTAGTAAATATTAGATGATGTCCACCCACTGATTCCTAAAGCTCGATATTGTTGCAATGTAGTCAAAACTAACTGTTGACAAATGAAGAAAAACTGCATAAGACACATCAGATTTGTCCCCAACAACACAGCAGTCTTGCTTGTTGTATTCATTTTGTGTTCCAAATTTCCAAACTCAAGACATCAACCACTAGTCCATATTTGCATGCCATTTTACCAACCTCCCAGGCAATATGGTTGTCAGAATGAAAGAAATAGTCTGCGTCTTGCCTGATCATCTAATCAAATATGGCAGTTGTTGCTGAAGGGAATATTTTGCAGAGGTTATGCTAAGACTACCATTAGTAGCATTTTAAGGGGACTTCTATCTCTTTGTGCTTTCATTTAATGCAAATATAGACACATTTAATATTCAAATAAACAAACAGAGTTTCCGAGCAGGCCTGTAATCAAGTGCAGAGGTTTTTCAATTTTACTGTTAACGACAGATCTCAATTTGTTGCGAGCTCTGAAGTAACTGGAACATTAACAAAATGCAAAATGACAAACAACCTGAAAAATGAATGCACAGAAAGGTGATAACATATTGGTTAAAAGGTTAAAAAAAAAGGTAGTTTAGAGGTACCTGCAAAACTGTTAGAGATTCTAAGTACTGGTCTGTGAGACTACTCTTGCATTAAAAATAGGAACACAAAATCACATGAAACTTCATGCAAATACATTTCTAAATTTGTCTAATTCCATCTTGGTCTAGTTATTCCAATGAGAAATCTATCTGACAAATCCCACAGCATCTGTTTGTTAAAAAAAGGAGTTCCAGAATCCTAAGCAACATTGATCTCTCGATCAATGTCATTCAAACAAATATCTGAGAGTTATTGCTATTTGTGGGACCTTGCTGTGTGTAAATTCATTGCTGCATTTCAGAGCATACAACAGTGACAACTGTTGTATGGGCGGCACGGAGTCACAGTGGTTAGCACTGCTGCCTCACAGCGCCTGAGACCCAGGTTCAATTCCCGCCTCAGGCGACTGACTGTGTGGAGTTTGCACGTTCTCCCCGTGTCTGCGTGGGTTTCCTCCGGGTGCTCCGGTTTCCTCCCACAGTCCAAAGATGTGCAGGTCAGGTGAATTGGCCATGCTAAATTGCCCGTAGTGTTAGGTTAGGGGTATGGGTGGGTTGCGCTTCAGTGGGGCGGTGTGGACTTGTTGGGCAGAAGGGCCTGTTTCCACACTGTGAGTAATCTAATCTAATCTAACAATTTTAAAACTAATTGACTACAATAAATTCTGAGACCATCCTGATTTTGTAAAAAGGAACAGACAAAATTTAACCATTCACATAAACGATGCCACATTTTCATAGGAAACAACTGCTGAATTCACTAAATTAAGCATTTCTCTCTTTTCTGTTATAGTTCCCATTATCTTAATGCTGGAAGTACTCAGTAGCTCAGGCAGCTTTTGTGGAGACAGAAGCAAAGTTATGAGGCTGAATTTTTCATTTTTTGGGCTAAATTTGAATTGAGTCAAGGATTTGGACAGTTACACGTCATGAAGCCTGGTGGGTTTTCTTGCCTTATCTTACCATACTCACCTCATTAGTTACCCATAATGCCCCTTTTGCATTGGAAAATGTCTACTTGCAGTACCATCTTATCATGTGCAGTTCCCAGAACAATTTAATATTCAGTGGGAATACTGGAAAACACAGGCATCCCTTGCATCCATGTCATCTTTGAAGCCCTTTGTGCACCTGGATAAACATTACCAGTCCACAGCTGCCCTGCAAAGTTCCGGACATTTGCTCCAGGCATGGCAAACAGGAAAATCAATACTCTGGTTTACAGGCAGACACCTGAAGGTCCAAGGGTTTTGCCAAGGCAGAAACACCTCCTGTCCAGGACCAGCAAAACAAGGTAATTGTGTGAGGTAAGATATGGGAATTATATACAGTTTAATGTAAATTGTTTTGAGTTTGGATTTTTGAATTTGGGTTTTATGTGTGGCTGTAGGTGTTTAACAATTAACTTGTAAGTATTTCTATAGCCATGGTGATATTTATTTTTAAACACAACATGAGAGAAGGTTTTTGGGTTTAGGCTTTGGTAATATGGGCTTTTGTTTAGGGATAACTTTATAACTGAACAAGGTAAACAGTGGTCAATTCGGCTGCAATTTCAACATTGTAATATACAGGTTTTAGATCAGTCAGGCAACCAAGCTTATGTCGAAAAGGCAGGAAAGTGGAGTTGAGGATTATCAGATCAGCTATGATCGAATTGAATTGTGGAGTAGACTCTTTAGGATGAATGGCCTGCTTCTATTCCAATGTTCTTTGATCTTAATAGTTTAGAAAGTTAGGGATTGCTTTTTTTTTCAATTAGGGAAATGCCCGTAAATTGGTAAAAAAAAAGGGTGTTACTTTAATTTCAATTTGGGCAGTTCTGCATGTTCTTAGCTACAGCTGGATGTGTAAAGCAATTGCTCTTGGGAAGGTTTTTTAGAATTATTACAAATAGGTTACATCAGTGTAAAGAATCTAGTACAAATTCCAGACTGGAAATATTTGATTAAAACACTTGAGGGTTTACTTGAATCTGAGAAAGTGTTTGATGGCTCCAGGAAAACTTTCAAATGCTCAAGACTGGGAGTTGAAGCCAAAGTTAAATTAAGTCCTACAGGCATGATAGAGAAAGAAATTTTCTTTTGTGTGAGTATTGTAAAGGGTTGGTTTTGCAATTAATGAGATTACATTTTACTGTACATTTCAAAATGTTTAAATGTGTTATGCATATGTAGTTTGGTTTATTCTATCTTCTTTTATTTGAATAATAGACATCTGTTTTAATGTTAAAACAAAATCTGCAATATTTTGTGCTTACATTTCAGTGAGAGGCCACCTCATTAAAATCAAATAAAATGTGATTTATCAGGCTGGGATTTCAGCCTGGGGTCTAAGTTGTCCAGTAACATCTCCTAGATCATAACATGTTAAAGTGATTGAGGATAAGATTAAAATAGGAGTTGGATGGAAAATTAAAATGCCACATGACAGAGATCAGGGATTACATACAGACTGAATCATGGTGTTCCACAAGGTGATTGCTCAACTTAAGAATAGTCTCTCCCATGTAGAGGAGATTGCATCATGAACATTGAATACCAGTATACTAAATTAGAAGTATAAGTAAGTGACTGCTTCACTGAAAATAATAGGTGAGCTCCTGGGTGGTGGAGTAGATAAAAAGGCAGATGTTGTGTCTTCTGAACTTGAAATGAAAGATGTGGTGTTTACTGGAAAGAGTGTTAGGGTGAATTGTAACTAAAATGTTGCAGAGAACGGCCTCTTCCAAACACGAAATGGGAATGAAACGTCACAAGGTGCTTGTTGTGCCACTTTGGAAGTGCGGATATAACAGAGAATGATCCATTGAAAATGGAGAGTGTTGGGATGGTAAATAAGGAAAATGGAACTGACATGTTTTTCTGGGAGGGAGGAGAGAAGGAGGATTTGCGGTCATTCAAATGCACATAGGCAAGACCACGATCAACCATAAAGAAGCAGAATCCTCAAGGTGAAAAAGAGGGAGATATAATGAAGCTCACCAATGGAAAGAGATATCATCAAAATAAATCAGACAGGGTTTCAGAAACTAAGAGACTGAAAGCAAGACAGGAAAGCAGGGTGATGGTAGCTTTTGGAGTCAGTGGGTATAAAATCCACGTTAGTTGGTAGCATATAATAGAAATGAAAAAAATCAAGGAAAGGAAAGAACAAAAGATGGACAGTGTAAAAGCACAGGAATGTGGAAAATTATAAGCAGCTCTAATGAATTTTTACAGTTTAGGCGAGAACAGAACACAGTGCCTAAAACTGAGGCTCGAGAGAGAAAATGAGTAAGACTGGATCAAAAACTTGACCAACAATCACACTTAGATGCAAGCATACCTACAGCAGATATGGATTCCCAAGGCAACACTCTTTTTTAGGCAGTAAGCAGACTCATGGGAGACATTGTTAAATAAAAGATGTTTAGCCAGTCAAAGGAGTCTGTTGGTGGATCAGATGTATAGATGCAATTTCCATTCAAACCTTTCGTGAAGATTATCAAAGATTCACCATGGCAGATAATAACCTCTGATTGTAGTTAACATGGTGCATTAATTCATCCATAATTTCCTTGAGATTTAGTCTGTATTTCTGTCACGAGGTAATTATTCAACATGCCATGAGGGTTAAGGAGGTTATGCCTCTATCATTACTATGGTATACATGTCAGGAAGAGTGCCTGCATTCACCTTGGTCATTTACCTTATTAAAGTTCTTCCGAGACTGAAGGCAGTTTGTGGATGGTGAAGACTGTACTTAATGCCTCAGCAAACTTCCTTTCATAAAATTTGCACAACCCTCTTCCTGTCTTGGCTCCAGGACTCTTCTTCTGGACTTTATTTTTCCTGGAAAGACATCCAATAAAACAACAATTAATCTGGGAACCCTTCCCACTGATCACCCCCAACACTACAGTAGCCCAATCTAACATTGTCACAGTTACTTCAATGTTTTGTTGCTGACTATCAAAAATGTGCTGATTTAATCGATTTCAAATTTTTAAATAATACAGCACCTTGAAACCCTCTCCCCATCTTTTCAAACAGACAGGCAGAGGTTTTATTACTACCATTCTGCTGTACACAGAAACACAAACAGATCAGGAATAAAAAACAGTAATCCAAACCCACAAAGGCCAATAATAAGATTTTATGGATCGCATCTGAAATGTTCAGGATTAGCAGAAGAAGATGAGTTTGCAGCTGTGCTGTATTGCACTGGTAGTGTTGAACAGTTGATTTTCAAGGATCTCGGTTTTGTATACTGATTGAAGTTCCTTTGACCTGAATACATTTTTAATTGACTTGTAGCAGTTGGACTGATTAAAAAAAAAAGCCTTTCTCTACCTGCAGTCCAGGGGTGCTTACTGGATTTTCCAGTATTTGACTTTCACAGCATAGTAGACACACACTAGTTAGCCCTCAGCAGCATAATATAATGCGCACGATGGTGGTTCATTTTCAAATCTTTGCTTTTGTATATTCCTGGAATGTGAATCTACAAAAACCTCTCTAAGAAATCGTTCTTGGCTGAGAAGCAGGTTAAATAGTCAGCTTCCTCATTATGTCACTCCTCTATTTGCAATTTATTTGATGCCTTCAGATGTTACATTCCACCAAACTCACACAGAATATCTGCATGCAAACCAGCCATTGAATTTACACCAACATTTATTTTGTCTCTATTGTGTTCTCCTAGTTTAAAAAAAATCTCTATTAAAAAGTTAAGGTAAGAAATGACCATAGTAATTTGGGTTTCCAATGTGGTGTCAAAACATGCTGCACAATTGAATTCAACATTATGGTTATTTTTTGTGGCTTTGTAAAACTGTCTTTAGCATTTAATATATTTATACCCCATGACAACTTTGCTCCTCTCCATGGTTGGCCTTGTAGTTTTCTTACTAAAATGGACCACCACATTTTTATCTATACATGACCGAGGATTACAAAATAATCTAAATGCACTTTTTTTGAAGAATTTAAATTTTCATGTCCCACATAAGCCATTCATTTTCTCCACTATTCATACGTCAGCTGTACATTATATATGATTCAATATGGATACAATAGGCTGAATTTTACCAACTTTTGGCTGTCTCAGTTGCAGTGTTTCATGGAGGGCTTCTCCCCATGAGCGCGAGCAAGTTAGCTTACCCAATTCTCCACTGCTCACCTATAATGTGTGTACCATACCTATGTAGCATCAATATTAAGCTATGTTACATGTACCAGCAGTGGAAGTACTCGTCAGTGACAGGAACTCTGGGATTTCTGCCTTCAGCATAATTTTAAAGTTGAACTGTGCACCATGTCAAATGCTAAAAGTTATGCAGAACCCCACACAGTACTTGCAAGGAAGAGAAACAAACAAGAAAAGAGAACACGTACTTCACTAGAAATAGAATCTCACCTCGGTGTTTGCTAGTATTGCTACTTTAAAACATCACCTGTTTGATCAGCTATCAATCATTATAACTGGAGCTGCAAGAATTGAGCTACAGAAGGGCTACCCAGCCTTAGCACCATAGCATGTTAGAACCCTGTCTGAAAGGGTGCTACTTTTTCCCAAATGCATGGTGTAGCAGAGCATCTTGTCATTGCTGAATGTGGTGCGACACATGGTGAAAAGTCTTTAAACAGTTGAAAATGCTTGTCTTTCCTGTTGTTACATAAAAGAAAAATAAAACAGAACAAATTCATTTGCTTCAGAGAACTGAGAGGGACTGTTTGTCTTTCAAACAACTACAAATTTACAGTCAAGGATGATCACTTTAACTGACTTAGAATGATGCAGGCCAAGTGCAGGGAAATGGGGTTAGTGTGGACGGACATTTTGGTCAGCATGGATCAGTTTGACCCAAAGGGTCTGTCTCCATGCTGTAGACTCTATGACTCACATCTATTGGAAGTGGATGTCAATTAAGTTCTGTCTAGCTTGTTGTGACCAATGCTGCAGTGGTCTATCATGTTGAAAGTGATGTTCATCGTGCTCAATGTCCTCATCTTCTTCCTCAGAAGATTACTGCCATTGTACCATCTCTTCAGTGTCCATCACATCCCCTCTTTAGTTACTCCAGTAGTGCAGGGTACAGCATGTAAGGATAATGTGGCAAACTCCATCTGGAAGTGAATTACAAGGTCCCTCCAGACTGATCCCAGCATCAGAACTTCAGAGGATTTACCATCTGCTTCACAATGGCCTTGTTGGAAAAATGGCTCAGTGAGGGGGTTATGTAACAGAACCATCAGGGTAGCTCTTATTTCCCAGGAACCATCCCTGTAAGGCATTCAGCCCTTGAAATAAAACAGAAACAGGAGAAATTGCAAGGATAAAGACATCCTGGTAGCTTCCACTGTCCCTGGTATAGATTTCCATGATGTTGCACTGATGATCACAGAAGATTTGTACATTGATGGAATGGAATCCTTATCTGTTGATGAAATCTATTGTGTGAAGATATGACACTTTCAGTGCAATATCTGTCGCACCCTGCACTTGGAGAAAGTTAGCTGCGTTGGCAAAGATCAAACCCAGGCTGCAGCATTGACCTGGGTGCATGAAAACAAGGAAGTGGTGAGATCTAGCACAAACTGGAACAGTGAAAGTCTTGATGAATATGTCGATTGAGGATAGAGAGATCTTACACAGATCTCTAGTGGATCATTAGAAGCAACCAGTTGCATAGAAGCTGAGCCACATGTATCACCTTAAATGCTACTGGGATTGGATGGCTACCCATCCCTTTGGGTCACAGTCCTTCTCAAGCAGATGAGACAGTTCTGTGCCTGTGTCCTGAGACATCCTCAGTCTGTTGTGGCAATTTACCTCATATTTGGAGGAAATGGCACTGAGGATGATAGATTCTGGGCCATGTGTACTTCCGCTGCTTCCTGAGGGGACTTTCTGCTGTGCCATCTTCAGATTTGGCCGTTTGGCAGCCAGTGGAGGCTCCTGATCGTCCTGGACTCACTAGCAAATTTCTTCCACCTTTACTGCTCTGCCTTCAATACACCACAGACACAATGATAATAATCCCTTCTGTGGCTAGATTTATTGGTTGCAGTTTCAATGAGCCTACATGGGGAGATAAGAAACAGGTCTTTAGTAATGTGACCAGTCAGCATTCATATCACACACAAATTACAGTATAATATCATCCTCCACACAGTGGGGCATGGCGCACTCGGATAAGGAGGGCCATGGAATGCAACTATATGGATTTTTGACACAGTGGACCTTACTTTGATAAATGCAGTCAGCGTTTCAGAGAACACCTCTGGGACACCCGGACCAACCAACCCAACCACCCTGTGGCTCAACATTTCAATTCCCCCTCCCACTCCACCAAGGATATGCAGGTCTTTGGACTCCTCCATCGCCAGACCACAACAAAACGACGGTTGGAGGAAGAGCGCCTCATCTTCCGCCTAGGAACCCTCCAACCACAAGGGATGAACTCGGATTTCACCAGTTTCCTCATTTCCCCTCCCCCAACCTTGTCTCAGTCAAATCCATCAAATTCAGCACCGCCTTCCTAACCTGCAATCTTCTTCCCGACCTCTCCGCCCCCACCCCAGTCTGACCTATCACCCTCACCTTGACCTCTTTCCACCTATCACATTTCCGACGCCCCTCCCCCAAGTCCCTCCTCCCTACCTTTTATCTTAGCCTGCTGGACAAACTTTCCTCATTCCTGAAGAAGGGCTTATGCCCGAAACGTCGATTCTCCTGTTCCCTGGATGCTGCCTGACCTGCTGCGCTTTTCCAGCAACACATTTTCAGCTAAATGCAGTATAAGCCATGTTGCACAAATACAATAGAAGATCGTGGTAGGCTTACTGAAACCTTACACTCCCCGCCCCACATAATCACCCAAGAAAGGCAGAAATGCATAGAAAAGATTGTTGTCAAATACTTACAAAATGAGAGGAAATCAGGTCCGTGCCCCTGTGCAGTCTATGAGACACTGGATTGGCTTTGTGAATTGTGGTTGCTGGTGGCAATTTCAAGGTCGCCTGTGATTATTTCTGCTTCACAGAGATAACTGATCAATCCATAATGACCAATGACCTGGTCAAGGTTGCTTGTGGCCAAGATTTGTATTTGACATTGTTAGTCACTGCGTGTTTTGCAGTGCGTAGAATTCTACGATTACAGATATCTTAAATCTGTACTGTGGAAGTGCCTAGTTAATGCAATTGTACCTTGAAGGCCCTCATATCACTTACAAATCCAGCCTGCATTCTCAGGCAGAAAAATCATCACTGAACCTCCCAACCTGGCGTGGTGACTGCCAGCTTTCATTTGAATTTTGGATGAGGATGCATTTTACAGGTTCAACTTGCTAATCTAGAGGAGCCCTTCATCAAACTTCCATGTTCCTTTTTGCTTTGCACTCCCTGTCAAGTCCATCCCCCATCCTCATGTTCCCATCCAAAACCTTTTTAAATCTTCACCTCCCAATATGTCCTCCTGAGCCCAAGGCCAATCATCATGATGCACTTTTCTCCGACCTGCCTCCCCCCAAAATCAGTGTGGTGGTGACTATTAATTGACAAGCCTTGTCCCCAACAACCCTAGTAATCTACGCCCTCAAATACACTATTGTTCCCTACCTTTATATATTGTGTTGCTTTCTTTCACAAGTATTGGCCCCTCTGCATCCCAGAGGGATCTCCACAATTGAAATCCTCACCTTTCCTGCCACATTAGTAGCCCTGGAAACCACTTGGATTTCCCTTCCTCCCACCAAGGACTGACCATGATCCACCCTCAGGGCTGATTGGAAAAACAGCCCCAACCGAATGAGTGACTAGACCCTTTACTAATCTCGATGCAGCTGCTTGACTGACTGAGCCCCCATTCCCAGACTGGCCACACTGCACCTGCAGAACTGATCATAGCACACTTTCATAATGACATGAAATCCCTGACACTCATCGCCACAAGCACTTGAATGATATCAGAAGCTGTCTTTGATAAACTGGTGGGAGGTGGTGAGGAATCCCCTGACTGGCAACTGTCCCCCTTGGCTGCTCTGAGCACTACTCTTTTTAGTTTTTGAGACATAGCCATATAGTCAAATATACCATGTAAGAGTTGGCACATGCTGTAGGTGTGATATTGATGTAGCATGGTGTCATTCAGCAGCATGTTGAGCCCTTGACTGATCACTTCTGCTAATCAGCTGCCAGGCTTCATATCTGTGAAGGTGCAAGTTGTGATTGAGATAGCAATGTGTAAAGAAATACATGACAAGGCAGAAATGCAGTAAGAATCCATGCAGGCATACAATGAATAGGCACTAAAGGTACAAAGCTAAGAGCACTGAGGTGTGCTTTGCTCCAATCCATTAGATAGATGCTGTTTCTGCACACAGAGTGGTCTGGAGGCAGCGAAGTGTCAATATACTCCAAAATATAGTGCTCAAGTGATTGCCTGTACTCTAAGATGGAGACATACTGCAATTATGTGGTGGCTCTGGTGTTTTTCTGATGCCAAACTCCATGCATCGAGAAGACAGGCAATCAATGCCCATGCAGCTGGCCAAGATGGAGGCCTGGAGAGCAAGCTACAAGTTGGAGGTACCTGCTCAAGAATTATCACTTTTGTTTCTCTGTGTCATATGTGAAAACAACAAACTGCAGATTTATGAGGCTAGAATAGGAAATCATGGGGTATAAATACATGTACGTCTCCCACAACTGACTAGTAAGATTCTGGTTTACTAAAACCTTGGGTAGAAAATCAGACATTTTGTTCTCAACATCAAGAACCTCATTCTTCTGATCTCCCCATATTTTTTCCAAATGACTCACTGTTGCCCACTTCATTCAGGGGTTAGAAAAAATCCACCCAATTAATCTGTTGGTATCATAGATTAATAATAGAGTGGCTTCAAATGGTAAAGTAGTCCTTTCCAGGTCTTCAGGAATATTTCCAATGGCCTTGTAGTTTTAACAGCATTGTTGTAAGCAAGCTCTCATTTCCCAACAAGTACTAGTGTCTCTCAAGTGCCTAAGGTACCTCTTCGAGTCAGACAAACTGTGCCAAGTGAGCTCAAGTGTTAAAAAACATGAGTAATTGCAATCCCCAATATTCCATGACTACAAAAATAATTTATTAAAACATTATCAGGAAAATTATGTCAAGTTTTGTACAAATTTGGTGAAGTACAAACCTTGACATGCATGAAAACGCTCAAATATTTTTGAAATCAAACCAAAAACCCACTGTTTTGTTTTGTTTTTAAAAATCCAATGGTTACTTTGGAAACTTATAAAGTAATAGATAAAGGCTGAATTTTCGGATGTATTTCAGAAATAGTAAACAATCAAAACATAGAAAACATCCTGATTACATCAGCCTATCACTTTGGAAATAGTCTTTTCTCTACCTGCAATAAGGAAAATAGATGAACAGCATTTCACTCCTCTAGCAGACATTAGTCATGATCTCTCCCAACCTGGACTGCATAAACGCATACTGAAGGACTCAGTAGATTTCAGTTTTAGTACTTTGATGAAGAAAATAACAAAAAACATAAAATATACAGAAGAAAACAACAAACTTTGAATTGATTCATATAATGCTGGCACAGAAAAGGATTTCTTCCTCATTCATTTTTTTTCGACATATAGATAAATATCACAGCAGCAGTACAATAATGGAAAGCCAGATCAACTGCAATGTTCAAAACAACTACAAGCTTTAAAAACACCAGAGACTGACAGTACACAGATCAAATACATTCAATCTGTGTGCCTTCTCTTTGTTGGAAAAAAAGTAAATCAAAATCCATAACCATACTCTCTCAATATATTTCTCTACTCTAAATATTTTTCTGCTTTTCCCTTTAAGATGCAATGGTATTTTCCTCAATCCTTCACTGCAGCAAAATCTTTCTCCCTACTTGCTTAATGTCATCTTTGCTTGTTTTACGCTTTCACACGGATGTGAACATTGTGGGAGCAGCTAGATTTAAACTCATTCCTAACTATCATTGAGAAGACGAGAGTCAGCCATGTAGCTGTAGCTGAAGTGCTGTTTGGAATGTTAGATATCTATTTCTGATCAATACAATCACAACAAGGAGTCTTTCAGTGTTCACCAATGGATCACAGGATCAATTGAGGAAATAGGTGAAATTTCAATCTTTATATTATCAGAGAAAGAAAATGGGATATTAGAAAATGTGGTACTTCAATATTGATAGGTATGTTTATATTTTCATTAAATTTAATGGACTGATATTTTACTTCATTACTCTCCCAATTTCAAAAGATCAAAACAAAAATTATTCATGGACCAATTACTATTTATATTGGCTTTAATGCGACGAAAACTCCAGATTGCTTTACAGGGCATTTACTAACTAGCTGTGACAGCAAATCATCCAACAAGATATAACAGAAGAATGTCAAAGAGATAAGATTTTAATCACTGTGGAGAAAACAAAACAGTGGACAGGTTTAGGGATAGCATCACAGAGCTCAAAGCCAGGCAACTAAAGGCAAAACCACCAATGCCGAAGATGCCAGAAATAGAAGAGCATGGACATCTCGGAAAGTCTGTAAAATTTCATGAAATTTGTTCTTGTTTCTTTCAACTTCTATTCAAGGTTAAAGGGGTTGGCTAGCTCAGTTGGTTGGATGGCTGGTCAGTGTGACACCAACAATGTGGATTCAATTCCCACACTGGCTGAGGCTGTCCATGAAAACTCTGCCTTTTCAACCCAATTCCTCACCTGAGGCATAGTGACCCTCAGGTTAAACTCACTACCATTCTTCACTCCCCAATGAAAGAGCAATAGCCCTATAGTTTACTGTAAACTAACTGGAATCATGAAAGATCGCCTGGTATATGTTACAATCTCATACTTTTTAAAAGAAATTATAACTCTTAAAGTCTACATATCACAAAGGCAGGCATTGAATAAACTAAACAAAATCAAAAGAGAGAGTAAAATGTTCAAAAAGAACACCAGTCCTCAAATGACCCTTCCGCTTCAAACCTTGCTGAAACGATAAGATCAGAATAGAACATAGGTGTAGTATTTGTAGAGGATAAGTGATACTGCTCTCAAAGTGTCATACAAGTTCAGCTTTTATTTCACAACTTTCAGAAGTTGGTCAACATGGGAATCAGAACCCAAAGACTTTAGATTGAAAAAATGAAAGTTTGTAAAAGTCTGTAAAAGAAATTCATTACTTAGAATACAACCACTATATGTCATCTTTGTTTGCCCCTCTGCGTGCTTTTGTATTATGTGGGAACAGCCAATATTGACCGAATATTGATTTTCAAATAAACTGCTTTTAACTGCATTCTTAAAACAAAACATCTTCAGCATGTCGGCACTGTAGCACTGTGGTTTATGTATTGGCATTACTTCAGCAGTTGTAAAACAAAATTGAATTAAAGCTATTAAAAAGGAAGAAAATTATTACCATGCTGATTGTTAAACATATCTAATTGTCAGTCAGTCACACTACTGACTGACAATTAACAACTTCACGTCTTCAGAGCGCCAAATCTGCTCACTTCCACTGGGTGTGTGAAAAATAAAGATTGAACTGTTTAACTAGGGATGCCTGACTTTCAATAAGTTTATTCCCTATTGTAGTGACCAGAAATGATTGTATCCCTGGAGGTGTTCATGTTTGAATCATCCAGGGAGTGAAAAGAAAAGAACCAAGTTAGAGTAGTGAGAAAACAATACAATACATACTGAATAAGAAACAGGGCTCATTTGTGCCCATTCTACGTGTACTTAGAGCTAAAATCGTATCCACATACATTCTGTTGGAGGGCAAATTGTGATATTGTACTGTGACACCCTGCAAGTCCCTTTGCACATTATTATCCACAGCCAAAATATCTGTGCTGGAATATTAGCTTCGTGATCTTCAATTATAGTGCAAGACTGTGACTTGTGTTGCAATGGAAGCTGTAGTGTTGGTTCTCCAATATATGCTCCTCAAGTAGCGTGTAAAGGCTGTATTCAGCACAAACCTGCTGTCACCTCTTGAATGACTGCATTTGTCCTCCACCACCATGTTGCAACTACAGGCTGAGTACAGTATCAGAGTGCTAGGACAACCATGGGGCAGGGAAATGAGGCATTAAATTAATGCACAAGGCTGATTTGTTGACTTTCGTATGCAATATGACATGATTGTGTTCCTAAAACTAGGTGGAAATATTTATTTTAGTGTGGCTTTTATATTTGTATTGTGGTCAAATGAATGTGTGAAATTAGTAACAAGGAAGGTAACGTCATACAGCATGGTTACTTTAAATGTGCAAATGAAATGGATTGCCTCTTCCATACAGGAAAGGAAGGGCTGTGAGCTCTATGCAAAGCCCCATGATGAGTTGGTGCTGGGATGCCCCATTCTCTTGAACAATGACCAGAGGCTTTCTGGTAGGCTTCCAAATTCAACAACATTCCAGTCTGTTTAAGTCCCAACCTGAATTCACTCATATTTATGAGTGACTGTGACATCCAGTAAACTATTATCTGTGTTATCCATGTACCTGCCCTGGTTGTAGTCCACTTATGTCATTATTTCATGATGTGCAGATCCTGCCATTATAATATTCTTACACTGTGCATCTGAGATGGTGACTAAATGGAAGCTGAATGAAAATGTGTCTTCATCATCACTGGCTTCTTATTGTTCTTTCACTGGCTGGTTAGATGACATTTGCTGCATATCTAAATGGAACCTTGAAATCAGGGCAGTCACTCTGACCTCATCTCAGGACCTGAGCTCTTTCCTCCATGTTTGGACTCAGTCTGTAATACTGGGGACCTTGGGAGGAAACTGATATGGATTACTCACTGAGCATTTCTGGCTCAAGAGGGTTGTAAATGCTTCAGCGTTATCATTTGCTGAAATGACAGTTTATTGAGATTGGGGATATTTATGGAGCTGCTCCTCCTCCACTTTGTTGTTCAATTGTCCTCCATTATTTTCAACTGGATCTGACAACATTGCAGAGCTTAGATTTAATCCATTCATAGTGGGATCACTTGTATCAATCTATCACATTCTGCTCCAGATGACTTAGCATGCTGTAGTTTAACCAGTTTGAAACCTCTTAGCTATGCCTGGGCTGCTCCTGACATGTCCTCTTTTCATCGATCCAAATGTTGAAGGAAGTGGTCACTAGGCCATGTTTACTACAGTCCTTCAGGGTCGGAAATCTGCCATATGAACCTCATGTGGCCTACATATGATGCCAGATCAAAAGTAACTACCCTCTGAGAAATTACATTATATTAGTGAGTAAAACAAAAGTAAGTTTTTCCTTCTTTTTGATTCCTTCACCACCTCTCAAAGGTCACATGTTGCAGCTATGTCATTTAGGACTCGGCTTAGTAGTGGTGCCGCAGACTCACCCCTGTTAATGAACACTGAAGTCCTTTACCCAAAGTATGCGTGGCTTGTCAAGATTCGTGTTTCTTCCAAGTGGTGTTAAACATGAAGGATTATTGATTCATTTACTGAGATGGAGCAGTAGGCAATTATCAGCAGTGATTTCCTTGCCCATGTGTAACCTGATACCATGAGATTTCATGCAATCTGCAGTCAAAGTTGAGTACTGCCAGGACAACTCCTTCCTGACTGTATACCCTGTGCTACTGCATCTGTTAGGTTTATCCTGCCAGTGAGACTAATCATACATAGGAATGGTGATGATGGCGTCTGGGGCAGCGTTTGTGAGTCTGACTACCGCACCAATTCCTTGAGCCACAGCTCTCCCAATTTTGCACACAAGTCAAAATGTTTGTCTGGGAGCTCCACAGGATTGATAGGTTGTGGCACTCATGAGCAGGAAGCTGTGAGGTTTCTTCAACCAGAGTGTAGAATCAGCACAAAGACATGCAGAATTCAAACTGAGAAGTAGCTTTAAATGATGTACGGAAAGTGAAATAAAAATTAGGTAATGCCAATGGGATTAATGGGCTGAAACAAAGAAGTTTAAAAATTAGAAACCCAGCACTAATTTTCTTCAGCAGGAAATAAATCCACACTGCTAAATTAACTCACTAAGTACCACTTTTTTCAGCTGTATGGAACCAGGAAGCACATATAGCAAATTCAAGTTGTTGATATCATTTCAATGCAAATCTGTTCAAAAAAATAAATCTTATGAAGCAGTAGAACCTTTCTGATAGCAACTTCTGTGTTTTCCTATTTAACTCCTTATGTTTGCATTTCAGAAACTTCCTTCCAGATTTCTTCCGCTATAACATTGATCACTGATTGCCTCTCTGGTACCTCTTTATTTTTAAATTCTTTCACAGGAGTTTGGAATCGTCAGCAAAGCCAGCATTTATTGCCCTTCCCTAACTGCCTCAATGAAGGCAGAGCTAAACCATTTTCTTGAATCGTTGCAATCCTAAATGTATAGGGACAACCACATTGCCATTAGGAACTGAGTTCAGGATTTTGAGTCAGTGGGAGTGAAGTAACAGCAATATAGTTCAAAGCCAGGATGGAGTTTAACTCAAAGGAGAATCTGTATGTGGTGGCCTTACCACGCAGTTGATGCATTTGACTTGTGAGGTGATTGAGGTAATAGGTTTGGAAGGTGGTGCCGAAGGAGCCTTGGTGGATTTCTGCAATGCATATTGTAAATAGTACGTACTGCTGCCACTGTGCATCAGAGGTTATGGTAATTGGGGCGCTTATTAAGTGGATTGTTCTGGATTGTGTAAAGCTTCCTGATACTGTTGTAGCTGTGCTTACCCAGGCATGTGGAGAATATTCCATCTGATTCCTGACTTTTGTCTTGTAGATGGTGGACAGGGTTTGAGGGGGAAAATCAGGAGGTGACGTTCTCATTCCAGGATTCGGAACATCAGACCTGCTGTTATAGCTACAGTATTTATATGGCTGGTCCAGTTCTGTTTCTGTTCAATGGTAGCCCCCAACAAATTAATCGTGGTGAATTCAGTGACAGTAAGGAATATTCTCTTTTGCTGGAGATACTCATTGCCTGTCACTTGAAGCCTAAATTTTATTTGCCTAGCATGGTGTGTTACCCTGCTGTTGCTACATATGGATTTGGATTGCCTCAGTCTATATGGGGTCATGAATGGCGCTGAACATAATGCATCATCAGTGAAGATCCTCACAGCTGATCTTTTCGATATTTTTCAACAATCTGTTCAGGAACGTTATGACACCCCTCTGGAGCAGGCGGGACTTGAATGCAGGCCAAAGGTATGGACATTACCACTGCACCACAAGAGCCCAAGCATCTGACCCTGTAATAGAAGGATGATCATTCATAAAACAGCTGAAGGTGGTTAAGCCTAACATGCAAATGTTGCACATTTTTAAAAATTTCATGACTTAAATAACACAAGAAGCCATTTATCCAAGTTTGCTGGTATCAAAAAAGATACATATAGCAATCGGTACATAGAGGAGCATAAAATTACTGAGAAACTGATAGGTAAAATGAGTAGCTAAAATCATCAGATGAATTCTAACATAGTTGATGCATGAGGCCTTCCTTTTTGGTCCAAAATAGGATAATGTTTTAAATAAATTCTGAAATGCTATGAACAGTGGAGATTTAAAGGGTTTTAGGGTCCAAGAAAGCAGATTACTAAAATATGGCAGCCCCGACCCACAAGCTTCATTCCTAATGAAGGGCTTATGCCCGAAACGTCGATTCTCCTGCTCCTCGGATGCTGCCTAACCTGAAGTACTTTTCCAGCACCACACTCTCGACTCTGATCTTCAGCATCTGCAGTCCTCACTTTCTCCTACTAAAATAAAGGAGTCATGTACAAAAACTGATCACAAAGACAAACAGAATGACAGTCTTTATAGCCGTAGCAGGCTGGAATATAAGGGGGAGGAAGTTTTTTTCCAGCTATATAAAGCCTGGTTAGACCACATCTAGAACACTGTGTATACTTTTGGATGCCAAACCTTCAAAAGGAAATATTGGTTTCCAAAGACATGCAATGCAGACTCAACAAAATGTTCCCAGACTGCAGAGTTTTAAATTGGGCAGAGATTACAAAAGCTAGGCTCACTTTCTTGGAACACAGAATGTGAAGAGGTAATTGGATGGCATTTTTAAGAATTCTGAAAAAAAGTGATCATGGAAAATGTTTATATCTGTCTACCCTGATGGGGCTGTCTAAGACACAGAGACTTAACCTTAAAATCAGAGTCTGGCCATTCAGGAGTGAAGTTAAGAAATATTTTGCTACGTAAAGAGTTGTGAAAAAGTAAAATTTCTCCCACAATGAAATGAGTTATTGGTTTAATTAAATCAGACATTGATAAGATATTTGTCAGCTTAGGTTAGTAGGAATCAACAATAAAGGTTCCTGGATGGAGATCAGCAATGATTTTCTTGAATGGTAGCACATGCAAAAAGGCAAATGACATATTACTGTTCTGAGCCCCTTGTCTGTTTTCCCTTTTCTTGCTTTGATACCACTCCACTGCCCTCTAAGTCCCCCTTTACCTGTCCTCTTGCCTTTTGCTTCACAGTTCTCTTTTCATTCTTTTGCCCTATATTCCCTTCCTCATCCTTTCAAATCCATCCTCGCTCCCACTCAGTCCTCCTCTCTGCATTCTCTCTCCCTTTTCTCATTTTACCATCCACTCACACCCCTCCTCTTCTATTTCACCTTTCCTTTGCTCTGTTTCATCCAACCATAACCTATATTTTTTATTTCCTTTTTCTTGTATTCAAGAGTGGCATAACCTGTTTCCCATTACCACTCCTCTCTCCCCTTTCTCTCATGTTTTCATCTCTCTTCCCTTCACTTTCTTCCCTCTTTCTCATATGGAAGGGATGAAACTTTTCTACAGCCTCTTTGGAATTTTACAGTTCCACAAAGTCCCTGAAATTAGCTTATAAATATGCATTCAGTAGGCAAATAAGTAAAAATGCCTTGATGCACTCGGATAACAATGCATCAGTGCCCACACTGAGGTATCGTTTAGAGAACAGAATTGAGCCTTTCGAATGAGCATTAGTGAAATACAGAATTCACTCTGCCAGAGTGCTACACCTACCAAATCAGTAATGATGACTAAATCACAAACAAAAGGGGTATTGTATAATACTCTTTGATGATTAACAAACAATAATATTGCACATGCAGAGCACAATGAACTCACTCTTGATCATGTGTATTGATGCACAGATAAAGTACTGGTCTCTGATAATGTGCAGGATTATATTAAAAATGTATCAGTAACTTTATTCATCTCAATCATTACTTGGATTTTTGCAAATGGTAGAAAGACATAAATGATGGAATCATTCTTTTTTCTGACTGAGATATTTTGGTGGTAAATACATCATGGTGTTATTTTTATAACCTTAATTACCATAAGGAATATGTCATTCAGCCCCTCAAGTCTGCTCCACCATTCAACAGGATCCTGGCTGATCTGACACTCTCATGTCCACATTAGATTAGATTACGTACAGTGTGGAAACAGGCCCTTCGGCCCAACAAGTCCACACCGACCCGCCGAAGCGCAACCCACCCAGACCCATTCCCCTACATTTACCTCTTCACCTAACACTACGGGCAATTTAGCATGGCCAATTCACCTAACCTGCACATTTTTTTGGATTGTGGGAGGAAACCCATGCAGACACGGGGAGAATGTGCAAACTCCACACAGAGAGTCGCCTGAGGCGGGAATTGAACCAGGGTCTCTGACGCTGTGAGGCAGCAGTGCTAACCACTGTGCCACTGTGCCGCTCCAGGGAAATCAGCCCCAGCCTATTCTGCCTTTCCCTATAGCTCAAATCCTCCAACCCCGGCAACATCCTTGTAAATCTTTTCTGAACCCTTTCAAGTTTCACAACATCTTTCCGATAGGAAGGAGACCAGAATTGCATGTAATATTCCAACACTGACCTAACCAATGTCCTATACATCCACAACATGACCTCCGAATTCCTGTACTCAATACTCTGACCAATAAAGGAAAGCATACCAAATGCCTTCTTCACTATCCTATCTATCTGTGGCTCCACTTTCAACGAGCTATGAACCTGCAATCTGAGGTCTCTTTGTTCAGCAACACTCCCTAGGACCTTACCATTAAGTGTATAAGTCCTGGTAAGATTTGCTTTCCAAAAATGCAGCACCTTGCATTTATCTGAATTAAATTCCGTCTGCCACGTCTCAGGCCACTTGCCCATCTGATCAAGATCTCGTTGTAATCTGAGGTAACCTTCTTCGCTGACCACTACACCTCCAATTTTGGTGTCATCTGCAAACTTACTAACTGTACCTCTTATACTCACATCCAAATCATTTATATAAATGACTAAAAGTAGTGGAAAGTCTCAGAATTTGATATTTATGTAGTTTGAGAATAATTTGGATCAGGTTATAAATTAGCTCGCTGAGCTGGAAGGTTTGTTTCCAGACGTTTCGTCACCATACTAGGTAACATCATCAGTGAGCTTCCAGTGAAGTGCTGGTGTTATATCCATTTCCTATTTATGTGCCTTGGTCTCTTAAGGTGGGTGATATCTTTTCCAGTTTTTTTTTCTCAGGATGGTAGATGGGGTCCATATCGGTGTGTTTATTGATGGAGTTCCGGTTTGAATGCCAGGCCTCTAGGAATTCCCATGCATATGTCTGTTTAGCCTGTCCTTGGATGGATGTGTTGTCCCAGTTGATCCCTGGACAAGCTAAACAGAGACACACACAGCAATTCCTTGAGGCCTGGCATTCAAACCAGAACTCCATCAAGAAACATATCGATTTGGACCCCATCTACTATCTTGAGAAAAGGAACCGGAAATGACATCATCCACCTTAAGAGACCAAGACATAAACATAATTAGAATGCAGCTCTTAACACCAGCACTTCATCCAAAGACTCACTGGTGATGTTACATAGTATGGTGATGAAACGTCTGAAAACAAACCTTCCAGCTTAGCAAGCAAACTTACAACCTGAAACTCAACCTGAACTACAAATCTTCTCGAAAATATGCAATCATTTGGATCACATGAAGGGATCATCTTCTCCAGATGTGATCTTCACATTTAGCTGTTTGAGACTTGCATGTGTGTTGGTCTCTTATGTGTTTTCAAGACCATTAGTTGTTGTCATGATGGCCTTCCACATCTTCATTATCCAAGCATATCTTTGTGTGTGTTCTATACATAGTTGTAGTTCCCAAAATGGGATTTTGTTCCTCCACAATGTTGGCCATTATATGATGTGGTTTCACAGAATCTAGGTTCACTGCGCACTTTGGATACCTTTGCAGGTAATCCAGCTCTTGGATAGGACATGTGACTCTTAACTTTCTGTTCTACATGTAGTTTAAGCAGTCCCACACCTGCAGAATAGTCATGTACAACCTTCAATCTCCCTTGTTTTCAAGAAGTTTTTCTAGATTTCTGAGAACTTAGACAGGTGATGGCTTGGCAGTGTTGTCCAAACTTATCTTTCAAATATGGTCTCTGCTGCTGATGATAAGCCCATATCCAAAGGTGAAGCTGTTGGGTGTAGCATAGCAATATGAAAACCCTGTTTTGTCACCCTAGACTTCATGATAAGTGCTTTAATAGTACAAACTATTTGCTCAGCAGCAGAATTGAATCTGGGATAAAGCGGTGAGGCTGTTACATTGTTTACTTATATTTGGCACATGTCATTAAAAGATCTCTCTATATATTGTAGCCCCTTATCAGATAGTATATCTTCAGGTATACTGAATAGACTGAATATTGCACTCAGTATGTTTGCTATAGCAACTCTTGAAGCTCACTATAGCTAACTGATAATTGACAATTTGGAAAAGAGTTGGTGACTCAGAGAAAATTGCTATAATGTATGGCAAATAAATCTGTTGTGATTTTGGATCCAGGAATTGACAGAAATTTGAGAGCGTTGCTGTTCTTTGTATTGCTGCTATTCGTGACTCTTTGCAAGCCTCACTCATCCTTATTATGTTTGCAATATATTTTTTGACCCACTGGCCCACAGAGTTTCTTGTGCCAGATGTCTTGTTTGCTTGATGTCCATTAGTCCCTGACATAGCTGTGATAATAAGTCCTGGTGAAAAGCTTCAGGGACAAGCACTTGTTCCCTTTAAAATTTAATTATGCATCTTAAAAGGTACTAAGTTCATCTCTGTCTGGCCAAAAGCATCTGAGTGTGTCTGGCACTTCTTGTACTGTGTCAGGCCATCCACCTAAGGTAAGTTTCCATTAAGCCTTCTGTCACACCTCGTTGGAGTGGCATGCTGGAAATCAAGCCCTGCTATACCTAGTCATCTCAAAAGATTTTATAAATGTATACAAATTCCTCGAATTATCTGTCTTTCTAGGCTCATCTAGAAAGAAAACCATGAAGAGGATTTCTGTACTCATCAAGAATTACTATTTATTGCAAACAAATAGAATTTAGACAATTATGAACGGTTGACATATAGCTCAACTAATTAAAATTCTAAGCCTCTTATAAAATGTCTTCCACTATACATGCGAAGTTAAAAATCACACAACACCAGGTTATAGTCCAACAGGTTTAATTGGAAGCACACTAGCTTTCGGAGCGACGCTCCTTCATCAGGTGGTAGTGGAGGGCTCAATCCTAACACACAATTTATAGCAAAAATTTACAGTGTGATGTAACTGAAATTATACATTGAAAAATTGATTGTCTGTTAAGCCTTTCATCTGTTAGAATACAGTGATAGTTTCACTTCTTTCATGTGTAAATCACAAAACCTTTTTTTTTTAAAAGTTGCATTCTTGGGTTAGCTGTTAACAATGGTGATAGCTAGACAATATGTTGAAGGTGGTGACCCCCTGTGTTCTCTGTCTATGCCATGATGTTTAGATTGATTCTAATCTAAAAAGTGAGATAACGGAATTTTACATAAATTCATGCAGGTTTTGAGCTCAGAGTTCTACATGAATGCATTCAGTCTTTGAGCAAAGTACAATGTAACCCTGAAAGTACAAATTCACCTCAAAAAATATATGTGTGCAGTGGGTCTTTGTCTGAAGTGGGCCAGGACATTCAGCCTCAGACCTTCAGGTGACCATCCTCCAAAGTGGACTTCGGGACAGGCAGCAGAGAAAAGTGGCCGAGCAGAGGCTGATAACTAAATTCGGTGGCCATAGGGAGGGCCTCAACCGGGACCTTGGGTTCATGTCACATTACAGGTGACCACCATTGCACTATACACACACACACTCTCACACCCACACAGGCACTCCTATACACACAGACACCCACACACACTCTTACAGACACACACACTCCCACACTCTCACATGCACCCCCTCACAGACTTAAGACACTCTGCACTCACTACACACACACACATACACTTTCTCACACTCACAACCCCCAACCCAGACAGACACACACACACACACAGACAGACAAAGACCCACATGCACACATATATTTTGTGGAGTGAATTTGTACTTGCAGGGTTACATTGTACTTTGCTCAAAAACTGCATGCATTCATGTAGAACTCTGAGCTCAAAAACTGCATGAATTTATGTAAAACTCCGTTATCTCACTTTTTAGATTAGAATCAATCTAAACATAAATTCATGCTGTTTTTGAGTTCAGAGGTCTTCGTGAATGCATGCAGTTTTTGAGCAAAGTACAATGTAACTCTGCAAGTACAAATTCACCCCACAAAATATATGTGTGCATGTGGGTCTTTGTCTGTCTGTGTGTGTGCGTCTGTCAGGGTTGGGGGTTGTGAGTGTGAGAAAGTGTATGTGTGTGTGTGTGTAGTGAGTGCAGAGTGTCTTAAGTCTATGAGGGGGTGCATGTGTTACTGTGGGAGCGTGTGTGTCTGTAAGGGTGTGTTTGGGTCTGTGCGCATCTGTCTGTATATGTGTCCGTATGTGTGCATGTATAGGAGTGCCTGTGTGTGTGTAGGAGTATCTGTGTGTGTGTATAGTGCAACGGTGGTCACCTGTAATGTGACATGAATCCAAGGTCCCGGTTGAGGCCCTCCCTATGGGTACCGAATTTAGTTATCAGCCTCTGCTCAGTCACTTTTCTCTGCTGCCTGTCCCGAAGTCCACCTTGGAGGATGGTCACCCGAAGGTCCGAGGCTGAATGTCCTGGACCACTTCAGACAAAGATCCACATGCACACATATATTTTGTGGGGTGAATTTGTACTTTCAGGGTTACATTGTACTTTGCTCAAAAACTGCATGCATTCATGTAGAACTCTGAGCTCAGAACCTGCATGAATCTATGTAAAACTCTGTTATCTCAATTTTTAGATTAGAATCAATCTAAACATCATGGCATAGACAGAGAACACAGGGGGCCACCACCTTCAACATATTGTCTAGCTATCACCATTGTTAACAACTAACCCAGGAATGCAACTTTTAAAAAAAAGGTTTTGTGATTTACACATGAAAGAAGTGAAACTATCACTGTATTCTAACAGACAATCAATTTTTCAATGCATAATTTCAGTTACATCACACTGTAAATTTTTGCTATAAATTGTGTGTGTTAAGCTTGAGCCCTCCACTACCATCTGATGAAGAAGTGTCGCTCCGAAAGTTAGTATGCTTCCAATTAAACCTGTTGGACTATAATCTGGTGTTGTGTGATTTTTAACTTTGTACACCCCAGTCCAACACCGGCATCTCCAAATCACTATACATGCAAACCTTCACAGACAGACATAAAAATAACTGATGTTATGTTACAGGTGGAGGGAAGAAGTGGGAAGGCAGCTCAATGATCCCTACCTACAGGATTGGCTAAGATGATCCCTTTTGGTTTGCCAGGACATGCTGCCTTCAAACTCTCTTCTCCAGCTACTTGAACTTGCTTGCAGGAAACTCTCAGTGACTGATCACAGCTGATCAAGTCAGATTTAATGGTTAAAAGCAATAGCTTACCATCTGTGAAGGGAAATAAATTGGCTTTCTTCAGGTTTGAGGTTCTTTTTACTGCAGAGAAAAAGCACAGTCCATCACACAAGCCAACCTTCCATCCATTAACTCCATCTATACTTGCCACTGTCTCAGAAAGGCAGCCAACAGCATCAAATACCCCTCCCACCCTGAATATAGTTTCTTCCAACCTCTTCCACCGGGCAGAAGATACAAAGTTTAAACACATGTAACAACAGGTTCGAGAACAGCTTCATCCCCACTGTTATTAGACTTCCAAATGGACCTCTCAAATTTTAAATTTAATGTTGATCTCGCTCTTTGTGCACTTACTCTGCAGCTGTAACATTGCATTTCTCGCTCTGTTCTATTACCCTTATGCATTTTGTGTGGCATGACCTGCCTGTACTGCACGCAAAACAAATCTTTTCATTGTACCTAGGTACATGTGACAATAATAAATCAAATCAAATCCAAAAAGGACACCACCTTCACTTCTAGAAGTTCAAAACCCTCTGGTTGTATGTTTACATCCCCAAGCTACTCAGCTACTTGGAAGCCAATCATATAGTTGTTGGTCAGCAGAAAGCCTTTCTTTCTGAAACTGGCAGCTTTACGAAAGAGGAGGATGCTATCCCAGGCCATGATAATGGAGTAGGAGAAAATGCAGACTGCAGATGCTTGAGATCAGAGTCAAGAGTGTCATCTTGGAAAAGCACAGCAAGTCAGGCAGCATCCGAGGAGCAGGAGAATCGACATTTCAGGCACAGCCCTTCATCAGGAATGAGATTTATTCTGATGAAGAGCTAATTTCTGTTGAAGGGCTAATGCCCAAAACGTCAATTCTCCTGCTCCTTAGATGCTGCCTGACCTGCTGTGCTTTTCCAGCATGACAATAGTGTAGGAGATTCTCTCACTAAAAGGGTTCAAGATGAATAAAGTTGTCTTGAACAGACTGTGGTACTCAAGTTGAAATGGCATCAGAACCAGATGAAATCAATCAAAAGGTTTTGAAGGAAGTGAGGGTACAGATTGTGGGTCTTTCCTGCACACAGGATAAGTGCTGTAAGACTGGAAGATTGAAAATATTACAGTTTTGTTCAAGCAATTGCAGACAAGTTAGCTTAATTTCAGTGCTGGGAAACTTTTAGAAACAATTAATTGTGATAGAACTATGAATGGAAAAAGATGGGTTGATTAGGAAGAGTTAGCATAGATTTCTAAAGTGAAAATCGTGTTTGACTAACTTGTAGTGTTGAGAGATTAACAGAAAGAGTTGGTGAGGCCAATGCTGTTGATGTGGTATACATGGATTTCCAGAGGCATTTGATAAGGTACCACACAACAGACTTGTGCACAAAGTTCTAGGTCATGGTATAAAATGAATAGTAGCAACTTGGATACAGAATTGGCTGAGGGATAGGAAGCAATGAAACACAGGCATAGAAATTTAGAAAATAAGTGCAGGAGTAGGCCATTCGGCCCTTTGAGCCAGTACCACCATTCAATATGATCATGACTAATCATGCAATGACAGTATCCCATTCCCGCTTTCTCTCCATACCCCTTGATCACTTTAGCCGCAAGATTACATTCAGCTCCATCTTAAATATATCTAATGAACTGCACTCGACAGCTTTTGGTGATACAGAATTCCACAGGTTTGCAACTCTCTGAGTAAAGAAATTCTTCCTTATTTCAGTCCTGAATGGCTTACCCTTTATTCTTCAACCGTGACATCTAGTTCTGAACTTCCCCAACATCGGGAACATTCCTGCCATATCTAGCTTGTCAAGTCCCATCAGGATTATTTTATATGTTTCTATCAGATCCCCCCTCATTCATTAAAATTCTAGCGAATACAAGCCCAGTCAATCAGTCTTTCTTGATATGTCAGTTCTGCTATCCCAGGAATCAGTCTGGTGAACATTCACTGAACTCGCTCAATAGCAAGAAACAGCGAGTAATGGTCTTCTTTGGGCTAGAGGAAAGTTTGTAGTGGAGTTCCTTAAGGATCAGTGTTCAGACTCTTGTTTTTCCTGATATATTAATAATTTGGAACTTGGCATGTAGGGGACAATTTCAAAGCTTGCAGATGACATTAAACTTGGAAGAATTGTAAACTGCGAGGATTATGTGGAACTTCAAAAAGATATCAACATTGTGGGCAGATTTATGGCACTTAAGGTTAAGTGCAAAGAAATGTGGGGTGATGCACAAACGTCAGAAGAACGTTGAAGGACAATATAAAATAGGGGGTACAATTCCAAAAGGGCTGCAGGAGCAGGCAGGCCTAAGTGTATACGATCATTGATGGTGGCAGGACATTTGGAGAGAGCAGTTAATAAGGCATATGGCTTTATTAATAGGAGCACAGAGTACAAGAGCAGAGAGATGATGTTGAACTTGTATAAGCTGGAGTACAGTGCACAGTTGTAGGTGCCATTTAGGAAAGAGACAAATACATTGGAGACAGTGTAGAAGCAATTTATGAGAATAGTTATAAGAATAGATTGAAGGAGTTTTTCTTGGAGAGAAGGTATCTGAGATGAGATTTCAACTAGGTTTCCAAAATCATGAGCAGACTGGACAATGCAGATGGTGAAAAGCTGTTCCTGATTGTAAAAGAAAAAAGGAATGAGAAGGCAAAGGATTAAAGTGATGTGTAAAAGAAGCAAGGGTGATGTGAGAATTTTCACACAATGAGTAGTTAGTAGATGGAATGCATTATCTGGAAATGTGGGGAAGACGGGTTCAATTGAGGCATTCAAAAATGTATTGGGTAATGATTTGGATAAAAATAGTGCACAGGGATGTAAGGAAAAAGGAGATTGGCACTAGAAAATGGAACCAGTGCAGACAGAATGGAATGAATGGCCTCCTTCGCCATTTCTGTGATTGGTACTAACCAAAATTTATCAAATTGATTTCATGCACAACTTCCAAGCCAATTTCCAAATTGACTAAAAGTAAGTTTAGTGGAATTTCTGTATTCTTACTCAGATTCTGTCTTCTGCTCAGTGTCTCCAAGGTAATCGTTTTGATACCAGCTTTGTAACAGAATGAATGTCATTCCCTAGAAGTTGCCATAGCCTCAATGGTGAACTTATCAGTGATTTGCACCAAAGCATTATCAATGGTCTGTGATTCTTTACTGATCAAGTACATATGGAATCTTATGATATCAAATACGACAGAAAGTGTTTCATGTTCTATGTTGCTACAATTGGATTGGACTTATGATAGATTTTTGGAACCAAATGTGACTGCTTTACCATATTGCAAGCTGTGTGGTCCTTGCCCTTTATGAGATGCATCAACTTATAGGACTGTTATTCCCTTGGGTTATCATGCTCAAGGATACATGTTTCTGCTGATAATGCTTATTTGAGTGATTTTAACATCTGCTAATATATTTGTGGTCATAAAAATGAGCATCTTTTCTTAGAAGTTCTGTTATCTACAAAGTTTTGTCAGAAATGTTTGGTGTGTACAGTGTTAGCAAATACAAGCCCAGTCAATCCAATCTCTCTTGATATGTCAGTCCTGTTGAAAAATCCAAGCCATCTCTGCAAGTCTTCTTTGTCTTGGGGAGTAGACATGTGTCATGTACCTTTGACTTTGCCTGGGATGGAACAGATTCCATCACCTGAATAGATAAAGCCAACAAATTTAATCTGATCTACATTCACCTGGCCCTTTCGCTGTTGAAGATGATGGCTTCACGATGAGCTGTCACCAGTGAGGTAACCTTTGGTCATGTTTTTCTTTGGTTTTGCCCAGCTCTGCCTTAAAATTGGCAATTCATACAAACCGCAGAATGTTTGCCAAAACTCTATTGATATGCTGCTGGAACTGAGAGTATCTAACAGGCTGAAAGGTCTTCTCTGGGAGGAATATCTTTCAACTGGTGCTCTGAACGTTGTGCTTTCCTGAAATTCCTTTGCCAAGTGAATCAATCAGCTTCGATTATCTAACAGAGGAATTTTGTGTGGTCATCTCCTTTAAGAAAAATTAGACATCTTGAGTGCAAATGTACCTGACTGTGTCATTTTCTTTAGAATTTTCTAATAGAACAGAATACTGATGTGGACAATGGATAACACCATAAATTGCTTCTGAGATTTCACCTTTGAAAGTGTCCTCTAACATAAAGTCTGCCTGAATATATTTGTTGCAGGTACTTTATCAACACAGTGAGAGTTTTCTTGACCTGTTCTGCTGCGATTTGTACCGTGGTGATTTTGTGACTGGTCATAATGCTGACCTCAATACATACTGGTAAATCTGCTATTGCTGATCTATTTGATATCTACCATTCAGTGTCCACCAATTTATTAGTCATCTTCCTGATGATTCCTGCTTTTTGCAAATGATATTAACATGTCAAGAATTTGCTGCAGTGAATTTATAAGGCTACTCTGTGGGGCGATTCGGCAATGCACCTGTGTTTGTTTTGCATGGAAAAAAGAACCTCTCTTGGAAACAAAACCTCCAATAAAGCCTGAAATTGGGACGAAATGTTAGAATAGTAATAATATAATGGGACTAGCTAGTCAGAGGTCAGGACTAACACTCTGGCAAACATTGGTTCAAATCCCAACATGGTGGAATTTCAATTCAGTTAATAAAATCTGAAAATAAAAGCTATGGTCTTTGATAGTGATCAACGTCAATTGTTCTAAACTTCCAATTGGCTCATCTATTGGTGGCATGGTGACTCAGTGATTAGCATTGCTGCCTCACAGTACCAGGGACCAGGGTTCGATCCCATCTTGGGTGACTGTTTGTGTGGAGCTTGCACGTTCTTTTGTGTCTGCATGGGTTTCCTCCAGGTGCTCCGGTTTCCTCTCCAAGTCCAAAGATATACTGGTTTGGTGGATTGGCCATGCTAAATTACTCGTAGTGTCCAGGGATGTTTAGGTTCTGTGGGATGCATGGAAAATGAAGGTTTACCAGGCATAAGGTTTAGGGGGAATGGGTCTAGGTGGGATGCTCTTTGAAGGGTGGGTGTGGACTCGATGAGTCAAATGGCCTGCTTCTGCTTTGGAAGCACTCTATGTCTTTTAGGAAAGTTAATCAGCCTCCTGGTTTCCATACCTAATGGAATATGGGTGACTTGTACTGCCCACTGAAATGGTTCAGCAGTTCAGGACAGTCAGGAATAGGCAGCAAATTATGTCTTGTCAGCAATGCTTATATCCCATGAAAGAATAAAAGAAACCTTTGTGTTGACAAATTTATTTATTCTTATAATAATTAAACTTTATGCTTTAATTTCAACCTAAACTTATCAAAGCCAGCATGTCAAATTAGACACTGGAAAATTATAACTTTGTAGACATAAAGATTACTTTAAAATAAAACATACTTTTGCAAAAATATTGACACTGAAAATATAATTTATTGTTAAGTTGACAGGCATTGTTTCAACCTTTACAAAAATCTAAAGACTTCCAAAATGTTATTGAAAAAAAGTAAGTCCACATCTTTCTCAGAGAAGCACTCACCTGTCAGACTTATCACTCTGTTTCTACCTTCTTTTTGTAAACACAATAACCATGGTCCACATTTCTGCTCAGGACTTTCAATGCTGGCCTCTACAGAAGTGAGGAGTGTAGTTTAAAGCAGAGTCTTTCTTTATAGCAGAGGATTGTCAGGGAATCCAAGTCAGGATACCCTATAGAGCATCAGCTGTCTTTTTCTGGGGAGTAGTCACTACGACACTAAAAAAACTTTGAGATTTATAACTGTGCTAATGAAGGAGATGATGTGAAGTCAGTGGGCAAGGAGATGGGAGGTTAGTCAGGTGTGTAAGGGAGTAGGGTCTCAGCTGAGGATGCGAGCTGGACATGATTTCAGGTGGGTAAGGTAGTTCAATAGCACGGTAGTGAGGTGAACTGGCAGGTGGGTCAGATATAGAAGAGTGGCCAATGTGAGGGTTAGTCAGGTTCGGTAGCAGGGTCAGGTCAAGTCAGGGGATGGGGTGGGGAGTCAGGTGGTGTTGCCCTAGTTGGGTTGGATCTGGATACAAGTTGGGGTGTCTGGTGGGTCGAGATGGCTATTAGGCTGTAGTCAGGTCTAGACCAGTGAGAGGTTGATGGTTAAGGGGTCAGGTGGTCCGGAGGAAGGAATATATTGAACTCTAGTTGGGTCAAATTAGTGATTGAGAGTTGAGGTAGGAGTAGGGTGGGAGTTGGGAGATTCAGTGGAGTTGGTCAAGGAGTCAAGGCAGTAATTTGGGGGCAGTCAATTGTATAGTTACTGAAGAATAGCCATGGTTTTAAATGTGTCTAACATTTTTTGGGCTACTATCCGAACAATCGTATCAGAACTGACTAAAGTCTTCAACTGTAAGTCAGAGTCAAAGACCTTTTCAAAGGGTCCCCAGAGCAGGGGAATTGCCCATCAGAAGTTCAAACCTTCGAAGCAATTCCCACATACTTTGCATCAGAAGCTCCAAGGGCACCCACACACATCTCTAGTCATCCATCCAGTCCTCAGCTACCCAAAGACAAGAAGATCCAGGCCACTGTTTTGGACAGCCCATTCTACTCTCCATGTACAACTGAACACATAATGACATTAGAACTTGTGTCAATCTCACATTTTGCAAAAGAAATGAGTTGTTTCTGATGGCAAGCTCCTCAGACCTCTACAGCTTTGCTTGTTGTAATCCAGATATGTCATGCTGAGGGGACAAACTGCTAACAGGTTCTCAGCTGGTTGCTTAACACTAAAATCCATGTACAAGACAAGAACAAGTTCTACTTATGGAATTACCTTCAATGGGGAATTGATCAGTTATCATTATCTTTCATCCCCTTAACGAAATAGTAATTCTGAGCTTGTAAATCTACATTGTGTGCAAGTATTACAAAGATGTTGAAAATTGGCCCTTTAATCCCAAAGGTGACACAAGCATTTGCAACACTTCAAAGAAAAAATAATAAAGAATAATTGGTACTCTTCAGAAATAGAAAATGGCAGAGCCAGGACCAGTACAGATACTTAATTGATCTTTCAGCTAACACAACATTTTTAGACTTAACACATATTACATTTGCAACCTTAAATGAACACACCAGCACAATAACAAAACAACTATATATGAAAGCAAATTTTTAACTTGTCACATTGGTGGAAAACAAGAGAAACTGGCTAACTGTCTTTTTCAATAACAATAAATCCATCAGTTTCTACAATGGTTGACTGATTCATATTACCAGTTCTGGTTGACTAATTCATACTATCAGTTTTATAGCCAAATAGCAAGTTCAAAATCTATATTTAACATGGTACAATGTTCCAGCTCTCAAGCAGTCCAGTCACTGACCAGCAACAGCTAACAAATGGTTTACTGATCAAGAATTTTACTTATGCAGTGTACTTCCTGATTCACACTCAGTTCTTGCATAAAGACACAACTCACCTCATTCCAACCTTTTCCAGTAACATTGTGTACTGGAATGACAGCAGATGAGATTTTCAGTCAAGGATTGGGGCCCATGGCTGATGATGTTGGCTGAAATTGGCAGCTAAACTTAAAGTGGGGACCAATTTAAAAGTGTGACAAAACCATTATTATGCAACCATCTCATATGACTGAATCAAAGTCACCAGAAGGGGAGGCTGAGCACTGATAACTGTGGCAAGGGTACCTCACAATTTACCAATGAGGCCTTGGAGAAGGTGTCAATGACATTACATAGAGATGAGGGATCGTTTTTCGAGGTGACAGGGAAAGACCACACAGTTAAACTAAGCCTACTTGGCTAGACGTGGCAGGGAAGTGCCAGTAGACAGAGTGTTGTCCATAAAATCTAAATATAATGCCACATATGGTTTAATGGCCTTCTCAGTTCTGGCAAGGAAAGACCAATGAAACCTTGGGATGACAGGTCTGCAGTTACCAACAGGCACACCAGCTGAACAGCCTCAGCACAGTGTGCTTGAGCATCAGAGAGCCAAAGGTACATAGTATTTACTGACCTATCACCAAGGATTAGAGCCCAAGCATTTTCCAGGGCCTGACAGCGTTGGTAAATGTGAGTTCTTATTTAAATAAACCATATTGTTGAGAGAGACCATTGCCTCATTTGGCAATTCTAGCAGGATCGAAGGGAGCAAAATTCAGTGAGAAACAATAGAGTGCATAACCACGTGAGCGATGTAGATAAGATATGGGATTATGTGGAGAATGGGTGAAAGAGTATTGAGTTGAAATGACAAAGGGAAGGGGATTCATTCTTCCTCTGTCTGATGTATTGCTAAAGCCTCAAATATACTGGAAAGTCTCAGCTCTGCAGAGGCCTCTGCTGTTGGAGGTAATTCTCATACTTTGGCTTTCTGGCTCCCACAGGGACAGCTGTGAATGGGAAACATGTCAGCACACCAGCAACATCACGGGGGGTTCTGATAAAACTACATTAGCATACCAGGAGTATCACAGGATTCAAGTGCATGCTCCACTGGTGCAGGTAGACTCAAATAGGCAGGTGGGTGAAAAGGCGGCACTGGATGAAGAGCATGACACAAGTGAACAGAAGGAGTTGGTGAGCATGGCAATTGTGAGCAATTGCCCCTCAGATGATGTAGCACAGAGACAGCCATACAGGTGCAGGGCCTTGGAACTCAAGCAATATGGCCCCACTTTGACCAACCAGGTGAGATATCTGCCCACATCAGATTTTCGTGAGATATTGTAGAGTTATGGATGGAGAGTCGTACTATCTCCATGCTGTATGACTCTATGACTGCAAACAATTATAAACTGTCGACAGACAACTCTACTTGTTAAAACCCCAAACCCCTTCTGAATAACAGACACACACAAAAAGAAATCAGTGGCATTAGTGGAGGGCAAAATTCAAAGGCAGTTCAATGGTCCATTCACGAGGTTCACTGAGAAGATCCTTTTGACTTGCCAGGACTTACTGCTCCTCAATCTCCTTTTTCCAGGTGCTTTCACATCCCTGCAGAGAACTCAGAAGGACTGTCTTGCAACTTATAAAGTCTCTGACTTACTAGTTAAAAGCAACAATGATGTTTATCACTGCAAAAGAATCTCACTGTCCTCTGTGCTTTTGAAGTGCCATCTGTTTGAAATTGAATATATTGTCTAACTCTTTAAATAGGCTACCAGTGACCTGCGAGATGGTTGGTTAATTTGATCAGAAGGGGTGGAAGGTGGGTCACAGCAAGCCATTTGATTTGAATCAAGGGCTAGTTAAAGCTATTCATGAACTTGCCAGCTCACTGAGGACCAGTTCGAGTTTGCTGCCACTTCCAATATGGCAGGAAGGCCCATAGCTGATGTTCAGAATGAGCCTGAAATGAAAAGGTTCAAGGCTGCAGTAACTTTAACATCTACTGACAGGGCATGACGGGCATACTGTGAGGTTTCTGATTAGATTCTCTACAGTGTGGAAACAGGTCATTTAGCCCAAGAAGTCCACACCGACCTCCTGAAGAATAACTCACCCAGACCCATTCCCCTACATCTACCCCAGTCTGAGATCCTTTATCTATGCTGGTACAAATCTCATTGACCATCTGCTGATATAGGCATGTAGTATTGGTTCAGTATTGATGCTCTGACATGCCTAGTAGCTTCTTTATGCTGAGACTACGGCCTATATTTTCTTCCCATTCTTCATTCCTCTCCTCTGCTTTTCTCATATCCTGGGCTCTGGTGTTTGATCCTATAGTCATTGATCTATTTGGCTACTGATATCTATCTTGAAGTACCTTAAATCTATGTCCAGCTATTAACTTGTTTATGGTCAGATCCATTCTAAATGATTCATTTCACCAAACCTTTTGACCACCACCCCAGATCAAGCCACAATCCCACAACCTTGGAAGGCCACAATCCCCCTTGATTATCTGAATGCATGCAGACCATTTGCTCTCTAACTCTGTTCGCTCAGTGCTACCTGTCTCAAAGCCACATACAGCCTTTCATGTATCTAACTAATTTAGTAGCATGACAATGAGTGTATCTGGCTGTTGCATTATCTTCTTCTATTTGGACTGTTCCAGATTTATTGCCGAACTTGCATTTCCTCAAAAAAATAGCAAAATGACACTTAGAAAGCTCATGAACAACCTTAACTGCCATTGACCTGAGTCAGGTGGTTACATTCCATTCAGTAAAATCGTCAAACATCAAAACAACACAAGTAATACAGTATATTGTCAACAGTGATTAAACCTTACTGCCTCCTTCTGTTCCTACCACTAAAATTGTATCAAAATTCTGTTCGGTATTTTCACAAGTGAACCCATGGTTACACTGAGCAGCTTGAAGAAGTAACAGACAGGTATATTTGAGCAGGGAATGTTATGGTCTATTCCATATGATATGCTGCTGCACTCTTTACAAACAGCGCATCCACTAATTTTCATTGGGTTGGACAAAAGCATGGTCATTGTAGTTGAGATAACTTCACACAGGCTGGTATCCCATCACCAAGTCACCCTTTATTTACTGGTGCATAATACACTGGCTGTAGCTAGCCAGCTCGGAGTCAGTCCTGAACTGAGGCGATACTGAATCCCCTGTTTATGTTGGTCAGTCAGGACTTTTTCCTGATTGGCCCAGGTTAACGACCTAATTAAGAATCTCATAGTCAACGAGATCCCGCTGGTTCCAATCACTACAGTAATTTTTGGCAGAAATATGAAACAGGTGTCATCAGACAGAATGACCTTAAATGCTCCACCCTGTCTTCGGAATTCAGGCTACTCCTTTCTGGACATTGTTTCTTGGGTAGGTCTAGAGAACAGACACACTGGCTGGTGGACCAGAAATAGATTCATGTCCATGTTACCCTCTCCAAAACCTTAAATGACCTTAAAAAAAGTTTTCCTTGTTTTCAATCAGCCTGAAACAGTCCCATTAAGATAGCGCAATGCTAGGCGCCAATATACAGAGTATTTCACAGAATATCCTTGACCAATTGAAAAAATATATCAGAATCCTCTCTATATCATAGGTGTGCTGTTTAGCATTTTGACTCTCACCTGATCCAAGTGGCCCCAGGAAAATAGCACAGCGGAGAGTTAGAGTTGGAATGTTCAGCAAGTATCGCACTGTGCTTCAAGCTGCTGAGGCCCAGCTGCCACTCAAATGAGCAATTTAGTATCAACACCACATGTCAAATGACCCCAAAGTTTTGTTGTTTCATCAGTAATGGATTAGCTGCAAAAGTAGTGGTTGATAGGGGTAGTGAATATCTCAACTAAGCGTTTCTGAAAGTGAGTTAAAAATTATCACCTCAAATGTTTTCCTACTGATTCAAATAGTACTTCCCTTACCCATTAACTGAGCAAGTAGGGATTCTATAAAATAAAAGTATACAAGTGTGTTCCTTCCTTACACTGTGCTTTTCTAAATAAAATGCATCCAATCTAATTGTGTTTACAAAAATAATGTACTGAATATGATTTGTTTACTTAAAACACCATTGGTGTTATAAAAGCAAGTAGGATTGAAGATTAGCTACATATTGAACGTGGAGAAAATTATAATTTTAATCATATCTCAATACTCTATATTGGCAAGAAAATGGTGGCAATTGCACATTACAGTAATATGATGCGAGAAGTGAAAGCTACAGTATTTTACCATCAATGTCACAAAACAGTATTCGTTAATGAGCCTGGAGAAAATGTTTGTGATATAGCCAATTACAAAAACAAAGCTTTAAACATATTTTTATGATGTTCATATATATGCACCCAGTGAAATAACTGACACATCTAAAGCCATCACACTGCATGTGACAAAACCTACTGAGTTCCCTTTGGCACACTTATTTCTTGCATTGTGCAAAGCCACTTGAAAACATGCTTACAGACTACTTGTCAGTTGAAAAAGAGCAGTAATGAGATCTGGAGGTTTATGACAATGGTCCTCAGCAGCTTCAAATAATACTGTATAAATCATGCAATCTCATTCAAATTTACATTACAATTCACCGCACACATGCTACTCAAAATTACAAGAGTAACTTCTATATACACAGGCAGCATATCAAAGACAAAAGTTAACGGTGAAATGTTGGCATCAGAACAAAATTAACTCAAAAACTTCAAAAATGAATAACTGAAATAGGGTAAAAATCTAATACTGACTAAATTTTGTTTGGACTATTCACAGAAAAAGTATGACTATAGTGTATGGGTTATCTTTATGCTATGCTCAGGTAAAGTGTTGAAAACAATTGTACGGATTTTAATGTACTACAAATATGTAAAACCAGTAATAAGCCCCTATTTTCCTGTTACAATGGTCTTGAGTTGCACCCTCATAACCTCCATCAATCACTATCATTCTGAGAGGGTTGCCAAAAAGACAAAGCAATAACATGGCTGACATACACTGCCCTGTAATATATTGTCTATAATTTCAAACTGTACCACACACAGATAGATTGACAATTTTTAACTTCAGGCACTAAGTTTTGCAGTCAGAAACTCACGTGAAAGGTTTTGTACCCTGCTATATTTCTCATTCTTCAGAGTACATAAAACAGCATTCAGATTCTTAAAATGCCCAGCTGGCATATGAAGACCCCCAATCAGAGTATAAATGTGTAAATATAGCTATAATTAAAAAAAAACATATATTTTATTCTCAAAAATCAATTATCTGCACAGCCTAGCAATTTTTGAGTTAAGTTCATAGATTCTGCAAACCCAGCACTCTGACCAGTACAGTACTCCACAATTACACTTGAAAACATGAAGTTCAGTCCCATGTTAAACATTATCATTCATCTTTCTATTATTCTCAGATCATCCTAGAAGCAATAGAAAGCACATCATGTATGTTATCAATATCAAAAAAATTACTGAAACCTCATTTTTACTTCTTCAGCCATTACTTTGAAAACTCTGATCATGAAAGCATCCATGGGAGTCACAGTGGGTGCCACACTGGCTCAGTGGTTAGCACTGCTGCCTCACAGCACCAGGGACCAGTTTCGGTTCCACCTTCAGGTGACTCTGTGGAGTTTCCACCATTTTCCCATGTATGTGCGGGTTTCCTCTGGGTGCTCCGGTTTCCTCCCACGGTCCAAAGATGTTCAGGTTAGGATTGGCCATGCTATATTGCCCATACTGTGCAGGGATGTGCTGGTGAGATGGATTAACTATGGGAAATGCATGGTTACGTGGGTAAGGTGGTTGGGATGTACTTTGGAGTGCTGGTGTGCACTCAATGAGTTGAATGGCCTGCTTTCACACTGTAGGGATTCTGTATGCAACACTTCAATTCCTGCCTGTATCTCAAAATCAAGCTCCAACTGTTTTTCTCTCAACTAATGTTCCATGAATCCTCCCCAAATCTTTCCCATACTCTTGCCTGTCTCACCTCTTAAAGTTGTCTGCTTGATCTACTCTCCACAAAGTGGGCGGCATGGTGGCGCAGTGGTTAGCACTGCTGCCTCACAGCGCCAGAGACCCGGGTTCAATTCCCGACTCAGGCGACTGACTGTGTGGAGTTTGCACGTTCTCCCCGTGTCTGCGTGGGTTTCCTCCGGGTGCTCCGGTTTCCTCCCACAGTCACAAAGATGTGCGGGTCAGGTGAATTGGCCATGCTAAATTGCCCGTAGTGTTAGGTTAAAGGGGTAAATGTAGGGGTATGGGTGGGTTGCGCTTCGGCGGGGCGGTGTGGACTTGTTGGGCCGAAGGGCCTGTTTCCACACTGTAAGTAATCTAATCTAATCTAATCTAATCTAATCTTAATGTATCAGCTACTCACCCTGGTCTTTCTGCTTGCCAATGTCAAAAGTGTCTTTGTTCAAGTTCTGTCATTTTACCTTTCAAAAATACTGCCACAATTCCATCTCTTAAATATACCTACATTTTAACATGCTTTTCTTGTGCTAATCTTGCTCTGAGATTTTTAACTGTGCTTTTATCACCGAGCTCTACAATTGTCACTCTCAAACCCCTGGCCAAAAAGATTTAGTCCACCTTGCATCTCACTTATTCAATTCACTAAGTAAACAAAACCAAACAAATCTGCACTCCATAATATCAAACACAGCAAATCATAAACGCCGCACACACCTCATCAATGTCTGCTCTTTCTGGTCTTTTTCCAAAAGTAGAGAACCCAAGGAATTCTTTTGACATCAACCAGTGTTATATTCCAGCTAATGTTACTACCAGGCAAGTCAGACCCAAGGTGGGAACTTAGTTTGATAGATCACTTTTTTAAAGTTGTTTTGGTTTTAACAAAGTGGTCATTCACTGAAAAATAAACACAATGCTGCAAATTTTGCTTTGACCATAAAACATTTTTATTATAAAAGACATGAAAATGAACTAGAATAATCCAAACCATCTACTTACAACGCAAATTAAAAGATTTTTAAATACAAAACAAAAATATAATCTCATTATCCCAAAACCTTTGTTATAAATTGAAAAGTAACAAAACATAACTCATGAAATTTTTTTTATTATTCACTCACAGGATGAGGGCATCACTGGCTAAGCCAGCATTTATTGCTCATCCCTAATTGCAGTTGAGTAAATCCCATTGCAGTGGGTCTGCAGTCACATGCAGACCAGACCGGGTAAGAATGGCAGATTCCTTCCCGAAAGGACATTAGTGAACCAGATAGATTTTCCTAACTATCAACGATGGATACAAGGTCGTCATTAGACTCTTACTTCCAGATTTTGTTGAGTTCAAATTACACCATCTGCCATGGTGGGATTCAACCCTGGGTCCCCAGAACATTACCTGGGTCTCTGGATTAACAGGGTAGTGGTAATACCACTAGGCCATTAACTCCCCTAAATATACATATCAGAATTCTTATGTCTTGCACCATGGTAGGTTTAGGTTACTTGTAAATTCAACATTTAAATGTCTGTGATAGTTCTTTTTTTCCTGGAGCTATCATGCTAAAATGTACTCAGTTATAAGCAATCACTTCAGAGTTTTATCCCAACACTTTTGGTCTGAGACTAATATCAACTCTTAACTCTACAGTAACCTAGTTCACTATATATCTAAAATCCTTCCCTTCTCAGGAACACCTTTCTACACAGCTATCCTATTCGAAGGGCTTCACAGGATTGCCCACTCAAAGTCTAAGGTAAAACTAAAGGTCTTTCTCCATCTAAGCTATGGGAACTCCCTTCAGCTTAAAACAAGTTTCTAAATTCTCCAACAATCCCATTAATTACATGCTGGGGCAAAAACAATCTCAAAAAACGTATCCACTTTCAGCTGGGCGGGGCGGGGCGGGGGGGTGGTAATATGAAAATTGCTTTTTGAAAATAAATCACTATGGCTACATAAATACTTACAAGTTAATAATTAGCTTCAGCCACATAGAAAACTCATTGGTTAATAACTGAAATATAAACCAAAACTCACAACAAATAAAACTAAAAATTTACATATGAATCACACCGTCCACATCACATCAATATTTATAGAACAAAGAACAAAGAAAATTTACAGCCCAGCAACAGGCCCTTCGGCCCTCCAAGCCTGAGCCGATCCAAATCTACTGTCTAAAGCTGTCGCCCAATTCCTAAGCATCTGTGTCCCCCTGCTCCCCACCTACTCATGCATCTGTCCAGACTCATCTTAAATGAATCTACCGTGCCTGCCCCTACTACCTCTGCTGGCAACGCACTCCAGGCACCTACCACCCTCTGTGAAAAGTACTTGCTGCGTGTATCCCCCTTAAACTTTTCAACTCTCACCTTGAAAGTATGACCTCTCGTTATGGAAAACTTCACCCTGGGAAAAAGCTTATCTCTATCTACCCTGTCTGCACCCTTCATGATTTTGTCGACCTCAGTCAGGTCCCCCCTCAATCTCCTTTTTTCTAATGAAAACAATCCTAACCTACTCAACCCCTCTTCATAGCTAGCACCTTCCATACCAGGCACATCCTCTTAAACCTTCACTGCACCCTTTCCAAAGCATCCACATCCTTTTGGTAATATGGTGACCAGAAATGTACACTGTATCCTAAATGCGGCCGAACCAACGTCTCGTACAATTTTACAGCTCTTATACTCATTAGCCCGTTCAATGATGGCAAGCATACCATATGCTTTCTTGACCACTCTATCCACCCATCCAGCAACCTTCAGGGTACAATGGACCTGAACTGCCAGATCTCTCTGCTCATCGTTTCCCAAGGCTCTTCCATTTACTATATAATTTGCTCTAGAATTAGACTTCCCAAAATGCACCACCTCACATTTACCTGGATTGAACTCCATCTGTCACTTCTCCACCCAACTCTCCAGTCTATCTATATTCTCCTGTATTCTTTGACAGTCCCCTATGCTTTCTGCTACTCCACCAATCTTTGTGTCATCTGCAAACTTGCTGATCATACCAACAGTGCCCTCTTCCAGATCATTTATGTATATCACAAACAGCAGTAGCCCCAGCACTGATCCCTGTGAAACACCACTGGTCACCTTTCTCCATTTCAAGAAACTGCCTTCAACTACTACTCTCTGTCTCCTGTTGTTCAACCAGTTCTTTATCCACCTAGCTACAACACCCTGCACACCTTGTGATTTCAGTTTCTCTTTTGGTTTATCATGAGGAACCTTATCAAATGCCTTACTAAAGTCCACGTATATGCCATCTACACCCCTTCCTTCATCTATCATCTTGGTCACTTCCTCAAAGAGCTCTATTACATTGGTAACGCATGATTTCCCCTGCACAAAACCATGTTACTATCACTAATAAGCTCATTCTTTTCTAAATACAAATAGATTTTATCCCTCAGTATCTTTTCCAGCAACTTTCCCACCACTGATGTCAAGCTCACTGGTCTGTAGTTGTGTTTCTTTGCTACAGACTTCATCTCCTCATTAACTACACACTCAAATTGTACATATAAACTTGGCTTTCCTACTCAGAGTTGAGTTTTTTACTGTATATCCATCACAAAGACCCTTTATTCTAATTGTACAACATTGTTTGCCTCTGTCTCTAACTCTTCCTCTGATATATGAAATATTTCCTTTAATATATGAAATATATTAAATATATGTATATTACATTTTACACCTTTTCATAGGATTCCGGTATCCAAGCTTCTACAGTGTGGCATTCTTTCCTGTGCTTTCGAATCGTATCTTTATCGCTTCCTGTGTATTAATGGCAAAATCTTTCCAGCCCAAAATGGTGAGTAAACTTCAATACAATCCAAATTTTAGCTTATAATTTTGCCTAATGAAATTCCCACTTCATTTTACATATCTTCACAAATTTTCCAAGATGTCTTTTAATGCAGTATATCAAATTTATTTTCCTTGTCCTCATCTACAAATTTTTTCACAGGATTCCATTTCCAAGATTCTATAGTCTTACATCCTTTCCTGTGTTTTCTAACCTTACCTTTGTAGCTTCTTGTGTATTGATGGCAAAATTGTCAACCAGCTTGACATTATTTTCTGGACAAATTTTCCTATATCCTTCTCTAAATATCTCTCTTCCTATTAACCTGTTCACAACTGCTTTTGGTTATCTGTTTCCTCCCCTCACACTCCCCCTTCATCCCCTTTATTAGATCAAGACATCAACTCATTTTTTTTCTCTCTAAATGTTTTAGTGATTATCTTTATTTTAAAAAGCACGATGAATATGAGGTGTTGTTGAAAGTAGACCTTCATATTATTTTCCCTCGGGAAAAGTAAGTGTCTTAGATAAAGACAGAATATTGATTGGTTTGATGTCTGATACCAAAGAGAAGTGCAAATTTTGGTACTTTTACTACTCTTGAAAATAGCTTTCCACGAATGTTTTAATTATCAATAGTTTTTCAACAACACACCTTACCAATAGCAATTCCTGGAATGTTCTGTGAAGCATCACTTTTACTAAGAAATGAATGATTTTATTGTCACATGTAGTTTACAGTGAAAAAAATAGTAAAATATCATGAAAAGCTTTTCCATTGTCACCACAACCCAGCGTCATTTTGCATAGTTTTAAAAATATGAAAGATAAAGATGTAGCTTAAAGAGAGTCCATCAGTCCTGAGCCAGCTCATCATCAACATTGCCTGTGCTGCCATTCCTCCTCCACCACCTCACCACTGTCTATACTGGACCAAACCAATGTTGAAGTCATCACTTTTCAGGCACCATCTTTCACTCCTGGGCCAATTCTCCTCTGCCACCGCCACTGCCTGTGTGAGACCCAACAACGTCAGAGTTGCATCTCTTGCTGCTAGGCTCATGTCGATGTTGCTGTGATGTCCTTCTGCTACTGCTTCACCAGTGCCAGCGCTGAACCTGACAAAGATCGAAGTTACCGATCCTCAGGTGCCATCTTTCACCACTGGGCCTACCTCGCTGACGTCACCTCCAATGGTGTAGCAGCCACTGATTTTGTTGCCAGGTCCCTGGGAAAAGAAGTTGGGACTCACTTGAGTCTGCATTGAGCCCACTCACTGCCGCTGATGATGTCCAATCTCGGGGCAAGAGGTAAGTAAAGGAGAAGAAAGAAAAGAAGAGGAAAAAAAGAAAATCATTTGGAGAGGATGAGCCCTGGCTCAGGAGCCCTACTCTACCACCATCTTGATGATGCACTTTAATCATATGAAAATGTTCAGAGGTGTAGCCACAGTTGCATTCTATATCTTCCTTGACAATGACAGCTTTATGATCCTTCATTAACTCAAGCCCTAAATTCCTGAGAAAGACAAAAACTTATAATAGGAAATGTTCAAAATGTGGATGTAGGCTTGCTTACTGAGCTGGAAGGTTCATTTTCCGACATTTCATCACCATACTAGGTAACATCTTCAGTGAAGTCCAGACAAAGCATTGCTGATGATTCCTGCTTTCTATTTATATGTTTGGGTTTCTTTGGGTTACTAATGACATCACCAACCCAAAGAAACCTAAACATACAAACAGAAAGCAGGAATCATCAGCAATGCTTTGTCCGGAGGTCACTGAACATGTTACCTACTATGGTGACGAAACATCTGAAAATGAACCTTCCAGCTCAGTGAGAAAACCTGAGCTATAAATCTTCTCAAAACTCGCTAGTGTTCAAAATGTACCCAAATGGACCTAAGAAATATTTTAGTACAGGTACCTTGTGCCATCCTTGCAAACTTTGTATGTTTATGTACAGAACTTATTTCCACTATCAAGAAACTGAAAGATTCAATAGTTGAACAAAATAATTTTTATAATAAATTAATCAAATGAAGCAAACACTAAATACATTTTTAGCTAACTCCCTGTCTTCTAAATCAATACAAATTAAACATGAAATAACAGGCAAATTGCCATCAATAATAAACAAAAATTACATATTAAATGGCAGGTGCAATTAAAAGTTTCCAAAAATTAGTTCAGCAGTCCAAACAACATACACCCCACCAATATTAGTCAGAAAACGTTTCAAAACTCAGCCTTTCAAATGAAAATTTGACTTCTGTTCTTTGAAGTCAGTCTGACAGCAGTCTAAAATCAACCCACAATCCACAGGTATGGACTGCACTAAAAAAAATACTCTTCTGCAGAACCTCAAGTGTGAATGGGGATGGAATCAATCCACCAATGAAATCTTCAAATAATAGAAACAACTCCAGCAACTATATTTTTGTTTATTCTCAGCTTCTGGATCTCGCCTGTATCCTCGACATCCTGCGTTTACTGCACCATTGGATTCATCACCCAATGAGCTTCAATGGTTGTCTCCTTTTATTTAGTTCCAACCAGGCTTTTGGTTTTCAATCTCAATTTTTGCCTTAGTTTCCTTAGCAACTGTTTTCTTTCTATGTTTCCCTTTCCAATTAGCATATTCTCAAAAACTACAAGCTTTCAATCATGTATTCCATCACAAACTCACAAACCTGGCCAAGTACCCCAGACAAATTAATGAGCTTGGTGAATTTCCATGAATTACATCCTTTAAGGAGGCTCTTATGTCTCTCTTTTTAGGTGCAAGGACACGATCAAGCATCTTTTAGTTATTAAAAATACTAAACTGATACCATTGAACCAAGTTAATGGTTTTGTACAGAGTTTGACAGCCATTCATCTTCCATTAAAATCAAGTTACTCAAAGGTGGTGGATTAAATACTGCTCTAAAAATTCTCATTCTATGATAAATCTATTTTCAGCTGCAGAAATAAAAAAAGAACATGTTCATACTCGCAACAAACACACTGATGTACTTTACACCAAGAAAATAAGCATTCTAAATCATTACCTCACTGTGGTTGTTCATGAACAATTTTTGCGTTGTGGTTATGCAAATAAATTGAATTTGTGCTTAAACTTTAACTTTGTTCTGCCAAACTAGTACACTTTGCACCAGATCGTCAACTACACTCAAAGCAGATACTCCACTCTTGATTGTCAACAGTTTTCTTTCTTTATTTCTTCACAGAATGTGGGCATCACTGGCAAGCTCAATCTTTATTGCCAATCCCCATCTGCTTTCAAGCAGGTGAACATAAGTGCTCATGAACTGCTTCAGCCTATGTGACATAGGTATTGCACAGCACTGCCAGAAAAGAAGTTGCAGGTATGTGACTCAGCCACAATGAAGGAATGGAATCAGGATGGCATGCAACTTGGTTTAGATCTAAGAGACATTTGTGTTCCCTGTTGCCCTTGATTTTCTTTGCGGTAGAGGTTACAGGTTTCAGAGATGATATCAAGGAAAACTACACCAGGAGACATATTTTGGCATATGATCTTGAAAGGCAGCAAGGGCTTTGCCGAACTGACTTAGCTCCTTGCAATTTCCTTGTGCTCAAATCTGGTGCATTGATCAATCCCAGTGAGGGAAGGGTGCTCTTTCAGTTGTAGTTTTACTATAATTTATTGTTGCAAGTTTGATACAATTGAGTGGCTTGTTAAGCCACCTTATGTGGCATTTAGTCAACAATAAAGTAAGGACGGCAGATGTATTTTACAACGGTTGTTAATGAACAGTTGGCAATTTCCTGATCACCGTACTAGACTCTTATTCCAGACCTATTGCATTAGAAGTTCTGTAAAACACTTATTTCACTCAGTTGTTGGAATTAATTTTTGCCGATGCACCAGCCCATTGTTGATGCAATCCATGTCCATATTTTGTTTACATATAAATTTGACTATTTCGATGCTCTCCTGGTGTGCTTCCCAGCTTCCACGCTTCAAAACTTAAGCTGATCTAAAACTCTGCTAAGACCAAAGGGCACAAGTTTAAGGTGAAGATTTCAGAGTGGTTGAGAGGGTGAAGGAAATTTGGAACGTTCTTCCTGAGAGGTGGTGGAGGCAGGTACTCTCCCAACATTTAACAAGCATCTGGATGAGCACTTAAAATGCTGGGGATTAGTAGGCTGTGGACCAAGTACAGGTAAATGGGATTAGTGTAGTTTGGTATTTGTTGGTCAACACAGACATGGTTGGCCAAAAGGCCGTGACTATGCTGCATGACTCTATGAATCCTAATTCACAACAAGTCCTTTTATCCATTATCTCTCTGATCTATTTTGGCTCCAGGTTGCCAAATACTTTGATATTACAATTCCTTGTGCTAAAACCTGTCTGTGCCTCACCCTTCCAGCATCTCTAACCTGCTTCAGCACCACAACACTGAAGGATCTCTACATTCCAACCATTTTTGCCTATTGTAGATCCCCCAAAAAAAGACTTCCATTGCCTTAAATTGCCTGGAACCCAAGTTCTAGCCATTCTCTTCCAAACCGCTTTGTCTCCTCAACCTATTAGTCACTTTGTAAAACCTAACTGTAATTCACTTTTCCGATTAGAATCCTCTGAAATACTTTTAAAAAGAAACTTTATGTTCTACCTTTTCCTTATCCAGTGCTTCCACAGCCCACTGATAGAGAATTCCAAGCATTCAAACAAAGAGGAAATTTGTCTTCATCTCAGTGCTAAATGGCTTGCTCCTTATTCTGAGCTACATAGGGGTCATAATAAAACATCAAGGAAATCCACAGGGCCAACGAGGAACAACATTTTACACAAAGGCACTTAGTTGATGTTAGTGCAGATGACTGAAAGCTTGATGAAGGAGTTAAGACTAAAGGATAGACTGAAAAACTTAGGAAGGAAATGCCAGAGATTATTACCTTGGCATGGCCAACAATGGTGGGGGCATTTAATAAACAAGGTCCTTTCCACAGGGGGCATAGGTTTAAGGTGAATGGGGAAAGATTTAAAAAGGACATAATGGGCAACTTTTTCACCATGAGGGTGGAGGCATGAGCTACCAGAGGAAGTTGTGGAGGCGGGTACAATTTCAACATTTAAAAGGCATCTGGATGGGTACAGGAATATGAAGGGTTTAGAGGGATAGGGGCTAAATCCTGGCAAATGGGACGAGATTTGTTTAGGATATCTGGTCGGTATGGTCGAGTTGGACTGAAGAGTCTGTTTCCATGCTGTACAGTTCTATGACTCTATTGCAGCTTCCACAGCTGTTATTATTAGACTGTTCAGATATGCCCTATTCCGTGTAACTACACTTCCTTACCTTTAATTGGCTTAATGAAATTGAAAGGCTGTTGTTATCCCTCATAAGCCTGCAAAATATTTTACATGCCTCTTAATGGCAGATTTGCAGATTTTGAAACCATGAGGAAAATAAATAACACTTCCATAACACCAAGCTGGAGAAATAATTGCATTTGTCAGTTTTTATTTGCAGCAATGGACTCCAGGCCAAAGGTTTCTCTACAGTTCAGAGAGCACATCCCACAAAATCCAAGAGTTTTGGAGTCGCCTGCAGGGTCATTTGAATTCTGAAAGAAGACTGCAATAATATTGGGACTTGATGTTCTTATGTAGGCATGACATTATATTAAAAAGATATTTTTGAAAGGCAATTGATTTTTGTGTACCTTCAGATTTACAGTATTATTCTTATTTGACACTATTTATACAAGTGCTGGACGGTTTTATAAAATTGTGATGTTATTTATTTTATTTGAACATTTTACTTCAATCTGCACGTAAGCTGCAAAGAATTTATTTTGAGAGTGTGGTGCTAGAAAAGCACAGCAGGTCAGGCAGCATCCGAGGAGCTGGAGAATCGATTCTGCCCAAAACGTCGATTCTTCTGCTCCTCGGATGCTGCCTGACCTGCTGTGCTTTTCCAGCACCACACTCTCAACTTTGATCTCCAGCACCTGCAGTCTTCATTTTCTGCCTGCAAAGAACTTATGATTGAGCTGAAAGCACAATGCTCCAACGGTTGGCACTTTAGCCTCAGACGTGATTTACAGGACAGTTTTGAAGACAAATGACCATTAGTGATCAACTCAGGTCCAGGAGCTTATTTTCATCCTAGTATTTCAAATATCTGCCCAATATTCCATAAACTGGGCTATGCCATGACTCATCTGAATTAAAGTTATTGCTGTGTAATATTATAACACTTCTGAAAGAAAATTGCCACAACAGAAAGAGATATACATCAGAAAAAGAAAACCCTGATATTGCCATCCTGCTACGCTAGACAAGAAAACAGTCTGACAAATCTTGGGGCGAGGGCCATGGCGGTGGTTAGAATTTGAATAGAGGGACTATGTCAACATGAAAACAAACCACCTCAATCATTTTCTCTATGTCAGCATTCTTTTTTAGCTCTTAAGCCTTCCAATTGCAGACTACTCCACTACTTTGCAAAAATATGTTCAACCTTGCCATAAATCATTCTCGTCAACTCTGAATGGTAAAAACATCTCACTAGCAACAATCTGATAGCCTCTTATTCTTTAAGACCAACATGGTTGTTGAGCGTTTTCAATTTTGTCCTCCTACTTCCATAGTAGCAGACAGTTTTGAATATGATGCACAGTTGGTTTGCAGCATAAGGCTTGATGGAGGGATTGAGGTGGTTCTTTCTTGTGTTTGGTTGTGGGCCGTTTTTCTTTTTAACACAAAAGTAGAATGTGACAAACTCATGACCTGATATGGAATGAAATCTGGGTCCAAAGAAATTCTTTAATGGATTGTGGAGAGAGACTGTCTAGTTCATCTATATTTTTAAGCAGATCATGGACCTTCATGGATTTCTTTCCCTTGCGTGAAAAGTTGTCCAGGTTACAAAGGAACACATCAGTTGAAGAATGCTGCACACCAGCCTCAGACATAGCACCAAACTGCACAGACACAAAATCACTGCTCTTTCCATTCAGCTTCCATAATTCCCCATTCTAAGACAGGCTCATGATAGTGGGCTGCAGCCACAAGTGATGCATCAGTGGGTATGTAAATAAAGGTATGATGTGAAAAATTATATAGAATGGTTATACAGAGGATATAGCAATTATTTCAGTGTACTTTTAGAAGTAAATCAGCAATGAGGAAAATCTAAGGCGCAGGCTGCACTTTTCCAGCACCACACTTTTCAACTCTGTTCTCCAGCATCTGCAGTCCTCACTTTCTCCCAGTGAGGAAAATCTAACCTTCTAAGCATTGCAATATATTTTTCTTTCTGCAGTCTTACCCATGATATTGACTCTTTCTAAAATAGCCTTGCTAATCTCCAAAAATGTAGAAAAGATAGATTATATTTTAAAATAATCCATATAATTCATTTGTATGTGCTATGAAAATTTAAAAAAAGCTCAAATGATCAAACATCAATAACTGAATGAGATCTCAAGTATGGGGAACAGTTCATAGAGAATACGCAGGGTGACCTAATTGCATATTCAAGGCAGTGACTGAAATTATAAATTACGAGGAACATACCAACAATAATATACAGTAAATCAATTTTGTTCCTCAGAACAAATGCACATAGGGGTAGTATAGTAGCTATATTACTGGACCATTAATCTGAAAATAAGAGTTCAGGTTCCACCATTTCAGCTGCAGAATGTTGATGCAATTAAGTAATATCGGAATACAAATCTATCACCAGCAATTATCATCAAGAAAACAATGCGTTGTCACCAAAAACCTAACTGTTTCAGTAACATCCTTTAAAGGAAGGAAACCTGAAATCCCTATATTTGTAATGGTTTCAGAGTGTTCCCAGGTCCACAGTATTGTGGCTTACTCTCAACTTTCCTCTCAAATTTTTAACTTTGAATTTGTTCAACTATGCTTGTAATTTTACCATTAATGTCCAAGTTCACAAAAATAAATTATACTCTCCCAATCCAGTGCAGCCATCATCTTGGGTTCCTCAAGTCCAAGGGGTGCAGACCAAAACGCACGTGTGGCCAACTGGTTTAGGCACACATGGTCAGATCTGGCTGGGCCACTGAAAGCATTACTGGGTTACGTTATCATTTGTTAAAACTGCCCATTGTTCCAAGATCCACTTGCAAAGTTAGGTTAGCCCCAAACTTCTTTACCCCGTGCCAAACCATCTTGTTCGTCCTTCTGACAAATGCATGTAAGAGAGCTTTTGAAAAGATTTGTAGCTCGGGTTGTGGATGAGATCGTAGATTCGTTCGCCAAGCTGTATTGTTTTTCTGCAGATGTTTTGTCACCTCACAAGGTGACATTGTCAGTGTGTCTTCAATAAGGTATTGGTTATTTGTCCTGCCTGGTATTTGTTTTTTGATACTTCTGGTTCTGTATCTGAGTGGTTTGTATATGGGGTCCAGTCCAATATGTTTATTGATTGAGTTCTAGTTGGAGTGCTAGATTTTAAGGAATTCTCTCGTATTTTGCCTGTGCTATGAAGGTTACATTGTCCCAATTGAATTTATGACTTTCATTGCCTGTGTGGTTGGAAATGAGAGGGTACTGGTCATGTCTGGCAGTGGTGAGTTGATGTTTGTGCATTCATACTGTCAGTTTTCTTCCTGTTTGTCCTATGTACTATTTTTCACAATCCTTGAAGGGTTTATTGTTTATCCTGTTGGCTGTGGGTATCAGGTCTTTAATCTTTATGAGGAGCCACTGAAAGGTGCTTACTGGTTTGTGGGCCACTAAGATTTCTAGGGGTCTGAGTAGTCAGGTAGTCACTTCTGATATTTCTTTGATGTACAGTATGGTCACTATCATGTCTGGCTATGTGTGTCTTCTTCTTTAAGATTGTTATGTAAGTACCGGAGGATGGTGCTCTTGCAGGACACATTTCATTTAAATCCCTTGAATAGTTGTTCCTGTTCTGCCTCCTGGAGATCTGGGTTGCTGCAGTGTATCCTTGCCTGTCGAAATAGTGTTCTAATGCAGAGACACATAAACGCCAGGCAGGACAAACCACCAACACCTTATAAAGGACTCACTGACAATGTCACCTAGCGAGGCAACAAAACATCTGCAGAAAAACACACCGGCTCAGCAAATGAATCTACAACCTTAATGTGTGCAGAGCTTATGAACTTCTTTATCGCTGGGACTGAGGCAATTCTTTAGTCTTTCATCCCCTTCCATAAGACCATGAGATCAACTTTCATCTAAATTTTTCCTCTTACATAATTCTGAACTTGTGCCTTTCTCTAGTTTCTCTTCTGTCACTCTTTATAGAGTCATAGAGAGGTACAGCATGGAAACAGACCCTTTGGTCCAACCTGTCCATGCCGACCAGATATCCCAACCCAATCTAGTCGCACTTGCCAGCACTCAGCCCATGTCCCTCCAAACCCTTCCTATTCATATACCCATCCAAATACCTTTTCAATGTTGCAATTGTACCAGCCTCCACCACTTCCTCTGGCAGCTCATTCCATACACGTACCACCCTCTGCGTGAAAAAGTTGCCCCTTAGGTCTCTTTTATATCTTTCCCCTCTCACTTTAAACCTATGCCCTCTAGTTCTGGACTCTTCCATCCCAGGGAAAAGACTTTGTCTATTTACTCTATCCATGCCCCTCATAATTTTGTAAACCTCTATAAGATCACCCCTCAGCCCCTGATGCTCCAGGGAAAACAGCCCCAGCCTGTTCAGCCTCTCCCTATAGCTCAAATCCTCCAACCCTGGCAACATCCTTATAAGTCTTTTTTGAACCCTTTCAAGTTTCACAACATCTTTCTGATAGGAAGGAGACCAGAATTGCACACAATATTCCAACAGTGGCCTAACCAATGTCCTATGCAGCCGCAACATGACCTTCCAACTCATGTACTCAATACTCTGACCAATAAAGGGAAGCATACCAATATGCCCTCTCCAATCTCATTTTGTCTATGACCCTATAGTTTTACTCCATTAACCCTATCCCATTAACAGCTGACCATATTTAGTTCATGCATGTGGTTTAAAATATACCTCCCTAGTGTTAAAATTTTTAAAACTGCAGTTTTAAGAATTAAAATTCGTAACTGTATAAAATGCAATAAATGCATTGTGAACAAGTTGGAAGGTTACTAATTTAAAAAGGTCAGAATTGAAAACATGTATAGACATAAAATAGCACATAGATAAACTTAAATAAGTAATCTAAGGGAAAAGGAAATTAACCTCACAGTTTCTCAGGAATTAAAAACTGAATTCAAAGTTCAGAATCCAAACCAGATAAACGTTTTTATTTGTACGTGCGCTGTGGATAGGACTGGCTAGGCCAACTTTTATTGCCCATCCAAAATTGCTCAGATGATGGTTAAGATTCAATCACTTTGGTCTGTGTCTGGAGTCAGCAGGTAAGGATAGCAGATTTCTGTGGTTTTTTTTGACAATTGGTAGTGATTAATGGTCATTATTTGGTGAGTTTTTAATTCCAGAATTTCTATTGACCATTTGTCATTGTGGAATTCAAACATATGTCCCCATTAGACTGTGGTTCTGGATTACTAGTCGCATGACATTAATGTGATGCCACCAGCTCCACTATATTAAGGAACTATATAAGCAGGAGAAAGTGAGGACTGCAGATGCTGGAGATCAGAGCTGAAAATGTGTTGCTGGAAAAGCACAGCAGGTCAGGCAGCATCCAAGGATCAAGAGAATCAACGTTTCGGGCATAAGCCCTTCTTCAGGAATGAGGAAAGTGTGTCCAGCAGGCTAAGATAAAAGGTAGGGAGGAGGGACTTGGGGGAGGGGCATTGGAATTGCGATAGGTGGAGGGAGGTCAAGGTGAGGGTGATAGGCCGGAGTGGGGTGGGGGCGGAGAAGTCAGGAAGAAGATTGCAGGTTAGGAAGACGGTGCTGAGTTCGAGGGATTTGACTGAGACAAGGTGGGGGGAGGGGAAATGAGGAAATTGGAGAAATCTGAGTTCATCCCTTGTGGTTGGAGGCTTCCCAGGCAGAAGATGAGGCGCTCTTCCTCCAACCGTCGTGTTGCTATTGTCTGGCGATTGAGGAGTCCAAGGACCTGCATGTCCTTGGTGGAGTGGGAGGGGGAGTTAAAATGTTGGGCTGGTTGGTCTGGGTGTCCCAGAGGTGTTCTCTGAAACGTTCCACAAGTAGGCGGCCTGTCTCCCCAATATAGAGGAGGCCACATCGGGTGCAGCGGATGCAATAGATGATGTGTGTGGAGGTGCAGGTAAACTTGTGGCGGATATGGAAGTGTCCCTTGGGGCCTTGGAGGGAAGTAAGGGGGGAGGTGTGGGCGCAAGTTTTGTATTTCTTGCGGTTGCAGGGGAAGGTGCCGGGAGTGGAGGTTGGGTTGGTGGGGGGTGTGGACCTGACGAGGGAGTCACAGAGGGAGTGGTCTTTTTGGAACGCTGATAGGGGAGCGGAGGGAAATATATCCCTGGTGGTGGGGTCCGTTTGGAGGTGGCGGAAATGACGGCGGATGATACGTTGTACATGGAGGTTGGTGGGGTGGTAGGTGAGGACCAGTGGGGTTCTGTCCTGGTGGCGGTTGGAGGGGCGGGGCTCAAGGGCGGAGGAGCGGGAAGTGGAAGAGATGAGGTGGAGGGCATCGTCGACTACGTCTGGCGGGAAATTGCGGTCCTTGAAAAAGGAGGCCATCTGGGCTGTACGGTTTTGGAAGTGGTCCTCCTGGGAGCAGATGCGGCGGAGACGAAGGAATTGGGAATATGGGATGGCGTTTTTACAGGGGGCAGGGTGGGAGGAGGTGTAGTCTAGGTAGCTGTTTTCCCTGGAACGTCAGAGGCTGAGGGGTGAGCTTATAGAGGTTTATAGAATCATGAGGGGCATGGATAGGATAAATAGATAAGGTCTTTTCCCTGGGTGGGGGAGTCCAGAACTAGAGGGCATAGGTTTATAGTGAGAGGGGAAAGATATAAAAGAGACCTTGGGGCAACTTTTCATGTGCAGAATGAGCTGCCAGAGGAAGTGGTGGAGGCTGGTACAATTGCAACATTTAAAAAGCACCTGGTTGACTATATGAATAAGAAGGGTTTGAAGGGATATAGGCTGGGTACTGGAGGTGGGACTGGTTGGGATATCTGGTTGGCATGGATGAGTTGGACCGAAGGGTCTGTTTCCACGCTGTACATTTCTATGACTCTAATAGCAGGGGCTGAGGAAAACTTAAACATCATCGCAACAGAGCAGTGGCATACTTATTGTTGATATGGAGGTGCCGGTGTTGGACTGAGATGGTCAAAGTTAAAAATCACACAACACTTGGTTATAGTCCAACAGGTTTATTTCGGAGTATAAGCTTCGGTGCGTCACTCCTTCATCAGGTAGCTAGTGGGGCAGGATCATAGGACACAGAATTTATATTAAAAGATCAACATGTCATACAACTAATGTGATGTATTGAACAAACCTAGATTGCTGTTAAGTCTTCAATAACGTAGAATGGGGTACAAGTTTCGATTCATTATTATGTAAATCCCAGAACTTCTTTTAAATCATATTCCTGAGATAACTTAATGTTTTATTTTTAAAAAGTGACATCACAGATTAGATAACTCATTAAAAGTATGAGGTTCGAAGTCTGTCTGTACTTAAATGTTGAGTCAGACTGGTTCTATTTCCAAAATGGGAATATATAAAATGTCACATGGACTGACTGCCTACAGATTGTGTGCATTTTGAACAAAATAGAATGTATCTGCAAATGTGTGTGTGCGTGCATGTGAGGGAGACAGAGAGTAAGAGAGAGAATGTGTGTGTGGGAGAGAGGGAGAGTGTGTATGTGTGCGTGTGTATGCATGCATGCTTTTTAGAGTATGTGCATGAGTGTGATGGAGTATATGCCTTTGATAGAGCATGCAAGTAAGTGTTGGTGTGGATGTCTGTCTGAGAGAGATGATCTGCGTGAGTGTGTGAGTGTGATTGTGTGTAAGAGTGTGTGTGTGTAAGTATAGTGTGCAGTGGGGTCACCTGTAGTGTGACATGATTCCAAGATACCGGTTGAGGTCATCCTCATGTGTAGCGAACATGGCTGTCAGCCTCTGTTCAGTGACTTTGCATTGTTGCTTAAACCGAAGTCTTGGAGGACTGTCATCTGAAGATCCGAGGCCGAATGTCCCTGACCGCTGAAGTGTTCCCTGCCTGGGAGGAAACATCCCTGTCTGGCGATTGTCCATTGATCCATTGTTGTAGCATCTGATTGGTCTCACCAATGTACCATGACTTGGGTCATCCTTGCCTGCAGTGTATGAGATAGACAACATTGGCTGAGTAATATGAGTACCTGCCAGGCATGTGGTGGGCGGTGTCCCCACTTGTAATGGTAGTATCCGTATGAACACATTGACACATCTTGTAGTGGTTGCCATGACAGGTTTGTGTGGTGTTTTGGTCGATGTTGTCCTGAAGGCTAGGCAATTTGCTGCAAACTGTGACTTGAAAGAAGTTCTAGGATTTATATACTAATGAATTGAAACCTGCAACCCATTCTAAGTGAATAAAGACTTATCAGCAATCTAGGTTTGTTCAATACATCACATCAGTTAAATGACACTTTGATAATTTACTCTAAATTCTGTGTCACATGATTCTATCCCACTAGCTACCTGAAGAATGAGCAGCGCTCTGAAAGCGTGTACTTCCAAATAAACCCGTTGGACTATACTGGTGTTGAGTAATTTTACACTTATTGTTGCTCCAAACAGAAGTCAATAATTTTAAGATATGATCATGTGCAAGAGAAATTCTTGAGGGAATGACAGAGTAAGCTTAACCTCCTAGCATGTATAAGTGTTGAAGTTAATCGTATTCACTTTAATTCACATATGAAATTAAGAGCAGGAGAAGGCTACTTAATCTCTGTGTCTGCTTAGCCATTCAGCAAGATCATGGCTGATTGGACTGTAATTTCAAATCCACATTCTCGGATACTCTTGATAATCCATCAACCCTTTCCATAACAAGAATATATTTACCTCTGCCATAAAAAATATTCAAGGACTTTACTTTCGTCACCTTTCAGGAAGAGTGTTCCAAAATCTGACAACCTCCTCAGAGAAAAAAAAAATCAGCTCATGTCTGGACATCTATAATTTTTAAATAATGACTCCTACTTCTAGATTCTCCCATAAGATGAAGCATGCTCTGCACAGCTACACTAAAATGACACCTCAGGATCCTGCATACCTCAATCAGGTCATCTCTTACTCTTCCAAACTCAAGGAGATACATGCCCAGCCACACTAAATATTCCTCGAGAGTGCACCTCTTCCCTGCTCATTCCAGGTAATAGTCTAGAGAAGTTTGCCTGAACTATGTCTAATACAACCTTGCTTAAATAAAGATGACTAATATTGTGCACAGGACTCCAGAAGCAGCCTACTTTTGTATTCAAATCCTCTCGTGGAAGATTCTAACATTTCTAAGGCTTTCCCAATTAATTACTTTATCTGCATCCTCGCCTTATGTGATTCATACGTGGAGACAGCCAGATCACTCTGCATTCAGAGATGCTAAGAAATTTCAAACCATTCAGATAAAATGCTGCTTTTTTTATTCTCCCTTCTAATACAGACAAGTTCACATTTTCCTACATTACACTCCATTTTCTACATCTTTGCACACTCACTTTACACTTATCACCATGCCCCAAGGGATCCAAAAAGTTATTGCCAGTGTATTCCAAGGTTAAATCATTTCTAGGAAGCTCTCATAGCTGCGGCCCCACTGTCCAGGTGACGAGGCTTAATGATCCATCACTAAAAGTTGAAAAGCTCAGGTGATTGCTTTATTATCTGTTTGGGGATGTGAATCCTTCATCTTCCCAAGAGGTCTTTGCCTTGAGTGAACTCTGCAAGCATACCATTTCCATTCAAATGAATTGGAACATCTAATGTACAGCAATGCAAATTGCAGCTATTTTAGGCAAAGAATCTCAAGACACCTTTTGTTTCTGTGCTTTTAAAAGTCCCTGTTTTTAAAACTTCAGTGCCATGTCACCAGCCAATGGATTTAAAATCATTAACTGACATGAAACATATCTGAAACGCAAGAGCTGCTGGTCATATCCGCATGCTATCACCAAGTCCACCTATTTTCACCTCAATTAAAATCTATCTCAGCCTTCAAAGTACTTAACTACTCAGCCTTAATGCTCTCTGCATCAAACAATTACACAGACTCACCACTCTTTGAGAGAAAATATTTTTTCTTCATCCTTCTCTTAAAAAGATGGCCTGTGATTAGGTCCTCTGATATTAAACACTCATATAAGGGAAAACAACTTTTGTGTGATTACACTGTCAAGCTCCCAAAGAGTCTATTTATGTTTCAATATGCTAATTTAAATCTTCTCCTCTCTTTCTCCTAAACTCCAATGAGTACAAGCACAACCCATTCATCTTGTCCTCGTTAGAAAATTTCTCCATCATCAGGATAACTGTTGCAGAACCTATTATTATGCCCAGTCTCTGGTTCCCCAATTAGTTACTGTTCTAGTCAGGATCCACTAAATTGTGAAGCTCTTGGGTGAGGAGGTTATGAAATGGCTCCCCTTCTTGATTCGCCCATCCCATAAGTTGGTCACAACAAGATTGATTTTAAAATGGATCGATCCGTTCCTTTGTAGACACTTTTCTCCTGGACACAAATGAATTTATATATTAAAAGCAGCCAATATATACAGGCCTTTTTGACTTAGGAAAAAGTGAACTTGTTAATTATTAAACAAAAGAACTAGTAACACAACACACATACAGACAAATTAGAAAACGAGGAGAGTCCAGAAAGATAAAAGTTAAAAATAAATATGTACAGAACAGTTTTGAGGAAGGGTCAGTCAACACAAAATGTTAACTCTGATTTCTGTCCACAGACTCTGGCAGACCTGCTCAGCTTTTAAAGCAATTTCTGTTTATATTTCAGATTTACGGCATCTGCAGTTCTTTTGGTTTTTATATACAGAAGTCACTGAATCGTTTGCAAAGAGTGGATATTTGAAAGTTGTGGCCATTGCACTGTGTAGCTGACGTGGGTGCTGAAAACTTGATTTCAAGATTCTTAGTTTTAAAAATTGATTGAAATTCTGTTGTAACAGTTGATTTAGATTCTGACTGAATTTCAACTTTCAGGATAACAAAGTGAGTTATTTTGCTCTCCAGTTTTTTTTGTCACAGTGCTAGCAGATGATTAGATATCAAGCCAGAGAGGTAGAGTTCCTTTTGCTTCCAACACAGGAGTGACTAAGGGATAATTCTTTGACTGTGATATTCACAGCACACTAACAATTAGCCCAAGCTAATATACAAGTGAGAACCTTAGTCCCCCCAGTCCATTTGTGGAGTTGAAGCTCGCACTTTTACACCTGTCTGAGTATATTTTTAAAAGGGAAAACACAAAATTTGTCTGCAGTTTGGACATAATTTCCTGATATGGGTGGGGAGGGGGGGTGCTTTCAGCCCCTCATTCTCACAGTCCTGTCTGAAGGGTTGTTGTTTTAAATTCCTCTTACATCTTTAGGTGTGGCATTCTATGGGTCTCTGTCTCTCCAGTCAGCCACTTAATTTATATCCACAGTTAATTTTTTTTTGTATCAGCCTGATTTTAAGAAGCCTGATTTTGGAATTCCAACTCAGTCCTTAGTACTTCAGGGTGCTGACCCATGGTCATTTAACTATGATGGGATCTTCTAAAATTCAGCTATGGTTCTCTGAAGTAGAGATAAAATTTGCAGAAATTAGAATCTTGGGCTGTCTGAAATTTGCTCTGGAAGTTATTGACATCACTTGATCACACTGAAAGCAAGACAACCAAAACTGCAATGTTCTGCTTTTCAATAACAGTCTTGCCTTATCACAATTACAGGCTAGGGAAACGTGATGATCTTCTGTTGAATTATCAGTTTACAGTTTATTGTTCTGCCATACAGTGCAGGAAAGATCAAAATAAACCTTAGCAGGTCAGACTGCATCCAAGGAGCAGGAATGACAACATTTCAGGCCAAAACCCTTTGTCAGGACTGGGGAGGGTGAGGGAAGCCCAAAAGTAAGTAGAGGGAGATGGGGTGGAGCTGAGGAAAAGGTGGGTAAGCTACCCTGGCAAAATATCAGGTATTGTTCCTCCCGATATTTCATCTGGGAACTTATGGCCCCATGGCCTCAATATTGATTACACCAGTTTCAAACTCCCTCCACACACAGCCTTATGCCATATCCACCCCTTCCCCTCCTCAACCTCACATCCCTGACCTGACCTTACCTGTCCATGTTCCTACTCACCTATCTGCTCCACCCTTCCCACTGACCAATTTCAATAACCCCCAACTTGCAACCACCTATCACTATCCAACCAAATCTTCCCCAGCACCGTCCACTCCCCCCCCACCCCATTTACTTCTGGGGCCCTCTCCCCCTCCCCATTCCTGACGAAGGGTTTTGGCCCGACTTTTTTGCTCCTGATTCTGTCTGACCTGTTTTGCTTTACTAGCCTCACACCTCTTGACTCTGACTTCCAGCATCTGCAGTTCTTACTGTCTCCAAGTCACTGAAAATAAAACCTCACTGCCCACAATTGCATAACAGTACCAAACAAGTTTGTTTTTATCTGAGTAACAACATTATGAAGAAAGTTCACATCACGTACTAACTGGTTATGAAGAGACAGGACATGTGAGGCAGGCTGGAAGATGGGTCTAAAACGTACATTTCTTTCATAGTGTACCTCCCTCATCTGATTCTAGCTGCAGCCTACCCACTTGTCATTCCAAGAATAACATGCCAATATTAGAGATATCCAGGAATGGACTGGCCTTCCTGTACAGCACCATTCTTAAAAGACTGTCACACAACAGAACAAGCATTGATATCCGGAGATGTCCTGCATAGTTTTTGACATTTGCCCTGGACATGGCACGGAAGGGAAAATTGGTGCCTGGCTTTGTGGACAACGACCTGTAGATCTTGGTGGATGTGGTGGTGCAGATATGAGATGTCTCAGACATGATTCCCCAAGGACCAATTGTGTATGCCATGACACCAGGCCATGTCAGCCTGCTCCAAGGTTACCACCTGAGTCAGCACATTAATGAGGCAAGATGTGCAAATAACCAGCAAGAACTCCCTCAACAGACCCAATGCACCCGATTAAGAATCTTTCTTGCCTTATTTCCAAATTGCTCCCACTTTTGCGATAGATCTCACCTCATCTCATGCAACTCTGCCACATTTCTCATCACGGACTTGCATTCAAACCTTTATAGGATTCCGCCCAAAAGGAGAAAAGAATGAAAAAGCAAGAAATTTTGAAAAGTCATAAGCAAGAATTCAAATTACTGCTAAAAATTGGAAAAGGGGTGTGTTAAGTGAGACACAATGTTATGAATAAATAATTCAAATGCAGTTATTCACTAAGGGAAATTAATTTAACCTTTTTACATCCAGGGAAAAGCCATGTTTCTTTTTACATTCTATAATTAAGTTCTGTTTTCACCTTCCGAAAGGCCAAGTTCAAAGTTACAGTTACTAGCTTCATTGTTACCAGGAAAATTTCATTACACCAAATTTACAACAAAGAATCACTAATATATAATAGCATATAAATATGTGCTATTTGTGAACATTTCTCAATAATGTTCAGCCTCATTCATATTTATAAATGGGAATTTACCACCATTGATAATTTAAGGCATTTAGTTGTCATTTAATAATTTACTGTGATGTTAATTACCATAATAGCAACAGATTGAAATTAAATAAGTCTTTGAATGTGTGAAATGATTTTCACCTACAGTCAAATGCTAGACAATGGAGAAGCATAACTAAACATATTAGGGACCCATGTCTGAAGGAAAGAAAAATGAAACTTTTGGTGAGGTGGTTTATCAAAAAGTAGGAGAGTATTGTAAGATTCCAAAATAAGCTACCACAAAAGAGACAAGGAAACAGTAAGCATTCAACAAGTCAGGCAGCATCGATGGAGAGAAACAAAGTTTGGCTTCCACACTTGAGGAAAGATAAAAACGTAACAGGTTTTCACTAAGTGAAAGGAAATAAGATGATGGAAGAACAAAAGGGAGGTCAGTGGTTAGGTTGAAGAACAGGAAGAATTAAATGATCTTTCATGGCACAAAAGCCAAAGGAGTGGCAATGGTAAAGAAACTCCAAATGCAAAGTGATGGGATAAACAAAGGAACAGGATTAAACATCACCAGCAACTAAAAATGTGAAACAAAATGGAAACAGAGGTTGTAATCTAAAATGGTTGATCTCAATGTTGTGTCAAGAGGCTTGGAGTGTGCCCAGTCCAAAGATAATGTGCTGTTCCTTGAGCTCAAGTCAAGCTTCTTCATAACACTGCAGCAGGCTAACAACAGAAAGGTCAGAGAGGGAACATATTAGAATGACAAAGGACAGAAAGTCCAAGGTTATGCTTGCAGATTTAATTCCACACAACAATCTCAAATCTGCATTTGGTCTCCCATACGTACAGGAGATCATATCATGAACAACAAATACATGATACCAAACTGATTGAAGTGCAACTACCAGCAAGTCATGATTTCACTTGGAAGGAACGTTTGGTGCCTTAAATGGTAAGAACAGAGGAGTCAAGAAAGCAGGTGCTGATTTTTTTGTAATGCAAGGAATGTTGCTGAATTTTATGCAGAAGAAGTTTAATCCACATCATCTCATTGATTCTGAATACATAATTCTGAATAGAAATAAACATTTGGCAAGTGTCAAACATAATTTCTATCACCATATCTCTATTTTGCAAGATGGAATATCTCTTTAAATGAATAATAAAGCTATTGCAAGTCTTACTTCATTAAAAATGTTGTTCTTGGGATCTGGACAGATCTAGTAAAGCTATATTCAACACCCATCCCTAACTATTGCTCAGAATATAGTGGCAAGGAGGAGAAAGGATCTGAAGGACAACATCTGAAAAAAAACTAAGGTATTCTTGAGCCTAAATTTTGGTAATTGATGTATCATGTAAGAATGGAGACATTTCTTGAACCAGCAGTAGAATTATACATTTGCAGCAAGAATTCATCAGCAAGAGAGAAAGAGGCATGCAGATACAACTAATTGGAGTTGGACCCTCAAAAAAACTATTAAAAAAGCTGAGAATTCACTATTAAAGAACGTTGCTGTGTTTCTTTGCTTACATCAGCTACAAGTATAAAATCACAGCTTAGTTAAACAGTGCTGCTCAGTGTGTCACAAAATAAGTATTATCCTTCCCATTTCAAGGACTTGCAGGTTTTGGAATGCTCTGGCACACATTGTACTCCTATCCTTTGGGTCCCAATTCAATATATCCATGGAAACTACAGCTTTCTTAGGACCAGTAAACTAAAATTAAACAGGGTTCAATTAGACACCATTTTAAACTGGAAGGTTAGCTTATTTAAATTCTTACTGGCAACAATACAGCCTTGATAGAATAATTGAATACTGGCTTGGGAGGAAGAAAATTTCAGGTGCAGGTCTTGAAAGGTTAGACTTCAGCTACAGAATGTCAGTGGTGCATGGACTTATTGATCCTTTTGCTAGGCCAAAATAACATTCAGCTATGTGTAATAAACAAATGCCTCAATGTGAGATTTTATAGCATTTTAAATAATACCGCACAAAGTAAGAACTAAGTATAGACACCCAAAGATGAAAGGAAAGGTTCCATAGGCGGTAGTAAAGAAAAGCACAAAGCTTTGGTAAAACCTAGCCTCTTGAATAAAATGTAAAAGAAATATTCTCATGTCTCCATTGAAGGAAACCTCAGATGTGCACCTGGATAAAGAGGTTTGGTTCCCTCCCTTTTTTCTGAAACCTCTCTCAAAGTGAGCAAATTAAAAATCTCATCATCAAAGGAAGAGTTCTTAAAGAATTCTCTCCTAGCATGTCAATCAACTCTACTATCTCCAGATAAAACAACCTTAGCCAACTCTAACTGATCTAGGAAGACTCCAGTGTCAATAACTTGTGTGAAAAGTAATTTTAGCTGCAAACCAACTTTGGACAATCTTTGAATAATTCATTTTCCTTATTTTAACTGTTCCTGGGGCAATATACTTCTAACATAACACTTTGCAGAGTTTTTATTTTTTCCCAGACCTGGAGGTTTATGCATTATTTTCAAAAACTGTAATTGTATGCATTTGCACAGTTGACACTCTCTGTTAAATAATTCTTACATCTTTGCTTGAGAAAGCTTTGTTTGCAATGAACTAGCTCTTTATTTATTACTTAGGGAAATGGGTGGACTCATTTCTTATCCTGGGTTATAAACAGTCTTGTATATAATTGGCAATAGTATCTCCCTTTTTAAATTCAAACATGTTGTGACCAGTAGAAGATTGGAACAGGAAAGCAATAATTTCAACCCTCCTAACTCAGCTGTAATATCACCAGCCAATGAGAAAGATATAGAAACCTAAATTTGCAGTGAAATTGTTGAGACATGTATGAACTAACAAATACTGGGGGTTGGTTAGCTCAGTTGGAAAGATGGTTTACAATGCAGGGTGATGCCAACAGTAAGTATTCAATTTTTATACCAGCTGAGGTCACCATGAAGGTCCCACCTTCTCAACCTCACCCCTAGCCTTAGGTATGACCACCCCCAGATGAAACTACCACTAGTTATCTCTCTCTAATGAGAGGGCAGACCAATGGAACTATGTCAATTTCACAGAATATTACTAGTGGGGAATATCAATTGATCCTAATACAGAGTGGGATAACAATACGGAAAATTTCACAGAAGAGTTTTATGTAGCGTGCTGACATTTTTTTGGCCTTACAGTTCAATCCTAACAGGCACGAACATGGCACCCAATTCTGGGCACCACACCAGAAGGGATACGGAGGTTTCAAAGACAATGCAGAAAAGGTTTGCAAGAATGATTCTGGGGATGAGGGACTTCAAACACATAGAGAGGATGGAGAAGCTGGGGCTGTTCTTCACAGAGAAAAGAATGCTGAGAGGAGACTTGGTAGAAGTGTTCAAAAACATAACGGCTCTAAGACAGAAATAATTCCCAGTGGCAGAAATGTTAATTTTTTATTCTGAACAACGTGAAGGGTCAAGTTCTTGAATTTACTGCCTGAGAGTATAGTGGAGCTCGAGTCAAGTGTAGTTTTCAAAGGGGAATTGCATAATTTCCTGAAAAGACAAAGTTTTCAGGCCTTGGGAAAAAAAACAAAGACAAGCTAAATTGCTATTGCAGAGAACTCACACAGACACAACAGGCTGAATAGACTATTTCTGTTCTATGATGCAACATTAGAATTAAACTACTATAATTTGGTTGAAGGATTTACCCTGGATTTTACAATATGGGTCACAATCTCCCTGAGTAGTGATTACTGGCAAGCGTTAGGTTCAATCCCATTGTTTCTAGTTTAACAGAAGATCTATTACATTGGCTATCAGATTCCACCTGGGAGGCATCTCATAATTATTGTCCTTCACCTCATTCAATTAGTCTTGTTGTAAGATAAATTCAAAAGTGTCCTGAATAGACAGATCACATGGCTAAAATAGCTGGTAAAAAAGGGCTTTTGCCCGAAACGTCGATTTTGCTGAAGCTCCTCGATGCTGCCTGAATTGCTGTGCTCTTCCAGCACCATTGATCCTAAAAAAGCTGGTGTTGAGGCATCACTCCAGCAGTGGCAGATTCTGTGAAAAAGTACACAAAGTGGGTGGCCAGTATTTTCCCAACCCATTCAGAGGCAGTCTTGGAGACTAGGGGATGGAAGTGATGGACCAAATGGGTGTGATATAAATTTATAACACAGCACATCAGTCAGGCTCTCTAGCATGTTCCCACCTCCGAGTGACTTTCCCCAGGGCTGGAATGAGAGTGGAACTGGCACTCACTCGGAAGCGGCTGGACATGCAGTTAAGACACTGAAGATCTCAATGGCCATTGTCAGAGTGAGGCAGGTTTCCCATCATTGCTTGAGCTACATGGCAAAGCCAGGACACTGGCAAATCATCAAACGTGACTTCACATGGGAGGTCTGAATGCATAACAATGGAGGGCTTCTAAGCATTTGCTGGCAATAATTCACAACATGCTGCCGTTTCTGTCAATTCATGGAGACTTATGTCTGATGCAATAGCTGCTGTTTCCCTTCGATTGAAGTCAGTTCCATTTTGCCATTCCTGTTCCAAGCCCCTGTGCAGGATTGACTCCATGAAGGTGGACATTAGCCACACCCAGAGGCTAAGAGGAATGCACCTCCTGTCCTTGGAACCCAGTATTGACTCGAATTAGGTAATAGTATAATTGGTTACCTCCTGTAAGATTGTACTGGGGTTGCAGGAGGTCAACCCTGTCTACTCATCTGATTAAGACTATTGCCCGAGGTTTTTATAAGTCCAGGCTGATGAATCCAGAGATTCCTTTTTCTCTGTTTCAGCAACAGTTCATACTGTGCCAATTTTACTACGTGAAAATTTTTCTTTTTCAAAATATGGACATCGACAAAGCATGTGTGAGCTTAATTATACATCTGATATTTAACTGTATTTAAAATGGTCCAGTGCCAAAATCAACAATTCTTTCAAAAGCAGTTACTTTTTCTTTAGGTTATGCTGCTCACCCACTTTTAAAAAAAAAGCATAGTTGGGATTTTTTTACACCATTCCTTCACCTTTTGTTATTTGAAAATGTAGTCGATGGTGAACTGCAGCATTTCAAGTCTTTTATAGATGTTGTATAGATGTTCTAGCATTATCTTAGGTACATTACTTGCTGCCTGCCAAAGTAATTTTACAGATAGCTTTATCCAGGAACACCATTGAATATTACAGCTACTTCTTTGGCACTAAAAATGTTCAACAAGGGAATTCCATTCATGAATGATACTAAAGGATTTGGATGACAAAGGGTTCAGATGAAGGCAGTAATTGCAACTTTGGTATTTGCCATTTTCGTTGTTTCATCTCTGGAGCAGATATGAGACCTACCCATATGTAATCTGTCTAAACAGATAAGCTTTGGGTCACACAGGAAACTATTAGGTTTAGACAATCCAGTTGAGCCTCTATGCCAAAACTTGCACAAGGGCAGCAGCTTCGATGACCATTTTATCTGGTACCAAGACATGTACCTGGTCATTTATTACATTCAACTTCACAATTTCATGGCTGGACTTAATAAGCCCACCAATTCAGTGATGTAGCCTATAGTTCCTTTCCTGATGAAGGGCTTTTGCCTGAAACGTCGATTTTCCTTCTCCTCGGATGCTGCCTGGCCTGCTGTGCTTTTCCAGCACCACTCTAATCTTGACTCTGATCTCCAGTATTGCAGTACTCACTTTCGTCTATAGTCCCATCTTACCAACCCAAAGATTCCAATGTTGCAACACATTGCTGGGAGAATAATGTTGTGTTTTGATATAGTGTAAAGAAAGTATCCAAATTATCTGGTGTATCTACATTATATAACATCACAACAGAGGAAGATGAAACCAAAAGGCAAAGCCTGAAGTCTGGACTTCAGAAGAAGTTCAAGGAGAAGAAAGAAGAAATGTTTGACAGTGTTATATAGCCAAAGTGAGTATTGTGTCAATCATTGTTTAATACAGCTTTGATGTGACTCCTATAAATGTGTCCCTTCATGAACAGTCCTACAGTATTAAGCACAATCTCCCAGTCCATAAAAGCAGACAGAACCTGATTAACAATCACTCTTATTTCACACATGCCTATCAACAGGTTGCTGGTTATTTTAATGTGTTCCTTCTGTAAATAAAGTTTCACACTGCAACTTAATAATATGCATTCAGTATACTCCCCTACTATTGTGTAGGTTTAAGGAATGCAGCATGACCTACCCAATCTTGTGCTCCTTGTTTTTTATTTCCATCTCTCAGGACAGTAAGTATGAAGGCAGTTTTAATGGGAGAGTTCTTGGCAAACTGATATGTTACATCATGATGCTATGTCATGCTCTGTATGACAACTATCTTCACATATTCACTACTTAATACTCCTTCATTCCCCAAGGGTTGGTGAACTTGGATGCACAGAGCATCATAAGAGTAATAGAGATGTACAGCGCATAAACAGACCCTTTGGTCCAACTCTTCCATGCTGACCAGATATACTAAGCAAATCTCGTCCCATTTGCCTGCACCTGGCCCATATCCCTCTAAACCCTTCCTATTCATATACCCATTCAGTTGCCTTTTAAATGCTGTATTTGTACCAGCCTCTAACACTTCCTCTGGCAGCCCATTCCATACATGCACCACCCTCTGCATGAAAAGGTTGCCCCTTAGTTCCCATTTAGATCTTCCCCCTCTCACATTAAACCTGTGCCCTCTAGTTCTGGACTCCCCGAACCCAGGGAAAAGACCTTGTCTATTTATCCTATCCATAACCCTCAAGATTTTATAACCCTCTATAAGGCCACCCCTCAGCCTCCAATGCTCCAAGGAAAACAGCCCCAAGCCTATTCAGCCTCTCCCTATAGCTCAAACTTTCCAACCCTGGTAACATGCTTGTAAATCTTTTCTGAACCCTTTCTAGTTTCACAGTATCCTTCCGATAGGAAGGGGACCAGAACTGTACGCAATGTGCGAAAAGTGACCTAACCAATGTCCTTTACCAAAATGACCTCACAATTCCTATACTCAATGCTCTGACCAATAAAAGAAAGCTTATAAAACACCTTTTTCACTATCCTATCCACCTGTGGCTCTACTTTGAAGGAGCTATGAACCTACACTCCATGGTCACTTGTTCAGCAACACTCCCCAGGACATAATCATTAAGTGTCCTGCTCTGATTTGCTTTTCTCTTGCCCATGTCTCCTCCATCATGCATTAGTTTTTAAGTTGCCAAACAACTACAAAGGAGCGTAAATCCCAAAATATTCTCAAGCCAGTCCCATCTGCTCCAAGTCACAACTGATAGCTTTCTCTAAGTTTGAAGGTCGAGTCACAAAAGGCTCTGTCACCATGTTTCTAAAGGAAAAATACAAGTATACTTTGGAGCTCTATCATCAGGGATGCCAGTGGTTCAACAGTGGCCTGACATTTCCACATCCCATTTACATAACTGAATCAAATCCAAAGTAGCAATTCCATAGTGTCTTTGAAATGTCTTTCAAGAAACCCAAGATAATCTCAAAAGAAGTGCCTGAAGATTTTCTATCATTGAGCACTGTTCTCTATGTAACCCCACTGCACTCCACACCACAATCAGCCCCTCCAAAGTGGAAAAGAATCCCTATTCAAAGTTTGGGAGAAGATTTGTAGCTCAGGTGCTCATTGTTGTGGTTCTGTTCGCCGAGCTGGGAATTTGTGTTGCAGACATTTCGTCCCCTGTCTAGGTGACATCCTCAGTGCTTGGGAGCCTCCTGTGAAGCGCTTCTGTGATGTTTCCTCCGGCATTATAGACTACTGCGACCACTAAGATTCATAACAGCACACAAACTAACAGCCACTCTCAGACAACAACTCACCAGGACGAAGGACCCGATACCCAGCATGAGCAAAACCAATGTAGTGTACAAAATCCCATGCAAGGACTGCACAAAACACTACATAGGACAAACAGGAAGACAGCTAACGATCCGCATCCATGAATACCAACTAGCCACGAAAAAACATGACCAGCTATCCTTAGTAGCCACACACGCAGATGACAAGCAACATGAGTTCGACTGGGACAACACTACTATTGAGGAGAAAGTGAGGTCTGCAGATGCTGGAGATCAGAGCTGGAAATGTGTTGCTGGAAAAGCGCAGCAGGTCAGGCAGCATCCAGGGAACAGGAGAATCGACGTTTCGGGCATAAGCCCTTCAGGATTCCTGAAGAAGGGCTTATGCCCGAAACGTCGATTCTCCTGTTCCCTGGATGCTGCCTGACCTGCTGCGCTTTTCCAGCAACACATTTCCAGCATAACACTACTATTATCGGACAAGCCAAACAGAGAACAGCCAGGGAATTCCTAGAGGCATGGCATTCATCCACAGACTCAATCAATAAGCACATCGACCTGGACCTAATATACCGACCACTGCAGCGGACAGCTGGAACTGACAACCGGAAGCGGCAGAGACAAATCACTATAAATGCCGGAGGAAACATCACAGAAGCACTTCACAGGAGGCTCCCAAGCACTGAGGATATCACCTAGACAGGGGACGAAACGTCTGTAACACAAATTCCTAGCTCGGCGAACAGAATCACAACAGAATCCCTATATCAGCAGGTGCAGGAACAGCTCAGCCTGATCTTCTAGGATATTCTACTCCTAAGCAGTCAATTCCATTTATTTATTCCTCTATAGTTGTGCGGTGCTTTTCACCAGTTTCTGTCTCCAAGTTATCTCCATCTGATTTCCCTGAGGTGCATGTATCTGAGCAGGTACCTGCATGCTCAGGAGTATATGACCCATGGTCATGAGATGGTGCAGCTTCCTGCTAGTGCCTGGTGGCAGGGACATCATCTTGGGAAGTCCCTACATAAAAAGAAAAGGAATAAATGTTACTACGGTGCCTGTATTAAATGGCAGCACATAGAGTCCAAATGGCATCATATTGAGTGCCAAAGGATACTGGACTATTCCTTCGGCATGTTAGTGGCTCAGTTTAAAGAGGGAGGACACAGATATTTATACCACATACCTTATGTGACTTGTCCCAACTGCGTTCTACCTGATTTATACTCATTATTTTCTCAATGCCTTCAACCAAAAGAGATCGTTCATGCTGATTCTAAAGCTAGAATCTGCTGAGAGTCATGAATACTTTGATTCTATCTAGCCTTTTCATTTAAATATAAATACTTGCTTTCAATATTTGGGGGGAAAAAGTACTGCAGTACCTCTCAATGGATGACTTAACAATAATTTCAGGTGCCATACTGTCATGGTGTCAAAAATATTTCAGTGTTGCACAACACTGTCTGTGCTGGTCTATTTCAAGTCAAAATATTATTCATATGAAAGTGCAACTGTGAGGAGATACCAAGGCTTTGCTGGTGTCTCTAAAAAACAAAATTAATTTGACTGACAAACTGCAAACAACACTTTTTTTTCTCTTGAGCGGCTTCCTCTTTAGTGAAATGTCATTGTCATCTGCATCCATGATCTGCAGGGATGTAAGGTCAACTCACTTGATGAACCAATTCACCCTGGTGTACATTGTGAGGAAGCAACACTTTTGCACTGCTGTGTTGGCATCCCTACCTCTGAACCAGGACACCCGGGTTCAAGTTCCATCTGGCTCCAATTTGTGTAATAACATCTCTGAAAAGGTTGATTAGAAAATACCTTAAGAAGACTGTCATATTTAAATTGAAGTTTTGATTTTGGTTAGAATGCCACTTGACAGAGCTCCCAATTCGTTAATTTGTTCAGTAATTTCATGTTTACTCTAAAGAGTAAAATGACTGTGGTTTCAACAATAACTCTGTTGACAGCATTCTGACTGAGTGCAGAAGGTTGTCATTTCAGATCCCATTCTGAAGGCTTGAGCATAAAAATCTTTACCGGCCGTCACGCACAGTATGAACAAGTGTCAGGAGCTTTGATTTTAATGTCTTATGTGAATGACAGGGTCCAAAAAAATCCCAAACCTCTCAGATCATCTCAATTGTCAGCTCTCTATTACTTAAACATGATGTCTGCAGGCTTGGGATCGGGGTACCATACACAATCTGGCAGGATCCCAGGGACTTCCTTTTTCAGGGCTGATGTAGATCATCAGCAATGATTAATTATCCAGATCAGTATAAATAAAGACTGAAGGGCCAGTCATGTCTCAGGAGGTAGCATTCTTGCCTTGGTATTAGAAAATTGTGGATCCAGGCCTTGTTCTGGTTGCTTGAACACAAGGGGTGTACAGGAATGCTGAGGGCTGAGTGTCTCTGTTGGTTAATGGCTCACATGTGGTTCTGCTTAATAGTAACACATGGGATCAATTCCTACAGAGGGGATCCACCTCCATGCCCACCCCTTGAGAGTAAAACATAATGACAAGCCACAAACAAAAACTGTGAAGAAATTATTTTCAGGTGAAGCATCAACAAGCAGTGTGCCAAGTCCTACCCCATTGGTAGGTGGATAGAGAATCAGAGGGCAGAGATTTAAATGTAATGAGCCAAAGAAATAATACCAACACAGGAAACTGAGGGGCTGAAATGCATTCTTAACTCTTGCAACGTTACTTTAGTTGAGTAAGTTCTGTTGCAGTTTGGCTACAGCTACTGTTGTTCATTTGAGTTACATCACCCTTTAAGGTAGTGTTTCCTAGTTCATATTTATCTGGATTATTGTAGATTCAAAGAATTATTAAGAAGGGCTTTTGCCCGAAACGTCGATTTTTTCCTGCTCCTTGGGTGTTGCCTGACCTGCTGCGCTTTTTCAGCAGCACTCTAATCTTAACTCACATGTAATAATGCATTAAGTAAACATTTGGCATCAAATTTGTTACTTGACCAAATGCCTATGAGTTATTTAACACAGATAGAAGCAAAGGTAAGCCACACAGCCTGTTCCACCATTCAATACAATCATAGCTGACCATCTATTTCAAAGCTTTCATCTCCATATATCTTTAATCATTGGTAGTTAGAAATCTTTCAATTCCCTACTTTAAACACAGTCAAAGATTGAGCTTCCAAAGTCCTCTGGAGGAGGAAATTCCAAAGATTCACATGTTTCTGAGTAAATAAAAACTTCTCATTTTGGTCCTGAGTGACTTTCCCCTTATAATGAAATTGTGCCCTGTGATCTAACCAGGGGAGACATCTTACCTGCATCTGTCTATCCTGTCTACCACTTTTGTAGGTTTTATTGCAACCACTTCTCATTCTTCGAAACTCTAAGGAATACAGGCTCTGTTTCCCCAGTCTCTCTACACTGGATGCTCCTGCCAGCCCTGAAATAAGTCTAATGAATCTTTGTTGCACTCCCTCAATGACTCTTTGTGCCTGTTTGAGACACTCAGCTTTGAAAACAGGGTCCCCGGAGACAGTTGCCACAGCAACATACCACTCCCCCAATTCCCATCCTTCCCTCATTCACCTGTGGTATGTGTTCCTCATTGTCTGGGCTTCCAGTAGGTGCATTACTAGTGGTTACCATCATTCACAGTGGCACTCCCTACAATAGGGAGTTGCCCGCTTTTGATTGGCCTGCTGCTCTCGAAGGACAAGATTTCTACCATTGGTCACGTAAGTAAGTGCCTGAATGGCATGTAATACTTTGGCAGCCCTTTCCTAAATGAGATGACAAAAGACTCTTAAGGCTAGGCCCTTATTGCCTGGATTAAGTTCTGTCTTGGGAGTCGATGTAAATCAAATGAGGGTGGGGCAGTGGGTTAAGTGACGTACAACAAATCACTTGCCTTAAATGTAGTTGTCTTTATTTTTAAAATGTACCTCACAGCGACAACCTAATTCATCCTAAATCCCAAAGGATACTTTTTTATTTCTACAGCTGACATCCCTTTTCCTCACTCTAAGTATCATGTTAGTTCTTTTCAACTAGAGCAGTGATGCCCAAGGCAATATACCCATAAGGATAAGAAAAAAGACAGAAAATTACAATGCACTCACCATTTCTTCGAAAATAGAACAGATACAAATATCTACAATTGTTAATGTTTGATGAAAGCTTCAACTGCTGTTTTGATGTAGTGATAAAGATAGAAGTGTAACAATTTAAGGTTTACCATTTATTACACAGAATTACATTTTTTTACTAACATCGAAGTATAATCCAAATAAATTAGGAAATAACTTCCAGTTGTTTCTGTACCCGCTGCTGCGACTTTACTGTTCGACACTGACAGTAGGAAGTCGGTTAGAAGATGCAATATGATGGGCAAATTTTCAAAATATTCATTCTGGAGTCAGGGGAAGTACAGTGTTTTTCCAGATGTCAGAACAAATGTTTGGGCCTCCTTTTTCCAGCTTCCATACTTAACTCCCAAATCATATCTGTGGAATATCAACTTGCTGGTGAAGGTAAATTTTCTACAGGCAAGCTAAGTCCTGTCACCCAACACCTGTTTTTACCTGCTGAAGAGACACTTCCTGTTTTGTGCAGACAGCTGATCAGATATTTTCTAACTTGGCCCACTAATCAAAAACCATCTGGGCTTCATACTGCCAAATTTGAAGGGTTCAATTTTGATCCCACTCCTCAATAAAACTAGAGCTCCAAAGATTGAACTAGAACCAATATAATCATGGAGAGCAATCCATCTTTGTTCATCAACTTCAACTGTGCCTTGAATAATTTTCCTCTCTTTCTCAATAACCCAGAATTTGGCAGAATTTGGGAATGGAGCTCATTGCCTGGCTGGTAGCAGTAACGGATAGAGACACAAACACATGGAGATACGCAGATCGACTTTCACCCTACAGCTGAGTAGTGGGGATGGGAATATTTCCCAGCTCTGTGTACCCACCTTAGGTGTATGTGTTTGGAAAGGCAGGCCTTTCATGCCAGAATGTGGTAGTTAGCAGAGTTGGGAGGAGACATAACTGAAAGTGAATGATAGGAGGAGAATGATATTCAGCAACATTTTATATGACCTCAAGTTAATGAAGGTAGAAAGGGGGAGGCTGGTGAGGGGATGCTATGAAATAGTCTCGAGTTGAGGCAGGGGCAGAATTGGATACATCATAGAGGTGGAAGAAGTGACTTCGTAATAGGTATCTGGCTGGAAACATTCTGGGGTAAAGTATGACATCAAGGCTATGAACAAATGAGTTCAGCCTGAGATTGTTGCCAGTTGGAAAGACAAAATCTGTAGCTATGAGTAAAAAGATCTCGTAGGATCTAAAGACATTGTCATTGTCTTCTCAATATTTAAATGGAGGACATTTCTGCTCAGTAAGTATTGGATAAGCAACGGATGTGGAAGAGTCCAGAGAGGGTGGTGGTGAGGTAAAGCAGTGTGGCATCAGTATACATGGAATACTTTGCTTCTGAATGATGCGAATCAGAATGTAGATGAAAAAGAGGAGATAAGAATAGATCCTTTGGGAAAACCAGAGATAATGGTGTGATAATCATGTAACGGGTACATGATGACTGACTACACAGAGGAAAAGTATTAAAATGCCTTATTTCTATGTGTCTTTAAACATATAGAGGTGGTCAAATATTATGAAATTGTTTACTTTTCTGATATCATTTTTTTCACATTCTCAGCCTTTGTAGGTTTGTGTACTTTAACCATTACAAATCCATATATTGTTACATTGTTTGAACTTTATTTTATAAAGCTGTTAGATTTGGACTTTTAACTTTAATTTCCTTACTCTCAAAGAAACATACAACAGCATAAGTTTAGTTATACAAATGGTAATCCAAGGTCAAGTGCCATATTGCTGTGCTTCTTAATACTGCATGTATGCTATAATTTAAAATATTAAAATATCCTTAACACACATCCCACCCCACTTCATAATGATCACGTATTCCCATGGGAGACCTCTTTGATGTGCATTTAATTTCACAATGTTTTCTTAAAGTAAAAAATGTGTTGCATGCTTTTCTAAAAAAAAACTACAATAGATAATTTTTACTGAATTAAAATCCAGATTCATTGCATTTAATTTTAAACATTGCTGGGTTATTTGAAAAATGTGTTAAAATAAAAGTGAAAATGGCATTCATCCAAACTCTGCATAGAAGAGTTCCATAGCAATATGTTTTATCAACCTTGATACAGAACCATCTCATTTTTAAAGCATGTCAAGTGATGGCAGCTGGCAAGCCATAAGGCTGTCTGAATACTGTCTCTTTGAATAAGAACACTGAAAGAACCACTCATTGGCTTTCTATTCACAAAAAAAAGATTCAACAGAATACCAAACCAAGAGGTCTTATGGATAAAAGGAAATACAATGCTACCAAGTCTGATTATTTTATCCAATAATTTTGTTATCTCTTAAATAATAGTCAGTTTGCACAGAGATGATGTGGTGGGAAATAGGCAACTACTTTTTAAAAAGGAGAAATTGCCTTATCTGTATCAATTTTGTAATTCTGTTGAACAAAGATATTCTTTAAACTTACCCTATTCACTGTGGGATATGCAATTATCCTCAATTCATCGTCTAGACATAACTGTTTCAGACCATTTTAAGACCCTTGCAACAAGCATACTGCTTTATGCAGGCAAGGTTAAATCGGGAGTAGATAAATTAGCAAAGAACATAATAAAAGGAGTAATAAAAAGAACTTTATCCTCAATGCATTCAAGTTGAAGCTAAATTAGGTTTCTTTGAAATGCATATCGCTTTAACTAGGTTAGTGAATTTTAGCAGCTGTCAACATCATAACAAAATACAAATACAATTCTTCCTTATCTCTTTGCTTCCATCTGCTGCCTTGTTATTTACCTTCCTCCATTTACTATGCAGATCTAAATAAGGGATATCAAGGAGGGCTTACAACACAATGGCATCTTAAGCTTCTTCAAGGTATTTGAAACCAAAGCACTGTCATCAAAGACATGCCTGTAATGAACTTCCCTGTCAAGGAGAGTTTGGTTTTAACACTGCTCTGAAAAGAAATGTCTACAAATCAAATTTTCCTCGGAAAGGAAATGCTTATGAGACTTGTTGAGATGAACACATTGCAGACACTCAGCAGGATCTATGTGCCAGTCAGGAAGAAGGGGATGGAGAAGGGGGGTAGGCAAATCCTCAGTGCATTAAGAGTTAATGTACCTCCTTTCATAAAATACGTTTCCCTTAGACCATCCAAACTATCAAAGCACAGAAAGTTGTTTGACAAGGTCAGAAGGTCAACAAAAGGATTCAACAAGTTGCTTCAAAAGGCCTCCAAGGGTCTTTAGCCGTTGGTTACAGCTAAGTGGACACTTGAACAAGTAAGGCAAGCCTTTTAGCAACTGATAAATCACAGTCATCATCACAATCAGCAGCTTGGTTGATATTATTTTCCGCTGTATCTCTCAGTATTTTTAGTCTTGCGGTCTCTCGTGAAAAAAAGCAGCAATTTCATGGTGCCCATAACTTAATTTCTGATGACAGCTTAGAACGTGGTTTCTTTATTTCAGGTTTTGATTCTTCCAGGAGCAATCGATGGCTTTATAAGGTAACACTTCCAGTCAGTTGACTGAAAACAACCCCAATGTGCCACCTCCCTTCTGTGACCCCTTTCTTGAATTAAAACTGAGAACTGACCAATTGATGTTTTTTTAGCCTAGGCAAGCAACCACAACTGTGGCATATTTTTAATAATGAATTTCTTAAGGTTTTTTTCATACATTATTAAACCATTTGCTCTAAATTTGTAACAAAACATCAAATGCATTTAACCTGAGTTTGCTTGTCAACACATTGGTTAAAATTAAGCAAAATATCCAAGACAAATCTCCAAAATAATTTTTTAAAATCTCATTCATGAAGGACCTGCTTTAAATATGCCCACACAATTCTTTTTAAAATGTTTTAATCACTCATGTTTTACTGTGTAACATCCCTTTGAGCATTTAATATGGATCAATCAGCTCCAAACCCAAGTAGACAAGTTGCAGGCCTGAGTGCCTGGAAATCATGCTTCAGGCTCAGCAGATGATAAAACTGAAGTATACAGTGTGTGGCAGCCCCACATGGCAGCCATTAGCTTCTAGGCATGTCAGATTTCTGAATTACCCTGCAGTCAATGACAGCAAACACCTTCCCTTTGTTTTTGCCTCCAAATGCCTCTTCGCTCCCCTCACCCCTGCTTTCTCATAAAACATTGCAGGCAATCTTGCAGAACAATGTCACAACAGAGGCAACATCTTGTAACCATGGTACTAAAATCACAGTTGTCTTTTTTTTTGCTAGATTTCTTTCCAAATGGGCTGTGTTCCAGGCTCATTTGAAACCACAAGAGACTGCCGCCGCTCCTTGTTTAATGAAATGGCAAAACAACAGATTTACATATATAAAAAACAGGTGTTGTAACAGGTTTGACTCCTCTTGACCTAACTCATGTTGGAGAAGTCTATCAGCAACAGCTGTCCCCAAGGTGTCTGGGCTCTGAAGTGCTCTCAAAATTCTACCATCTGCACTACTCATCACTGAAAAGTGATGGTTTAGATCAGAAACCAGTGAATAAAAATACTTCACTGGCTTTTGACCACTTTAATAGATCCTTTATGTGAATATTCTACACAGACACTATAGCAAAACCAAACTGCGGGAATATTATCATCTATAAACTAATGCTTTTAAAACCCTGTTCAAAAGCACTAAGACACTTAGCTACATTAGTAATTGTTCAAGCTTGTCTTTTGTATTTTGAGAAATATAAATAGATAGATACACACTCAAATATTAGACTCTTCAGGAACAAACCTGAGCCTGCACATGACCCTAGATGAGTGTTATGACTTGTTCTGGAGCTATGCAAGCAGAAGGTACCACCATATGCCCCAAGCCCCAAGCTGGATGCTCTTTCCATAGAATAATGTGCTTGTCATAAGATGTTAAAGTCACAAATCTGTTTTTTTCCAAACAGGTTTTGCAAGTTGTATCATAAAGTTAAACATGTAATGAGATGAACGCTGTGATAATAATTAATTGGACTTCATATCTATTTTAGTATAAATGTAAAATACCAATTCTATTCCGAGTATGAATTTATAATAAGCAAAATTATTCATGCCATGGTATTGCATAATTTTAGATTAGATTATTAGATTACTTACAGTGTGGAAACAGGCCCTTCGGCCCAACAAGTCCACACCGACCCGCCGAAGCGCAACCCACCCAGACCCATTCCCCTACATTTAGCCCTGCACCTAACATTACGGCCAATCACCTAACCTGCACATTTTTGGATTGTGGGAGGAAACCGGAGCACCGGAGGAAACCCATGCAGACTGTAGTATGATGATATTTTAAAATATCATATAGCTTGAAATTATTCAAAGTTTTCAATGTACCAATATTACTACAGGAAATTTGCAGCAAAAAGGACTGCTGACTGTATAATACATTTTCTAAAGGATTCAGCATAGTTGCAATTATCCCCACTTCATTTTAGGCTAATTCTAATCAAAAGCCATTACTTATGTATAGAACACAATTAAATGAAACATGAAATACATACTGCAAACCATAAAAAATTCAGCCAACTAGAACTTACACGAAGTTGTACACTTGCAACACACATACAACGAATGAGGACCACCTTTATCACAGCATCATGGATTTCATTACTTTAATATTCAGATTAAAAAGTCTCAAAAAGTGAACAGAATTTACTCCAGTGTGGCTGAAAGCACTGTCAGTCACAATAAAACCCTATCTCTTCCCACCTGTCTAATTCTCAAATCTACTTGTTCCATTCTGTGTAAATATTACAACTAAATATAATGATTGTACATACTTTTGTCATACAATATATTTTTAAAATGCATCTTTCCTTAGTGTAGGTTCTGTATAAAAATAACATGAATAAATAGAAGATGCTGAGTTTTATGGAGTATGCTTCTTTAACACTGAAGGCCATGAATAGTTCACATCCATGATTCTGGTATTTTCAATTTCATAAAACCTTTTATCATAACCATTATAATAAAACACTATTGCAGGATAATGCATTCTGATTGTAAAATAATTAAATTATACTGAAGAGAAAGTGCCAAACATTTAACAAACCACCAGTGTTGATAGATTTTACAAGACAGACTTGATGCAATATTTTCATTGTTGATAGAAAATTTAAATGAAACAAACAACTGAACACATTGCATCACAAGTTCAGAAAACTTCATGAGGTTTCAAAATGCGAAACAATTCTCCACTCAGTTAATGATGTGATGTAATGCAACTGAAATTAATATATTTTAAGAAATATAATTTCTGTTAAGGCTTTAAGTTTTAGGATAGTAATATTTTCAATACTTCAAAGACAAAATCCAAGAGGAGAAAGGTCTTTGTGAAATAATGTTTTGCATGTCTAAATCCCATATCTATAAATTTATCTGAAGCCCATTTATATTCGTGTTCAGTAATCCAGGATCAGTATTCAAATCTGTGTAGTCAGTTGGAGCTGATTCACCCAAATTATATCGTTTCCATGGAGTAAGTCACCTACAAAAGGCAAATATTTTAAATTTTTCATATATGCTTAAACAAGTACTAATATCAGCTATGTGCAACAATGCTATCAAGTCATGTGCAACAATTGCGGGTTGAGTCAAAGGCAAGTTCTTCTGTTTACACAGCATTGTTCAAATAAAGACTGGCAAAAGAAGGCTGGCCCACCAAGAACTGACAGACTTAGAAACATTTGTGTGCAAAGCAAGTTGGTATAATATAGATTTGCATTTAAAATTATCCACACCATTAAATTCCTAATCTCAGTCTCATCATTGTAAAAGGCACTGACTGGAAGATGACAATTATTTCACAGTAACAAGTCCAGTTTGGGAGACCTTACTTTCAGAAGGATACTGAGGCCATGAAATGGGTGAAGAACAGCCTCATAAAGATGAAACAAGAGCGGAATCATACAGTCATAGAGTCATAGAGATGTACAACATGGAAACAAACCCTTCGGTCCAACCCGTCCATGCTGACCAGATATCCCAACCCAATCTAGTCCCATCTGCCAGCACCCAGCCCATATCCCTCCAAACCCTTCCTATTCATATACCCATCCAAATGTCTTTTAAATGTTGCCGTTGTACCAGCCACCACCATTTCCTCTGGCAGCTAATTCCATACACACATCACCCTCTACATGAAAAAGTTGCCCCTCAGGTCTCTTTTATATCTTTCCCCTCTCACCCTAAACCCATGCCCTCTAGTTCTGGACTCCTCGACCCCAGGGAAAAGACTTTGCCTATTTATCCTATCCATGCCCCTCATAATTTTGTAAACCTCTAAGGTCATTCCCCAGCCTCCAACACTCCAGGGAAAACAGCCCCAGCTGTTCAGCCTCTCCTCATAGCTCAAATCCTCCAACCCTGGCAACATCCTTGTAAATCTTTTCTGAACCCTTTCATGTTTCACAACATCTTTCCAACCAATATTCCAATAGTGGCCAAACCAACGTCCTGTACAGCCGCAATAGACCTCCCAACTCCTCTACTCAATACTCTGACCAATAGAAGAAAGCATACCAAACACCTTCTTCACTATCCTATCTACCTGCAACTTCACTTTCAAGGAGTTATGAACCTGCAGTCCAAGGTCTCTTTGTTCAGCAACACTCCCTAGGACCTTACCATTAAGTGTATAAGTCCTGCTAAGATTTGCTTTTCCAAAATGCAGCACCTTGCATTTATCTGAATTAAACTCCATCTGCCACTTCTCAGCCCATTGGCCCATCTGATCAAGATCCTGTTGTAATCTGAGGTAACATTCTTCGCTGTCCACTACACCTCCAATTTTAATATCATTTGCAAACTTACTAACTATACCTCTTATGCTCGCATCCAAATCACTTATGTAAATGACAAAAAGTAGAGGACAAAGCACCGTTCCTTGTGGTACTCCACTGGTCACAGGCCTCCAGTCTGAAAAACAACCCTTCATCACCAACCTCTGTCTTCTACCTTTGAGCCAGTTCTGTATCCAAATGGCTAGTTCTCCCTTTATTCCGTGAGAACTAACCTTGCTAACCAGTCTCCCATGGAGTACTCCCGGTGGAGTATTGGGGGCAGATTTCACAGGTCAAGGGACAGCTGGAAAATGGGAAGCCTTCAGAAATGAGATAATGAGAATTCAGAGAAAGTATATTCCTGTTGGGGTAAAAGGAAAGGGTGGTAGGTATAGGAAATGCTGGATGACTAAAGAAATTGAGGGTTTGGTTAAGAAAAAGAAGGAAGCATATGTAAGGTATAGACAGGATGGATTGAGTGAATCCTTAGAAGAGTATAAAGGCAGTGGGAGTATACTTAAGAGGGAAATCAGGAGGGCTAAAGGGGGACATGAGATAGCTTTGGCAAATAGAGTTAAGGAGAATCCAAAGGGTTTTTACAAATACCTTAAGGACAAAAGGATAACTAGGCAGAGAATAGGGCCCCTCAAAGATCAGCAGGGAAGCCTTTGGTTAAGAAAAAGGAAGCATATGTAAGGTATAGACAGGATAGATCGAGTAGAGTACACCTGATCAGGTCCTGGGGATTTATCCACCTTTATGCATTTCAAGACATCCAGCACTTCCTCCTCTGTAATATGGACATTTTGCAAGTTGTCACCATCTATTTTGCTACTTTCTATGTCTTCCATATCCTTTTCCACAGAGGCTTCACTTTGGAGGGAATAGTCTGAACTGGTTGCATTAAACCAAAGCAAATGGTAAGAGGGAAACTGATAAGAGTTGTTTAACATTTTTGCAGGTTTTGGTAAATTAAATCAGGAAAATCTATTTTGACGGCTCAGTTAATCTGCGGAAGACCAACATTTATATAACTTGAAGCACAAAAGGAAAAATTTGAAGTGATTTTTTTAATGTAGAGTTGTTTTGGAAGTAGAATTTATGGTATAATGAGATTGACATAAATCATGAAGATGCAACTGATCAAATGACTGATTTCATTAAGAGAGAAGACATCAGTCTAGAGCAAGCATTTGAAGAGAGATGTCTTGGACATTACACTAGGGAGCTGCATTCCTGAAGCTACTATGTATAGATGTAAATAGAGGAATATTACAACACATAAGGAGTTGAAAACCCTAACTTAGTACTAAGAGTAAATTGGCTCAGGGATAGTGTATGTGCAGACACTCAACCCAAGATAATGCAGGCATGTATATCCACGTATTGGCAGCAGTATTGGCTTAATATATAAAATAGCATATGGCAGCAGCTATAAAAAGAAACTTGTGCCAGCGTTTAAAGTTAAAACGGAGATCAAAGGATTCAGCTGAAAAGCAGCATTCCCACAAATTTTCTTACCACTGCGCAGACTCTGAGATCCATGCGGAATTGGAAGTCAATGCCAGTAACTGGCATTAGCAGACCATCAGAGCAGCTGGGCACACAGCTGAAAGGGACCACTGCTGAAAATTTAAATCTCAGAAAGCAGGCAAAGATCTCAGAAGAGTTCCTAGAAAAAAATAATGGAAAAGAACTTGCTGAAGGTATGAGAAAAAACCTTGGAAGGTCTTTTATGACAGGGCAATAAAGCAGGAAGACTCCAATGCCTAAAAAAAAACTTCAGAAGACTTTAAGGTCTAGCAACAATCTCATTAAATTTAAAACACATCAATGGAACGCATCCACAGTAAGAAGGAAATATCCAAATGGTGAGTCTGGCATGATTGTCCATAAGGATGGCAGGTTCAATAGAGACTTTGTCATTAACTCAACCATTTGATGACATGAAGGCCCAGTTGAGGCCAAAGCTGGAGGCTCTGGAAGCAAGGTTTATGTGTTCTAGAACGGTTTCAGAATTACACAGAAAGGAATAACAACATCATGACAGCACGTTTTTTTTATATGTTGTGACTCCCATGACTGATAATGTTCAAGAAAAATAAGCCACGGACGAAAGCACAACAGAGTATGATGTATTGATTAAAACATTTGACACGTACTTTCAACTATAAGAAACTTAGTTATAGAACAGACATGTTTTCATCCATGATCTCAGTGTTCAGAAGAATCACTTGAAGTTTTTGTACTGGGTTTATATATCATCTGGCAGAATATTGAAGTCTCAGGGTTTTGAAACATAAATTAATTAAAGGCCATACAGTTACACCGATATGAATGTACATGATATAGGAGTGAGAAGTTGTCAGATTTCCTTCATTCTAAGGAGGATCGAACACTGAAATGATGGCAGTCTAATTCACTGCACAGACAGAAATCAGAGTCCAAAATCAATTAGTACTGCATGGAAATAATGGGGATTTTTCTGAAAATAGTTGGTTGGGTAGACCTCAAGATGGTGCTGTCACCATCCTGTAAGTCTGCTAAAACACCAGCATAGCGTAAATTGACATCGTCAGTTAACAGTATTTTCACCAGCTCAAAAACACAGAAATGGGCCTGCAAAAGGTAAATTTCCAGAGAAATGGAAAACATGCAACAGGAGAAAGTTCAACAAGTTAAAGATACAAAACAACATGTGAAAGAAACATTTCTAGGTGAGGTCGAAGAAAATCAAAACATATTCTGGACCATCAACTTGAAAGTACAAGGTTTTTTCACAGAATTTAAACTTGATGCAGGGAGCAGCTGTTTCAATATAGGCAATTAGCTTGCCATGGCTGAAGTCTGTGAGTCAGACTAGCAAACATAAAATCCAAAAGTCCAGGAAATACAGAACAGTTATTCAGGATCAGGAAGACATTGAGCCAAAACGTGAGACTGCATATGATTTTCACAGGATGTAGATAAAGCCATACCTAAACTACATCAGACAAAGTACAGAACAGTACAACTATTCCAGACAAGATACAACACCAATCATTCAGTAGAAGAATGTGTTGGAATAAGATAGACCAAAGGCAGAGAAGCTTAGGGGAAAATGTGGAATGCTAAGAGTCCTGTAAATGATTACTTGACTCTGACAGCAAGAGAGAAGATACCAGTGTAGAATAAGCAAGTGAAGTGAGAGGTCTAAGCTAGACACGCAGGAGGCTGGGAGAATATAGCAAGTCAAGGCAGCATCAGGAGATGGAGAAGTCAACGTTTCGTGTGTAACCCGTCTTCAGGACTTAAGGGTTACACCTGAAGTGTCGACTTCTCCACCTCCTGATGCTGCCTGGATAGCTGTGTTCTCCCAGCCTCCTGCTTGTTTACCTTGGAATCCAGCGTTTGCAGGGTTTTTTTGTCTCTAACCACGTGAGAGGTCTAAAGACAACTTACTTTGCACAATGAAAATAAGGACTGTGATGAAGATTCATGCTATATTATTGTTGATGGGAACTAGGATTTGAAGGTGAAGAAATGACTTGTAGCTTTAAATTTGATTTGAACTTCTATATTGTGCATGTTAACAAAAGGAAGGACATAATTTCAGTTTCATGTTAGTGTTCTGTTAGTGGTGCCGTGTTGTCTGAGAGTTTTGCTTTTATACTGTATTCAAATAACCTTTTTACACCCTTGAGATGTATAGTTCAGTACATTAGAAACAAGAGAAACAGTGGTAGAAGCCTGGAAGAATAGTGAGCTATTGCCCAGCAACAAGGTGCCCTATGAAACAATGGGAGAGCCAAAAACAAATTCATTTAGAAAGATTGTGTATTTTTCAGGTGGAATATGGTAATTCAAATAAAAATTGCCTATAACAGTATCAGTTCTGTCTAGCGATCTTCAAAATGGTCAGGGTAGAAGAAACATCCTGAGTGGTTTATAAGTTAGCAAGCAGAAAGCTCCAGTAACCAATTACAGTTCTGCCAACTGACCAAAGAACTTGAATGAATATACAATAAATCATTGAAGCTTTTGATCCCAGGCTCATCAATACTAACACACAAGAAACTGAAAAGGAAACACCATTTTATACAGCATGAGAAGAGGGTGCTAATTGTTTGCAAGATAATTGGCATGACGGTGCAGCAAGAATAGTTAACCATCAAACTTACTTCTCAGAGCAGCAGGATTGTGATGGGTCAGGCCATTGCCATGGGATGCAAGTTTGGCTGTTACCATTATGTTTTTGAGAAATGTACAATGTATATACAAATTCCTTTTGCCTACATAAAGCAGGGTCCTAAGTATTTATGCAGCATCCAGCACATGCAAAATGAATCATACTGTGAGCCCAACTGATGATCTCAAACTAGTTTACAGTGTAACTCTTAGCATAGGTTGGACTTATTTTAAAAATTTCCAATAGCAGAATCACATCTAAAGTTGATATACTTTTCTGAAACTTTCAAGCAATGGCCAATTGAGCACGAACAGTGTGCAGCCAATTGCAAATGGCTAACAGGACTTCTTCGTCTGATAGATTTCTTGTTGCATCTCCAAGCCAATGATGCCCCAACTGATGAATACCCTCAACGCTGTATGAGATGACATCTCTGTTTTTACATCAGTTCTTTACATCCCACTTCTGGTGAGTGCAAGACAAAAAAGTTGTTTCTAGTCAACTAGAAATGTGTATAAACAAAAATATCATTGAAAACACTCAGTAGATCTAGCAGCATTTATAGGAGAGTTAATGTTTCAAATCAACAACCTCTCTTCAAAATTGGAAAATGTTGGAAATGCACCAAGATTCACCAAGTAAGAAGGTTAGAAAGGAGAGTGTGAAATTGGGGAAAATAAAAGGGGATGTCTGCAATAGGGTGGAAGGCAGGGCAAATTAAATAACAATCCAACCATTAAATGGATAGTGGAAGACAGAAAAAGATATTAATATGACAGACAAAGAAACAAAAGTTGGGAGGTACAAATAAGAACATCAGTAACATTACAGAGAGCTTAAAAAAAGGGGGATAATGGTCATGATAGAACCAACTCAACAAAAAACCCAACTTTATTTGAGTTTTAATTACCACCTTCAATGTACTTTCTACAATTGTGTGCAGAAATAAAAATCTTGATTATTCAAGTGACTTGAAGAAAACCAATAATTCAGGAACAATTCAACGACAAATGAATTATGTACATTCTGCATTCATGTTGGGTTATATACAATGCCAGTCAGCATTCTGGTAACAGTTGCTTTCGAAAATGATAATAAAATTACACACACTTTGAGTTCAGCTAGGCCAACTGAGCTTTGGCTCAGTAGTAGCAATCTGAAATTTTGTGGTTGTAGGTTCAAGTCCCCATCCCAGATACTGAAGTACGTGATCTAGGCTGGCACTTTATGCAATACTAAGGGAGCACTGCTATGCTGGATGTATTGCTCTCTGTAGTGCATGACATATTTCTTCTAGTACTATAAAGATTGCTGCTTTGTCACTCAATTTACAGCGAACATGGGTTTAACCTTTCAGACCATATGTTGATCAAGACCCCTATCATCTTCTCAGTGGATGTAACATTTGACAGTCTGATTCAAGGGACATCTGTGAAGTTTTCCCACATCCAACGCACAAAACTTATGATTTAGCAATTTATTTCATTTATTTGTGTGCGTTTGCTTCCCACAGTACAAACAGATATATAATTGGTTGAAAAGTGTGAAGTGAGCTACATAAATGCAATTCTTCCTTTTCTTCTTTAAGATACTTTGTAAAATTTCAAAAAATACTGAATTAAGTGCTGAAGTACTTTGAGATGTTTGCTGGTTGTGAAAAGCACTGTATAAAGTCATCAGTCTTTCTTTTCTTCACTTCGTCTATGCTTCTAGCAATGTTTATCTTTCCTCGAGATTCAAATTTACCACAAGCCACACCATAACCCCCCAAAAGTCAAGGCTATAGTTTTCCAAAAGACCAGATCCATCAGCTCCTCCCCCACCCCCCATTAACATAATATCCTGCACACTAAAATATTCCTGTACATTCCAACCACCATTGATTCCCTATAATCTTCAGTGCACGAATTGAAAAATCCTCCTTTAGTTTGCAAGTCCTGCCACTGTCACCTAGTACCATACTCCCATTAATCTCCATCAACACCATCTTCTTGCTTGCCACCTCTATTCTTCTACTCCTGACTTTTGCATATTTATGCTTCTTGCCCTCCATTATACTGGTTGCCCAGTGGATTCTCCCTCTTAAAGATTCAGTCTCTCTACTTTTCCCCCCAACTTCAAAACCTTGCTTTTCAATCATACCGGTGGTCATTACTCCTGACAGTTTTTCCTGCAATTGATAGCTATTTATCTTTTCTAACGAGAGAGCAACCTATGGTATGGAAGGACTATGGCACCTTTATTCAGCAGCGTGCCGAGATATATGCAAGGATTTTAAAGGTACTTTATAAATACAATTTGTTGAAATGATTAGGAAAGCAGTAGAATAGAAAGTCATTGCTTCCCTGCCACCCCTTTTCACACATTCCTCCCCCCAATATCCCAATTTTATATCCCAACCTTGTTTTGTATTTGGAGGTAAATTAAACAGATAATAATTTAAGTTGTTTCCAAAAGCTTCTGATAAAATGAAAAGATTCCTCTCGTACAACAAAATGCACTCATCAACTTTACAACAGGGTTGCCTGCATTCAAACACAATAATAAAGGAAAATTAATAGATTTGTATTTGTTGTCCAGACAAACAGATACAGACTATAAAATTACAAAGCATACATTTTGATATCATTATATGTTTAACAAACATGTAACTGAGTGGAGTAGACAGAATCTGGAAGGCCAGTCAGGGGTATTGTGTAATCTCTAGGCGAGGATAAAGTTTTCTGGAAACAAAAGCTTGCTCCTGGTTATTTCGCAAATAACATTTTGATCTGCAATTGTTCTTAATCAAAAGGTTAACCACTAGATAAATCTATTTACATTGTGTATATCACACGGAGTTGTTCCATTGATCAAAACTGATCAAGTTCTAAAACATGTAAATACTTTTAAAGATCCTTGCGATAAACCACATGATGATTTTGATCTTCCTTTAGCTGTAATATGAAATTCTATTTAACGACAATATAAAAGGTACTCTTGCAAGATATGAAAAATTGTTCACTGCCACATTTACATTTATGAATTTTAAGTGCATCAGAAAATTGCAATGGCTTCATCATTGAATGTCTGGCTGGAGATTAATGACTTTTGTTTGTTGGTTATGCATTTCCTCTCCATCTGAAATTCCAAGTTAACATGACTTAAGGACAATCACACAGAAAAACCATTTTTATCCAGACTTGCTGATTTATTGTAGGTAAGTGTTCGAAGAGTTTTGTCTTGGACAAGCAACAGAAGAAGCAACATTAGTAACTAGCATCAAACTACAACGGTAAAAACTACACCTTGAATTAGTGAAATTGTTTTACATTTTCAGATACATAAACCAGTAGTCAGACAGTAATAATGAAACAACTGCTGGAAATTTAGCAAACTGTTACCTTTGGATAACATATCCACCAAATATATCTGGATGCCCAGATTTTCATCTTCAAGGCAGGAATTGTAAGTTGGACCATTTCTTAACCTCATGATCCCAACTCTTGCTTAACAGTCACTGCCCAAGCTACTTTCATCACGAATTACAGGAATAGGCTGGAGCCAATGTTGTCACTTCACAAAGCAGGATTGAGGCAGAAATAGAGTAGGGCCAATGTCAAGGCAGACAAATTGGAAGTATCATCCCTGGTTCCCTTGGTCAGCGGGGAGCTGAGTGTGAGGCACCAACATACCTCCATGCCCAAGATTCCATTTCGTGTAGAATTCTTGAGCACCTTATAACAAGAATAGAAAGTTATCAAGCTACTTGTGAAGCTGTCAAAATAAAGTCCTTCGCAAAACTCTTCAGCCATGGGAAAAGATTAATTTGCAAGAGAAAACTAGCATTACTAAATTTGAATATTAATACTGAGCAATGCTGATCAATTTAATGGTAGCTCATCTCTTCCTAACAAGACTCTATTACCAATCACTATTTGTAAAACACTTCTAATGTATCATACACCATCACATGATAACATTTAGAGTTATCAACACTATTTGAACTTAGCTGACAAAAGGGTTCTTGAATTCAGACTGGGCTTCCCTATGGTTCATTCCTCCTCTGAGATACTGTGATCCACATCTCTTGCCAAAATGGACTGATTCCATGAATGATAGCAGGAGGCCTAAACCACCAAACCCTGCAATGGAGTCATCAAGAGTAGGAGTAGCCCTAAAAACAAGACATAGCAGGAACAAGTGCAGGTTTCTCAGAATAAGGCCCACTTAGCATTCTTAGTGCCCACCGTTCTGACACAAACAGCCGCATGAAAATACGATGCTTAGTTACTCCTCCTAATCTAAGTCCAAAAGCAAGTTCAGTTCATGGGGTTTTATCCAAGCTCTAGCAGACAGAATCTGTAAAATGGAACAGCCCATGAAAGAAGAGCATTTGAAAATCTTACAAAAGAGAGACAGGCCATGAAGTTTATTCATGTAGTAAAGTAATTACCACACCTGGAGATTTTGCTCAGACTCCCCCCACCCCCCCACCCCCTCCAATATCATAAACTGGCATGTGGAGAAGCAGAGACCTCGTAGCATGGCAGGACAAAAATGTGAAATGTACAAAAATGTACATAAACAATAATGAAACATTGAAAATAAATTAGTAATTAACAAATTTAATATTAAACAAGAATAATTAGGCACCTTTTCGGTTGCTGTCATCTCATATGTGACATTTATCCAAACCTTGATTTACAGAGCTGATTGCTAACATTATACATTGAATTCACTGTTAGAGAGGTGGATGAAGGTACTGTGCTCACCTATACTGTAGCAGCATGACTATTATCCGCTCAAATAGAATTCTGTACCTGGGTACCTTTGCGCCTAAGATGGCACCGTAAGTGGTGTCTTGTAAACGTTTCACTGTACTCATGTCAGTACACGTGACAATATAAAATTAACTCTAATTTCAATGTTAAAATCTTGAGATTGTTTGATGGCACAGATTTTTCAATTTCGATCTGTCCAGGCTGGTTTCTTTTAGCTCCGTGTCCTGGGGTCCATCCTGCAGGCTCAGAAGTTGGCTTTTCTGAATGGCTTTGTACCTGAATTTGAGACTCCTGAAGAGCAGGGTTCTATGTTCAGCAGCTTATAAAATACTTTTGCTATGTTGGAATCCTCCACATGAACCTATGGGTAACCCAGCACATTGGGACTCAGTTAGCATGCATGCAACATCAGGGATATGGCATCTTTATCGTTAGGGATTGTGTCCTGCCATTTGATGCTTTAGATAGATCTTAAGCAGTGGTAGTGGAATGCATAAAAAAACATTTTTACACTCTGTTGTTCAGGGACGGTCAGATCTTACAGAGATCATTTCATTCTCCTCCCTATCAATACTGAGTATTCAGTACAGACTTCAGAATATTGGAGCAAGTGTTATGAAGGCTCACTCAATCAGAAACCAATCACAACAATTCAAGCCAATACAACATGGTGTTCTATTTGATAAATAAATTCCATCTAAAGTGTCGATATGTATTTTTAAAGGGTGATTTGAAATAATTATTACTGTAATCAAATTGCAGAAATCTACCTCTTGCAGTAATATTTTAATGACGCATGTGTACGTACACTGTGTTTGCTTTCTGAAAACATTTCTTGAACAACAGCAGAATGGTCTTAAACAATACTATAGCAATGCCTTGCATATTTTAAGTCAGCTGGAAACTTGCTGACCTTCGAATGCAAAAGATTAGACTCAATAGTGTTGCAGACTGGTTTATTCCAAGTCCAGGCCTATGTGCTGTCAGATACATTAAAGCTTGAATCAGCTGCCATGGAGGCACAATGGGGAAAGATCACTATCTAAGGCCTTTGAGCAAAAGTGAACTGAGAGACTGAAAACTGTGAAACCCATTCACAGTTTTATGTTGTATGCCTTACAAAGAATGGACTTTGTAAATAAAGTGTATTAAAAATGCACTGAAGCATCTCAGAATAGAACATTGTATATAGAGAAAGATTCTATATCTATTGCACTTTCTGTAATTTACAGTTTGAAAAGGTTTTATCCTTAGGCTATACACCTCCAAGAAAATAATCTGTAAATATGACCTGATATGGAATCTATTTTCTAAGTATTAAGTCTATTACAATCCTATTAAATGGAACATGCCGTAAGGGGACAAGTTGAATATAATTGCAAATTCTGTATGATTCAATTTTATATGCTTTGTATTATTTATTTTTACAAATTTTATCAATAAGGTATATTTTTGAAAAATAAATGTACTGAACATAGTGAAGTAGTGTCAAGCAGCCTTTCAGAGAGGTCTCATGTTACTTGGCCTCAATGCAATCTACGACCACCTTGGAACTCTAACTCAAAATTGTGTGGCCAACTTTTCCAAAGCTCCTGTGCACCAACACAAAAGCAATACTTGCCACCACTCTTTATAATTTGAAGAATGTTGATACTCTCATTTTCATTGGATCTACAAAATACAAGCTTTCAAAACTTAAATGCATTTGGAGCCAAAGGTAGTGGGTAATTTCTCTAATAGTTTCAGACTAATGCATCATCCTGCAACCTTTCAGTCATAAGAACGAGTAATTTAAAAGATGGACAATATTGGGATTCAAAATTCTTGCAACAAGAAGAGAGGTGTTCTGTTGCTCACACTTGCTAACAAATGAATTAGAACTTTTTTTTCCTCTCAGTAGGTTAAGATGGGGTTATTGAATACTTTTAAAAGGGAGGTAGATAGAATTAGGAGCAGAAGTTCACCATTCAACTCTTCAAGCCTATCCAATTATAAGATCATGGCTGATCTATTCCATATTTTCATCTATCCTTGATAACCTTCAACTTCCTTGCCTAACAAGCACCAATCTATTGAGAGAAAAAAAAAATCACTCCTCTCTATCTTAAGAGTCTGACTCCCGGTTTTGTGTCTCTTTTTCTGGACTCACCCACAAGTGGAAACATCCTTTCCAAATCCACCTTATCTCAAGAGATTCAGGATCTCATAAATGTAAATCAAGTTATCTCTCATTCTTCTGAAGTCCAGGGAAAACAAGCCCAGCATATTGAGAAAACTGGCTCACTCCAAGTATCAGTCCAGTGAACCTCTTCTGAACTGCCTTCAATGCATTTACATCCTTCCTTCCAAACATCACACTGTATTCGAGATATGGTATCATCAGTGCCCTATATATCTGAAGCAGTGTTCTATCATCTTCTTAAAACACTACACCTCAAAAAGCTGTACCATCACAGATTGCTTAAGGAAATTCAAAGCATAAAGCAATTTTCCAGACAAATAAATTCATTTAAATTTCATATGGTGAGCAGAAAAATAAATCATTAGTAATTTCTAATGTCACCTCCAAAACTAAGCAAGTAGCATCATGTATCCACGTTCAAACTATTTTGCTTTAAGGTGTATGTTTAACATTGAGCTGTCAGTGGTGTACACAAGGGTCAATTCAGAATGCTAAATATTATTTTACAAATTACATTTTCATCAATTAGCTACATTCATCATTGGTACCTCAAGTGTAACAACTTAGGTTTATGGAGAGACCAACATTAAAATTATGTTTCGTTACTTTTGAAATTTAATATTTTTAAACTAAAACAGCAACTCCATGTAAGTTTAAAAAATTACAATTCAAATATATAGCTCTGAAAGGCAAAATTTAGGATGTCATTGCAATTTACAGTTTTTAAAAGGAATCATCTATTTTGCCTAATAATCTGAACACAATCGTATCCCATGAGTGTGTTTTCTTTTTGCTCCAAAAAAAGCAGTAATTCCTCAATTTATCTACTTTTTGTAACTTGAGGTCAAAAGCTAACATGGAAATAAATCTGATGCATTGGTCCCCATACTAGATCTCATCATAGAAACATCAGCTGTCTACAGGATGGGGAATATGTGCTATGTGTACACCACTTTGTAGTCTGGACACCATTGAAAAAGGAAGAGCCTGACAAGAGTTAAAGCAGTTCCATCACTCTTCGAAGAGCTAGACTTATGTTTTAAAAAGATAGTAGGTTATTAGTGAAAGGATCTGTACATATTCAATTCAGCTGCAAACCAAATAAACGAAGAAACATCTTCAATAAATAACTCAATGCAATATCAGTTTGCCTGTCATTTTTCTTTTTTGATTTTTCTTTAAAGGCCAAAGTGCATTTTGCACTGCAGAAATATTTGCAAAAACAACTGAACTAAACCCATGATTCTAGTCACTAATAAGAATTTCAACAAAGGACACCCATTTTTGTGGATACATTCTAACCTGCAACAATATGAAATTAGCAAAATATTATTTAAATCAGTTGATTTCAACTTCTATTTAAGTATATCTGCTTTTTAAAAATCATGGTATTTTTAGAAATTTTATTTCACAGTTAATGATGTACACATTGCCTCAATCCATTCTTTTATCAAAGCAGCTAATCTATCTGCAGTTGACAGCTAACAGCATATGATCTCGTAAACAAATACTTTCACATAGTATAAAAGTGCTATTAAAGCCAAAACTGTCAGCACAAATCTAATCTCCACAAAAGAAAAAATATAAACTGTTGATCACCTCTCATGGCCCTAACTAACATGGAGGTTGTCATGGAAACACTTCTACGAAGCTTTCTTTTGATAAATACTTCTAACTTAATTACTATTAAGCAGAGAAAAGCACTGTTTAATCAGACAATGCATTCCAATATTGGAGACACTGCAGCTACTGTAACATTTTAGATGAGCTGTCTATAGAAATCATTTATATTTCCCAAATATTTGGTGATAATTACATAAATACCATATACATAGTTAATTAGAAGAACTGAAAGGAAGAATGAGTAAACTGACCTTTATGTTGTGAATTTGCATGTTAAAAGTTATGATAAAACCATTACTTTGTTACATGGTAGAATAAACATAGAGGGAGAAAAACACAATTGTATACTGCACTTCAACCTCATAGCAGACAATAAGCAACTCTTCTCTACTGTGAAAGTTATCACATGTGATCCTCCTCCTCTATTCCTCCCCCTCTCTATCCTTACAGAGAGTGTGTTCATTTCCAGGCTTATAATTGAACTGGTTACAACTTGGCAGAAGTGTGGCAGTTCTTCACCTCTTCAATCCAGAAAATTACTTCCTCTCAATTCCTAAACTACTGATTTTATGTTGCCATTCTGCTGACATCCACCCCCACAGGCAAAGCCTAACTGGTTCAGAACAGATGAGTATGAGCCTAATCATCGCATCTGCCGGTTTATTCGCAAATATGCTCCCCTTAAAGGTGTTTCTTTTCTGCCTAGAGTCTGGTATCTGTCTTTAAAACAAAGGCATGCATTTATTCATATAACAAAACATACATTTCAGCCTCAACACTTGAGGGAATACTTCCTTAAGAAAAACAAAAACTTTAAATATATTTTTGTTATAACCGCTTGCTGGAGTGCTGTTCTCAACCAATCTATTCTGTAACTCGTAAGATCAGTTAAGGAAAATCTGGAAGTAAGCTTAGGGATCTGTCACTGTCCAGTAAGCAGTCAATAAAGTGATTCACCTTGAAGGGTGTGGCAACAGACTTTGCTCATCTTGCCAATGTTGAAAATGACAGTCATGTCCAGTGTCTGAATAGTACTCAGTAAAAAGTAAAATCATGATATTAGTTATAACACCAGAAATGATAATTATAAGTCTTTAAAATTATGAATCCCAGGTCCTTCTATTGTGGGCCAGTGAAATTACATGTGTACATTAGGTAGTGGGCGAAATTAATGGCCGCACTTCACTTACATCAAATTGATTTCTCAGAAGTACAATCTTAATCCAAAGAATACGCGACCTTTGATTCCATAGTCTAATTTTAAGCACGTGGAAAGAAGTATTCTGTGTTAATAGGTAAATTTGTTGTGAGCATTGCAAAGACAGTTTGTGGTTAACATTATTTGGAGAACTAAAATTTTGAAGGATTGTAGAAAATGCATTCATTTCAGAGTTTTATGGAAATACCGGGAGTGGTTTAATTAAATAAAAGGTTACTGAAAGTTCACTATGGTCACTGGAGTTTTTTTTTAAAAGACAAGGCTTCCTGTAAACCATAGGACTGGTGAAGATGACATGCTTTACTATAGAGAGTGTTGTTTTAAACAACTGGCTTAAAGAGTTTTTTGTTACATTTCATTTGGAGAAAAGCCTGCTAAAAATCAGCTGAGTTAAAGGAATGCTTGCTAAGAACAACATGTCCAACTGATCTTTTTCCAAAGTGACAATTTATTTCTAAGTCAGGAAAAGAGAACTTCCAATTTGTAGTGTTGCCCTACATGTATTTCCTTTGTCCTTCGAAATGATCGAGTTAGTGGGTTTGGGAAGTGTTAACACGATGACAATAGCCCCAATTCTATGGGTAGTGCCTCTATCTCAATATGCATCAATGGAGGATCTCCATTTCACCAGCAACTGTCATAATGTGCCTGAATCATCATGACATAAATGGATTCATTCATGGTTGATGGGCCAACGAGACTGTTATAGTTCCTTAGTTCTACCCAATCATGTAATTCTCACCAGATAGAGGGAATGTAGGTGCTGTGGTACTATAGAGATCAATGCTGCACCCTCAACATTTTATAAGATTCAGATAAAGTTAGGTATGATAAGAAACTAAGCTATAAAGGAGACATAAGGAGACTGCAAAGGAATATAAATAAATCAAATGAGTGAACAAAGATCTGGAAATGCAATATATGGGAAAATACGAAATTGCAAATTTTGGCAGAAAATATTATTTCAAAAAGCAGAATACTATTCAAACAAAGAGACTGCTCAGCACCAACATGTAAAGGGCTAACAAGCAGATACATAAGTAATTAGGAAAGCTTAAAAGAATGTTGCCTTATACCCTTAGACCATAAGACATAGGAATAGAAATTAGGCCATTCAACCCATTGAGTCTTTTCTGCTATTCAATCATGGTCATCAAGTTTCTCAACCCCATTTTCCATCTTTCACACCATAATCTTTCATCCTCAAGAACCTATCTATCTCAGTCTTAAATATATTCAGTGACCTGACCTCCACAACCTTCTGTGGCAATGAATTCCATAGATTCATCATGAGAGGAATTAAATATATAAGGAGGGAAGAAAGGATTTGGCTAAACAGGCATTGGTGAGACCACACTACATGTGTAAAGTATTAGTTTCCCTCTTTCAAGAATGATATAAATGTATTGGAATCAGTTCAGAGAAGGTTTATTAGACTAATACTTGAATTGGGCAGGCGACTTATGAGGAAATGATGGACAGGCTAGGCTTGTATCCATTGGAGTTGACAAGCACAATAGACAACTTGATTGAAACATATAAGAATCCTGAGGAGTCTCAACAGAGTGGATATGAGTAGAATGTCTCTTCTTGTGAGAGATGTAGAACTAAAAGGTCATTTATATTTTTGTAGATTCACAGAGGAATTACAGGCTCATTAAATCAAAATTAGAATTGATAGAATCAAGGTACTTTTAGAAGCAGAATAAAATTCAATGGAGTTATTTCTGGCATAATGTAAGCATTATAGAACCTGATCTGTACTCCATGCTTTGTCACTGAATTCTAACCACTTTCTCTCTCCTCTAGTCAACCATCAGCTGGCAAAGCAATCGGTGAGGGAAGAATAACTGCTCCTTAGCCTCTAATCATATATTCCCATATACTCCAATCATACATTCAGTTTCAAGAGGAAAAAGACAGAAGGAACTGGCAATCGAATGAGCTGCAACAGGGAGTATAAGACAGATAGGATCTGTGGAGGAACAGCTCCTCAGAATCATTCCCATGCTCACTGTTGACCCAGTTAAATTCTGCATTATTTTCTTGCTCTCACTGAGACAATAGCACCCACAATTGTTATGCCCCTGACTGGAGAGAAATCACAATGTAAGTTCATGTTGTATAGCTCAATTTCTCTTTAATTTTTCACTCCCATTTTCTCATCTCTACTCTCTCATGGGTTACTTGTGATGCTGAGGGCAAGTTCACTCTCCTCCCTCATGTCTTTTGAACCCTATTCTAGCCGCAGTGGAACTGTGGTGGGTGAAGTCAACATTTTCGGTGATGGAGGAGGTGCTGATCAAATAGGATGCTTTTGAGCTTCATCCAGATAAGTGAAGACTTTTGCAAAACCATCCTGACTTGTGCTTTGTAGGTGGTGCATTTTTTATGGAGTTAGAGCGTGCATCACTTGCTGAAGAATATCCAGGCTCAGCCAACTTTTGTAGTCAGTGTATTTATTTTACACTGTAGGCCAGAGAATTTTATGATGTTACTGCCATTTAATGTCAAGGGGAAATGGTTGAACTTTCATTTGGTGGTCATTCTTTGGCACTTTAGTGAAAAGAAACATTTGCACCACATATTAGCCTAAGTTTGAATGCTGCCCAGCTCTTGCAGCACATGGGCATATTCTGTTTTTTTAATCTGAGGATTTAAAAATGGAAATAACCTCTGTGAAATTATCAGCAAACATCTCTACTTCTGACCTTATGATGGAGAGAAGATCGTTGATGAAGCAGCTGAAGATGGTTGGGCCTGTGACAGACTACCCTGATTATCTCCTGCAATGATATCCTGGGGCAGAGATGAATAATCTTCAACAATTCAAACAGCTACCTCAGTGGTTCCTGTGTGATTCAGACAATGATATTACCCTTTGATTCTTAGTGATCTCAACTTAGGGCTCATGATGCCACATTATGTCAAATGTTGTCTTGATGTCAAGTTTAAGCTACTAAGTACATCCTGAAGTTCACTTATCACAGCATCCTACCACCTCAGTGTGAAAATGGGTTATGTCTTGAGAGGGACTATCTATTGGTCATACTTACCAAAACATATTCCACACTCTATTTCAATAAAACAAGCTCTACAGTGTTGAATCAACTGTTGTCTTGAATCAACAAAACACTACATAGGACAAACAGGAAGACAGCTAACGATCTGCATCCATGAACACTAATTAGCCACGAAACGACACGACCAGCTATCCTTCGTAGCCACACACGCAGATGACAAGCAACATGAATTCTACTGGGACAACACTACTATTATAGGGCAAGCCAAACAGAGAACAACCAGGGAATTCCTAGAGGCATGGCACTCATCCACAGATTCAATCAATAAGCACATCGACCTGGACCCAATATACCGACCACTGCAATGGACAGCTGGAACTGACAACCGGAAGCGGCAGATTCAAACCACTACAAATGCCGGAGGCAACATCACAGAAGCACTTCACAGGAGGCTCCCAAGCACTGAGGATGTCACCTAGACAGGAGACGAAACGTCTGCAACACAAATTCCCAGCTCGGCGAACAGAACCACAACAACGAGCACCCGAGCTACAAATCTTCTCACAAACATTGAACTGTTGTCTTTCTCTGGGCAAAAGTGAGGACTGCAGATGCTGGAGATCACAGTCTAGATTAGAGTGGCGCTGGAAAAGTACAGCAGGTCAGGCAGCACCCGAAAAGCCGGAAAATCGATGTTTCGAGCAAAAGCCCTTAATCAGGAAAGCCCTTTAAGCTCTTAATCTTGATTGTTGCCTTTTTCTGGTCAACGTGCACACAATGCTGCACTTAAATGGTAATTAGATTTCTTAAGTAGTTTGGCAACTACCTGAGGTAACACACAAGTTGTCATATCAGGAACTTGATTTCTGTGATATTGTGAGATTGGGCAAAAGCCGTGGATAAACCAGTGGAGAAAAGAAAAAACTGGTCTCCATATTTTATGCATTTCTTAGCAATTCCAAAGGTGCTATTTACAATATAAAACAAATTATGTTACACTAGAAGTCTGTCATGATTATGTACAAGTTCAAAATTTAAAAAAACTCAAGAATGTAAGAGTCTCAAAGATTGTTGGCACAATATTGTGGAACACATTGTTCAAACTGCCGCAAACTAAAATTGTCTTTCAGACATACTGTATTTCAATCTTTAAAAAATTGCAGAAAAATATATGAGTTAAAAATTTTTAATTAAGATGTTGGCAATTGGGGATTGTAAATCTGGTCTTCTCAGGAAAATTGATTCTGAGTTGCCGGCTGACTATAGTACAATTATTAACAAATTTTCAGTGCTGGAATTGTAACTGGACTGTTTAAATGGTTGTGGGTTCTAACCTTTTATGCTGACAATTGGCAGAATACAGTTGCACAGAGAATATTTATGGGGCTCTTCTGCTCATCAAAGAATTAGTCTGAGGGACAGAGAAAATTCCACACTTCAGTTCTCCAACAGAAACTGCTTTTCAACCTTAATTCTCAATCTCCTCTGCTTCAATTCTCCATTCCAGGGAGAAAGAATCCAGTCATTTTCCCACTAGAAAGTATTAGCCACAATGAATCAGTTAGAAGATGATCAAAAAGGTACTAATCACTGGATTAATTCTAGTGTATATGCTAGTGAGTTTAGAAATAGGGAGGTGAAGAAAATGAATGTGTTGCTAGAGACAGAGTCCAGGAGGAAGGGAGAATTTTGGATTGCCGGTCGTTTGGAACTATGTCTGCAGAAAGTAGGACTTGTATAAGCTGGATGGTTTGCAAGACAACAGAGCAAGTACCACCCTCATGAGTTGTTTGACCGTGCTGTTGGGAAGTGTTCAAAATAACTTGGCAGGGGAATGGGAACCAGGATGTAATATTAGAAAAGCAAAATAAGATGCATAAGGGATTGAGAGAGGCAGTTGGCACAGTGTAAGAAATAGGTACTAGGTGCGGTTAGATTAAGAAGGAATGAAATATGTCTAAATTTCATTTAGAGTGTAAACATGTAGAATGTGGAAAGAAGGTTGCTAAGCTGCAGAAATAAAATTGCCACATGGAATTGTGATGTTTTGTGGATAATAAAGATCTGGCTTAAAAAGTGGAGGACTAGATACAATATATACAGGAAAGATTGGGAAAGAAAAAATAAAATAGAAGTGTTGATCAAAGAGGTAATTACAAGGGTGAAGAGGAAGGATAAAGATCAGAATCTGTTTGATTAGTATTAAGAAACAATAGAGATATTATGACACAATTTATGCATTCTATAGTCTATTGATGAGCATAAACGATATGGAGCCAATTTGCAGAAAATTATACATGGTTGCAAAACTATAAAGTAGTGCTAATTAGTGGTAAACTCAGGTGCAGAAAAGAGTATAACTCATGCTGCTTTCTGTTCGTTTTTCTTAGGAGGTCTGATGTGTTTGGAATTTTATTTGCAAGTGTTATGCATTTCCTGACCTCTTGATCAATCTTCCCATGTTACTACCAGATAAAAAAATTATTTTAAAAAGAAACAGCTCATGCACTCATCAGGAAAATTCACAAGAATACCAATAAAAGCAAAAACAACATTTACACTGGAGAAATGAAGACTAGCAAACAACTAAACTCATTCAACTTGTCTTTAGTTCACTTTGCTTATCGTGACCAGGGACTCAGCTCTTGGTTGGACCAACTCAGGTCTGCTGAGTCTGCTGCGGACCTGTAGGGCAGGAAGGGGAAAGCAGAGGGAAATGAAGAGGTGAGAACAAGTTCAGCAAAAAAGGAAATTCAAGACATGTGGGAGTTGGCAGTACAGTGTTGGAGGGCATGATGGGAAGGTTATTGACAGTGACCGCGACCATGGCCATTTTCCAGTTGCACTTTGCATCTGGAGATTGGATGTAAAACATGGTGGACAATATCTGCACTGCACTCCACCTGGTTGCTATTCACCCCGGAACCTCAAGGCCCTTTTTTACCTCGCTCTACCGGACAACAAATTTTCACCAATTTCCTCACACCTCATGTGGAGACCCAACACATTGAACTTTGTCTCTAATCCCCCTCCCTGCTCCATGAAGCGAGACACTATGCCTTAATGTTGTTCCTCTTTTCAAGAAGGGTAATAGGGAATTCGCTGGCAAATTACAGACCAGTCAGTCTTACATTTGTGGTCAGCAAAGTATTGGAAAGAATTCTGAGGGATAGGATTTATGACTATTTGGCAAAGCATAGTGTGATTAAAGGCAGTCAGCATGGCTTTGTGAGGGGCAGGTCATGCCTCACAAATCTTATTGAGTTCTTTGAGGAAATGTCAAGACTGGTCGATGACAGTCGAGCAGTGGATGTGGTGTATATGGATTTCAGCAAGGCATTTGATAGGGTTCCCCATGGTAGGCTCATTCATAAAGTCAGGAAGTATAGGATACAGGGAGATTTGGCTATCTGGATTCAGAATTGGCTGGCTGACAGAAGGCAGAGAGTGGTTGTAGATGGAAAGTGTTCTGCCTGGAGGGCAGTGTTGAGTGGTGTCCCGCAGGGCTCTGTACTTGGGCTTCTGCTCTTTGTAGTTTTTATAAATGACTTGGATGAGGAGGTTCTGGGTGGGTTAGTAAATTTGCAGATGACACAAAGGTTGGAGGTGTCGTCAATAGTATAGAGGGCTACTGTAGGCTGCAGCGTGACATAGACAGAATGCAGAGCTGGGCTGAGAAATGGCAGATAGAGTTCAACCTGGATAAATGTGAAGTGATGCATTTAGGAAGATTGAACTCGAATGCTGAATATAGGATTAAAGTCAGGATTCTTGGCAGTGTGGAGAAACAGAGGGATCTGGGTGTGCAAGTACATAGATCCCTCAAAGTTGCCAGCCAAGTGGATAGGGTTGTTAAGAAAGCACATGGTATTTTGGCTTTCATCAACGGGGGATAGAGTTTAAGAGCTGGGAGGTTTTGCTGCAGCTCTACAAGTCCCTGGTGAGGCCACACTTAGAATATTGTGTCCAGTTCTGGTCGCCCTACTATAGGAAAGATACAGAGGCTTTGGAGAGGGTGCAAAAAAGGCTTACCAGGATGCTGCCTGGACTGGAGGGCTTGCCTTATGAAGAAAGGTTGAATAGGCTCGGACTTTTCTCTCTGGAGAGAAGGAGGAAGAGCAGAGACCTGATAGAGGTGTACAAAATAATGAGAGGAACAGACAGAGTCAATAGCCAGAGACTTTTCCCCAGGGCAGGACTGACTGGTATGAGAAGTCATAGTTTGAAGATATTAGGAGGAAGGTATAAAGGAGACATCAGAGGTAGTTTTTTTACACAGAGTTGTGAATGCATGGAATGCGTTACCAGTGGTGGTGGTGGAAGCAGAGTCGTTGGGGAGATTTAAGTGACTGCTGGACATGCACATGGATAGCAGTGAGTTGAGGGGTGCGTAGGTTGTTACTATATTTTACATTAGGATTAAATCTCGGCACAACATCGTGGGCCAAAGGGCCTATTCTGTGCTGTACTTTTCTATGTTCTATGTTCTATTAATGATGCCCAACCCTGGTGGATTTGGCAAGATATGGAAAGTGAGGTAACTTCAAAGCTCTCAGTCAGTCTATGATACCTAGGGTGTTATGAAATCTCTCATGATAGGCAGTGGGTTGAGATAAATCCTGTGATATAAACATGGCAAAGCCCCAACCGCAGTGAGTACTTCCACCTGTCCTGCCTCTTGATTCCATGAGCCAGCTCCAAATGGGCTGGTTACATTATTATTGACCTGAAGAGCAGACGATGTCTAAGGAAAGTCAATGTGTTCCAAGGCAGACTGGCCATCATCAATCTCACCCAAGAAAATTGTTTGCCAAAAGTAACAGGAAAATTCAGTGCAAAATCTTTGTTCAATGTTGCTGCCATTTCTTCATTCCCTGTGATCATTTCCCTCATCGTAGGCTCTCAGAGAAAATCATTTACTTCAACGGCACTTTGTTTTACATCCTTGTAAAACTGTTTCTGTATCTCTAGCCAATTCACTATTATGACTACTAAAACATTCTGAATCCTCAGGTTTAACATTATTGTTGCAACTTAAAAAGCTTCTTTCAATCTGATACAATCCTTAATCTTCCTCATAAACAACAGATGGATTTTGTTTTTCAATTAAATGTATTCTTTATTGAGCATTCTGAATTTTCTTTATGTTTCTTCTATTTACATACCACCATTTAGTCCATTTACCCACTCAACTACAGCCAGCTCTCCCCTCATACCTATGTAATTGAATTTTACTAAGTTTAAGCTCTTGTTCCTCATTGCAGTAAATGGTTTTCAAACTTAATATGGAAGGCAGTTTTATTATGATCACTGCATCCCAGTAGCCCTTTAACTCTTACGAGTCAATAGTTACAATAGTCACGAGCTAGTAATAAATCCTGCCTCATTACACAATACCTGATCTAAAATACTTTTAATCCTATCTGACTCCACAACATCTTGCTTCAGGAAACTATCACAAAAGCATTTCACAGACTCATCTTTGAGATTATCTTTGCAATTTGATTGGACCAATATACAAAGATTAATGATCCTGACAACTATTACACTGCCTTTGTTACAAGATTCAGTAATTTCTCATTCAATGCTCTATCCAATGACAAAATCATTGTTAGGGATTCTATTAAATACTTCCTTCTGATTCTGCTCCTCATAATCGCCATCTACAATGATTCTATTTCCAGATTGCCTGAGCTGAGGTCCATCTGACCTCTGAAGCAAATATAAGAGACCTAATAGTACTATTTATTGAAAAGCAGAGGAGTTCTCACAACCATCCTGGCCCATATGCATCTCTCAAATAACATTTAAAATCAGAGTATTTAGTCATGATTCAATTTCTGTTTGTAGAAGCTTACTATGCACAAATTGGTTGCCAATTTTCTAATAATGGAATCAAGTCCTCATTTAAAGTGATTGATTGGCTGTTAAGCACAATAGAATTGGGATTCTGGGTAAACCAAGATAGAGGACGGGAAAAATTTCTGGCTGCAACTGCTGCTCCTTTATTGAGGTATTTTAGGTGTTGGAGGTGATTTCCTTGAATTCCAGGAGCAGCAATTACTGTTTTATGTGCCGTTGCATTGTTTTGGAACTTTGGAAAAAAAAAGTCAAAATAACAACAGTTTTAAAAGGGAGAAGAACAGACAAAGTAAGCACATGGTGAGGTTAGTGCAGGAGAGAGAGAGAGAGAGAGAGAGAAAAAGAAAGAAATTGGCACAGCAGTGAACCTGCACAGTTACTGCCTTTGCTGTTTGAATTCATGTATCGCTGGACATCGGAGAGCATCTGGGAAAATTAACAAACAGTGAAATTCACAATTGATCTTGGAGGAAATGTTTGGGTGAGATTCACAGCACAGAATCAGATAAGTTAATTGTTTTTAAGTGGGACCTACAGAAAGTCTGCAGGAGTAAGTAGAGTGGGTTCTTTCTTGATTAAAAGTTTTTGAGATATGTCTCTTGTTCAAACTTAAAATATAAGCCATAACTATTAATTTAAACAGGGGCAGTGTTTTGTAGTTGAATAAGATGGTGTTATTTTCTGGGTCTGTAGATTGTGAAGGAGCAAAAATGGTCTTTAGTAGAGTGATATGCAATTCTTGTCAGATGTGGGAGTTTAAAAAGAGTTTAAGGGTTACTGTGGATTAACACTGCCATAAATGCGGATGTGGATCTTATCAGATCGAATGCATCAGTTGGAGAGACAGTTAGAAGTGATGAGGAATTTGCAACAGCAACAGTATGTGATGGATGGCAGTTATAGGAAGGGGTAAAAGTCGCAGATACAGTCACATAGATGGGTTAACTCCAGAAAAGGTAAGAGAGGTAGGCAGCTAGTGCAGGAGCCTTCTGTGGCTATACCTATTTCAACCAAGTATGATGTTTTGGAAAATATAGGGGGTGATGGATTCTCAGGGGAACGTAGCATGAAAAGGCAAGTTTCTGGTATTGACACTGGCTCTAATGCAACGAGGGGTATGTCAGGTTCCAAGAGATCAATTGTGTTAGGGGACTCTCTAGTCCGAGGTACAGACAGACATTTCTGTGGCCAGCAGCGAAAAATCAGAATGGTGTGTTGCTTCCCTGGTGCCAGGATCAAGGATGCCTCAGAGAGGGTGCAGAATGTTCTCAAGGGGGAGAGGGGCCAGCAAGAGGTCATTGTCCACATAGGAATCAACGACATAGGAAGAGAAAAGGTTGAGATTCTGAAGGGAGATTACGGAGAGTTAGGCAGGAAATTAAAAAGGAGGTCCTCGAGATAGTAATATCTGGATTATTCCCGGTGCTATGAGCTAGTGAGGGCAGGAATAGGAGGATAAAGCAGATGAATGCATGGATGAGGAACTGATGTATGGGAGAGGGATTCACATTTTTGGACCATTGGAATCTCTTTTGGGGTTGAAGTGACCTGTACAAGAAGGATGGTTTGCATCTAAATTGGAAGGGGACTAATATACTGGCAGGAAGATTTGCTACAGCTGCTCGGGAGGATTTAAACTAGTAAGGTGGGGGTGGGAGCCAGGGAGATAGTGAGGAAAGAGATCAATTTGAGACTGGTACAGTTGAGAACAGAAGCGAGTCAAACAGTCAGGGCAGGCAGGGACAAGGTAGGACTGATAAATTAAACTGCATTTATTTCAATGCAAGGGGCCTAACAGGGAAGGCAGATGAACTCAGGGCATGGTTAGGAACATGGGACTGGGATATCATAGCAATTACAGAAACATGGCTCAAGGATGGGCAGGACTGGCAGCTTAATGTTCCGGGATACAAATGCTACAGGAAGGATAGAAAGGGAGGCAAGAGAGGAGGGGGAGTGGCATTTTTGATAAAGCGTTACAGCTGTGCTGAGGGAGGATATTCCTGGAAATACATCCAGGGAACTTATTTGGGTGGAACTGAGAAATAAGAAAGGGATGATCACCTTATTGGGATCGTATTATAGACCCCCTAATAGTCAGAGGGAAATTGAGAAACAAAGTTATAAGGGGATCTCAGCTATCTGTAAGAATAATAGGATGGTTATGGTTGGGGATTTTAACTTGGCAAACATAGACTGGGACTGCCATAGTGTTAAGGTTTAGATGGAGAGGAATTTTTTTAAGTGTGTACAAGAAAATTTTCTGATTCAGTTTGTGGATGTACCTACTAGAGAAGGTGCAAAACTTGACCTACTCTTGGGAAATAAGGCAGGGCAGGTGACAGGTGTCAGTGGGGGAGCACTTTGGGGCTAGCGACTATAATTCTTTTAGATTTAAAATAGTAATGGAAAAGGATAGACCAGATCTAAAAGTTGAAATTCTAAATTGGAGAAAGGCCAATTTTGACGGTATTAGGCAAGAACTTTCAAAAAGTGATCGGGGGCAGATGTTCGCAGGTAAAGGGACTGTTGGAAAATGGGAAGCCGTCAGAAATGAGATAACGAGAGTCCAGAGAAAATATATTCCTGTTAGGGTGAAAGGAAAGGCTGGTAGGGATAGGGAATGCTGGATGACTGAAGAAATTGAGGGTTTGGTAAAGAAAAAGAAGCAGCATATGTAAGGTATAGACAGGATAGATCGAGTGAATCCTTAGAAGATTATAAAGGCAGTAGGAGTATACTTAAGAGGGAAATCAGGAGGGCAAAAAGGGGACATGAAATAGCTTTGGCAAATAAAGTAAAAGAGAATCCAAAGGGTTTTTACAAATACATTAAGAACAAAAGTGTAACTAGGGACAGAATAGGTCCCCTCAAATATCAGCAAGGCTGCCTTTATGTGGAGCCGCAGAAAATGGGGGAGATACTAAATGAATATTTCGCGTCAGTATTTACTGTGGAAAAGGATATGGAAGATATAGAAAATAGTGAACTAAAGAGTGACACCTTGCAAAATGCCCATATTACACAGGAGGACGTGCTGGATGTCTTGAAACGCATAAAGGTGAATAAATCCCCAGGACCTGATCAGGTGTATCCTAGAACTCTGTGGGAAGCTAGAAAAGTGATTGCTGGGCCTCTTGCTGAGATATTTGTATCATCGATAGTCACAGGTGAGGTGCTGTAAGACTGTAGGTTTGCTAACATGGTGCCACTCTTTAAGAAGGTGAGTAAGGATAAGCCAGGGAACTATAGAACAGTGAGCCTGACGTCAGTGGTGGGCAAGTATTTGGAGGGAATTCTGAGGAACGGGATGTACATGTATTTGGAAAGGCAAGGACTGATTAGGGATAGTCAACATGGCTTCGTGCGTGGGAAATCATGTCTCACAAATTTGATTGAGTTTTTTGAAGAAGTAACAAAGAGGATTGATGAGGGCAGAGTGGTAGATGTGATCTATATGGACTTCAGTAAGACATTCGATAAGGTTCCCTATGGGAGACTGGTTATGAAGGTTAGATTTCGTGGAATAACGGGAGAACTAGCCATCTGGAAACAGAACTGGCTCAAAGGTAGAAGACAGAGGGTTTTTCAGACCAGTGGAGTGCCACAAGGATTGGTGCTGGGTCCTCTACTTTTTGTCATTTACATAAATGATTTGGACGCGAGCATAAGAGGTACAGTTAGTAAGTTTGCAGATGACACCAAAATTGGAGGTGTAGTGGACGGCGAAGAAGGTTACCTCAGATGGGCCATTAGGCTGAGAACTGGCAGATGGAGTTTAATTCAGATAAATGTGAGGTGCTGCATTTTGGGAAGGCAAATCTTAGCAGGACTTATACACTTAATGGTAAGGTCCTAGGGAGCATTGCTGAACAAAGAGACATTGGAGTGCAGCTTCATAGCTCCTTGAAAGTGGAGTCACAGGTAGATAGGATAGTGAAGAAGCCATTTGGTATGCTTTCTTTTATTGGTCGGAGTATCGAGTACCAGAGTTGGGAGGTCATGTTGTGGCTGTACAGAACATTGGTTAGGCCACTGTTGGATTATTGCGTGCAATTCTGGTCTCCTTCATATCTGAAAGATGTTGTGAAACTTGAAAGGGTTCAGAAAAGATGTACAAGGATGTTGCCAGGGTTGGAGGATTTGAGCTATAGGGAAAGGCTGAACAGGCTGGGGCTGTTTTCCCTGGAGTATCAGAGGCTGAGGGGTGACCTTATAGTGGTTTACAAAATTATGAGGGGCATGGATAGGGTAAATAGACAGTCTTTTCCCTGGGGTGGGAACGAGAGGGCATAGGTTTAAGGGTGAGAGGGGAAAGATATGAAAGGGACCTAAGGGGCAAATCTTTAATGCAGAGGGTGATGTGTGTATGGAATGAGCTGCCAGAGGAAGTGGTGGAGGCTGGTACAATTGCAACATTTAAAAGGCATTTGGATGGGTAAATGAATAGGAAGGGTTTGGAGGGATATAGGCCGGGTGCTGGCAGGTGGGACTAGGTTGGGTTGGGATATCTGGTCTGCCTGGGTGAGTTGGACTGAAGGGTCTGTCTCCATGCTATGAAAAGTATTCTACAAGGTTATGTAAGCAATGTTTCTCATTCTTTTTTCTTAGCACTATGCCAGAATACAATTTTAATTCATATTCAGTTATAATAATATCCAAATTTATGTTGTTAGATCTAGATCCCTTGTCCCAACAACAGCATTTTACACTCAGTTTTCCACGAGTCTATGGTTCTGTCAGATATGTTCTGCGGTGCTGCAAGTCAAATCATGATTGCAGGTCTCCTAAGTTCCAACCTAAGCAAACAATAGTCATTCTGAATATCACTGCAGATGGTCACTTATTAAAAACTGAACTCACATAAGAGCAACTTAAAATAGCAGCAAGTATAATGAAGTCCATAATTACACACTTATTTTAACTACAAAAATACAAATATTGGTGTCCAGCTCAACAGGAATAGACAATACATCAGAATCATTTCTCAAAACAAATCCTACCACGGAACGGAAATCTGTTATGTTGAGTTTCACAAAATATATTTGTAAACATGCAAGGTTTATTTCTGAATGTTAATTTAGATTATCATTTAAGATGCTGCTTCCTTTTAACCCCTGTCAAAATTAATTTACTGACAGTAATTTGGCAGGTTAGAGTCATTTGGCAGAGATTAATAGGATAATGACTATTGTGATGCTACTTATTAAGGTTGTACTGTTCATCTTGATAACTCCTGGGTTAAACATGTTATCCAGAGATCATCAAAATCTCGAGTGCTTTTTCAATCAATCAATCTTCTACCGACTATGTGATAATACTAACATTTTTAAGGAAGAAAAGAAACCATATATCTTTAATAAGTAAGCTTAATAAAAGTCCATTTCCCCTGATCTCAGGGTAAGGAGTGAACCCTCAGGAGCAGGTGATTTAAATTAGATCAGGTTTATTTAGACAGGCAAAGAAGTGAATGAAGGAAGGGAGGGAGCAAAGATACAAAATGGTTGGGGATAAAAATTAGAATCTGCAAATTCCAGCATGACAATTGAGTACCTGTCAGCTTGCCAGGACAATACAAGTCGACTGATGTTAATAAAAAAGGCATTTACAGGGATCCCTGCTGGCTCAGTCCAATGAGCAGCTGTGACATCCAGACAAGGCAAATCATAGCTGAGGAAGTGAGAGAAGCAGTAAAATGGTCAAAATGCCACTGCATTAAAACGAAAATGAAAAAAACTAGAATTCCTGCTTCAGATTGGCATCTGGTAACTCCTACTGCAACCAGTCAGGAATGGACATCAGCTGGGGACAGGATTGGACTCATTGACTGCCATTCTACAGTTCTACAATCCATCAATGATTCACATTTTCCTGTGAAATAATATTTAGATTAGATTAGAGTCCCTACAGTGTGGAAACAGGCCCTTTGGCCCAAGAGGTCCACACCGACCCTCCGAAGAGTAACCCACCCAGACCCATTTTCCTCTAACTAATACACCTAACACTAAGAGCAATTTTAGAATGGCCAATTCACCTGAGTGGCACATCTTTTGGACTGTGGGATGGAACCGGAGCACCTCGAGGAAACCCACGCAGACATGGGAAGAATGTGCAAACTCCACACAGACATTCGCCCAAGGCTGGAATTGAATCTGGGACCCTGGTGCTGTGAGGCAGCAGTGCAAACCATTGAGCCACCATGCCGCCCCAAGGAGTCAACATGTACTGGAGTGGGAGGGTCAAAATTGATAATTGGAAAGAAAATTCAACCACTTATTTTCAATTTTGTGTTTGCTGATTCAAAAAAGAATCAGAGAAAATGTCAAAGCTGACACTATTGATAATTAGATTAGATTAGATTCCCTACAGCATGGAAACAGGCCCTTAGGCCCAACCAGTCCACACCGACCCTCCGAAGAGTAACCACCCAAATCCATTTCCCTCTGACTAATGCACCTAATATTATGGGCAATTTAACACGGCCAATTCATCTGATCTGCACATCCTTTGGACTGTAGGAGGAAACCGAAGCACCCGGAGGAAACCCATGCAGACACGGAGAGAATGGGCAAACTCGAATTTTGTGCATCTAATGGGGATCTGTCTGTTGGCTCTGTGGTATATATTTTCAAGAAGACCTGTTACATTTTGCACAAATGATGGGCCAGCAACAGACCTTCCCCGAGAGCAAGTACGAGTGGGTAGAAGTCTCACCTGCCAAGAACTGCCATCAATCAGTGTGAATTTCTTCAGTGCTTGGCAGCCTCTTAGAATGAAGCCATTGCCCAGCTTAGGCCTCAGATTGAGGACAGACCCATACATAGCTGAGTGATATCGGGGGGGTTTCACAAGTCAAGGTTACAGGGAGGTGAGAGGTGGATCATCAGCAAGGTCAGGGCCAGCACTCGTCAGTTTTTCATCCACTCTCTACTACTGGGACATCTGATCAATCACTTGATGCATGTAAATAAGTGACCTGTACAAACTACCAGGAGCCTGAAGAAAATGCGCCAGGCTTTGCTGGTTATGTTAACTGCAAGGCGAACATCTGACCACGGCTGGATCAACAGTAGTAATGGAAAAGTGAGGCCTTTATATTGGCATTACTTGCCTACCAACAGACTTCAACTGGCAGTAGGGCAGGAAGGCTATCCATGCATTCCACAGCCACCACCTTGCTGGCTAATTAAATGTGTCCTATCACCAAATTCCCCAGGGGAATGGTGAATGATTTCACCCTTGGAGCAATATTTCCAATTGTATCTCAAACAGGAAGACATGTGACTTCCAAAACAAAACTAATCCTGAGAAGTTGTGCAGAAGAGCTCAATCAGTTTAGTTCGATTGGAAGCAAACGTGACCAGTATTGTTTACGAACTCACTGAGCAAAAGCTTAAAAGATCAATCAAGCAGTTCCCAAGGGTCATTTACTATTAGCTGCAAAGAAACTTACATTTTATTTTAATATTCAGTTTATGTCTTTCAAATGCAGTCTAAAGCACGAATTTCAATAAGACACTTTACAAAATGGATGTTCACTTTTTTTTAATGTGTTTAAAAGTATTGACTTACAATCTCTATTATTCTCAATCTATTATTCTTTTGCTTACTAAAAGTCGGTGGGAATACTGTGAGGGATAGACTTGACATATTGAAGTCCATGAATATGCATGACAGAGACATTCATAACAAGAAAGCTGAAGTCAAGGTTGTTGAGTCAATTGGGAACTATGGTGTCATAGAGATTTTCATAAACATTTCTTGACCCTTGATTTGGAGACAATATATCATACATGGGATTACAATATTCCAGAAAAATAGACTCCTTTAGGAGAAAGGTGACACAGTCTGAGCCCAGGTCAACTGGGAAGTGAAAGTAGTCCTGACAGTACACCATAATTTCCTAACTTTATATAAAAGTATGGTAGAAATTCTTCAAATGTTTGCTGTAGATGACCAGGATAAAACAAGAATGACAGTTACCCTTCAAAAAAAAAGATTGGTGTATACAAACATAAGGATCATAATAATCAAAAGGGGGTCTCAACCAACATAATATGAATTAGGAATTATCAAAGTCGTCCAGAAATGTGAACTAAAAAATTTCCTGTTCAGTTAGTTAGGGCTATCACAAGAGATAAGTACACCCCCAGCTGGTAATGGTGTGACGGGGGCAGCAACTACTTACAAGAGGCACTGCAACAACTCACTAAACATAGTTATTCAATAGCACCTCCATGCCCGGCAACTCCACTGAAAAAGTCAAAGGCATCAATGTTATGTCAACTCATGATCTGCAAGTTCCTGCATGGGTCATACACCATCCAACCTGGACACTCGCAGCTATTGTTATTCCATGAAATTCCTGTAATTCCCTGTTCAACCATCAGCATAAGCACTGCATGCGGCAGCTTAAGGAAAAAGCCTTTTATGATGTAGTGCAGCCAGGCAGGGAGCCAGCACTGTCCACATTCAAGAGAAAATCAAAGAGAGAGATTTGAAAATAATAACAAAACTACAAAATGTTCGAAACACTTTCAACAGGTCTGACAGCATTTGTGGAGAAAGAGAGCTAACGTTTCAGATCAATAAGCTTTCATCAGAACACGACTGAACTGAAAAATATCCATCAAAGGTCACTGAGGTGAAGCATTATTTTTTTTCTCTCCACAGAAGTATCCACACCTACTACTATCAGTATTATGTTTTATTTCAGATTTTCAGCATTTTCAGCATAAAAATTAATTTAGTAAATGGCAACCAGCATAGTTACAGAAGGAGCAAATCCTACTTCACCAAATGTCCCACAACATTTACTGTTACTTTGGGAGGGGAAATGGAGAAATTACCAGAGTGGAACACTCAAAACTGAGGACAGGTTGGTGCAGGAAGACTCACAGTCATGCCGTACCAGAGGTGTGGGATTATAACTCTATTGGGAAGATCTTGTGCTTGGCAGGACTACAGGAGGTATCACCATACAGGGGAACATGTGAGAACCTGGAACACAGGAAATAGGAGACATAGGTCATTCAGCACTTTCAGCCACTCCACCAATGAGATCATGGTTGATCTGCTACTTTTACTTGATTAATATGTAAAATATACCAGTTTCACAAGCCCAACGATGGAGCCTTCGTAGTCCTCTGTGGCAGAGAATTCCAAAGATTCACCACTTTGCGTGTTAAGAAATTGCTCCTCATCTTAGTCCTAAATGGTTTGCCTCTTATTGAAATCATGTTCCCTGGTTCTGGAGAACCTAGCCAGGCGAAACATTCTTCCTGCATCCACCTTGTCGAACCCTATAAGAATTTTCTATGTTTGAATGAGATCATCTCTTGTTTTCCTAAACAAGAGAACAAAGGTCAGGGTATTTAATTTAAAAAATCTTTCTTCATAATACAATGTCTCCATCACAAAAGTTAGTCTAGTGAACATTTGTTGGACTGCTCTATGGCAAGTGTATCCTTCCATAGGTAAGAAGACCAAAAATGCACACAGTACATTATCGCAATAAGACATCTCTGCTCCTGTGTACAAATTCTCCTGTAATACAGACCATCAAACCGTTTGGCTTCTTAACTGGTTGCTACACCTGTATACCTATTTTCAGAGACACATGAACAATAACACTCAAATCCCTTGATGTTCACCACATCCCAGGCTAAGTCCATTTAAGAAATACTCCATATTTGTTTTCTCTCCCAGAGATAACCTCACATCTTTCCAAATTGTATTCATGTGCCAAATATTTGCCCAATCAGTCTCTCCAAACCTTGTTGGATCGCTTCTGCATTCTCATTTTATCTCTCAGTTTCACCTAATTTTGTCATCCATAAACTTATAATTATTAGATGTAATACCCAATTCATTGATATAAATTGTGAATAGTTGGGACCAAACCACTAAGCCTTCCAGCACCACACTAATCACAACCTGGCAACTTCAATATGACCCAAAAACAGAAATTACTGGAGAAACTCAGCAGGACTGGCAGCATCTGTGGAAAGAAAGTGAGGACTGCAGATGCTGGAGATGAGAGTCAAAAAGTGTGGTGCTGGAAAAGCCCAGCAGGTCAGGCAGCATCCGAGTAGCAAGAGAATTGATGTTTCGAGCGGAAGTCCTTCATCAGGAATGTTTGGTGGGGGAGGGAGTAAGGGGGCTGAGAGATAACTCCCTCTCCCATTCTGCCAAGGACAAGTCCTGGGCCTCCTCCACCACCAAATCCAAGCCACCCAATGCCTGGAGGAAGAACACCTCACCTTCCGCCTTGGCACACTCCAACCACACGGCATCAACATCAACTTCACCAGTTTCCTCATCTCCCCTCCCTCCACCTCATCCCTGATCTAGCCCTCCAACTCAGCACCACCCTCTTGAATTGTATTAGCTGTCCATCTTCCTTCCTATATATCCACTCCACCCCCCTCCAATCTATCACCATCACCCCTCACCTGCATCTACCCATCGCATTCCCAGCTAAATTCCCACACACTCCCACCCTCCTATTTATCTCTCAGCCGCCTTACCCAATATAGAGGAGGCCACATCGGGTGCAGCGGATGCAATAGATGATGTGTGTGGAGGTGCAGGTGAATTTGTGGCGAGTATGGAAGGATCCCTTGGGGCCTTGGAGGGAAGTAAGGGGGGAGGTGTAGGCGAAAGTTTTGCATTTGTTCTTGCAACCGCAAGAAATGCAAAACTTGCGCCTACACCTCTCCCCTTACTTCCCTCCAAGGCCCCAAGGGATCCTTCCATATCCGCCACAAATTCACCTGCACCTCCGCTGCACCCGATGTGGCCTCCTCTATATTGGGGAGACAAGCCGCCTACTTGCGGAACATTTCAGAGAACACCTCTGGGACACCCGGACCAACCAACCCAACCACCCCATGGCTCAACACTTCAACTCCCCCTCCCACTCCACCAAGGACATGCAGGTCCTTGGACTCCTCAATCGCCAGACCATAGCAACACGACGGTTGGAGGAAGAGCGCCTCATCTTCCACCTAGGAACCCTCCAACTACAAGGGATGAACTCCAATTTCTCCAGTTTCCTCATTTCCCCTCCCCCCACCTTGTCTCAGTCAAATCCCTCGAACTCAGCACTGCCTTCCTAATCTGCAATCTTCTTCCTGACCTCTCCGCCCCCACCCCCACTCCGGCCTATCACCCTCACCTTAACCTCCTTCCAACTATCGCATTTCCAACGCCCCTCCCCCCAAGTCCCTCTTCCCTACCTTTTATCTTAGCCTGCTGGACACACTTTCCTCATTCCTGAAGAAGGGCTCATGCCCAAAACGTCGATTCTCCTGTCCTTGGATGCTGCCTGACCTGCTGCGCTTTTCCAGCAACACATTTTCAGCTCTGATCTCCAGCATCTGCAGTCGTCACTTTTTCCCTGGGTACATAAACAGTACGGCCAGCTCCAAACACTTACATGTATCCTTCACTATCCACGTTGGTGCAGAGATCTGCAGAAGGCAGAGTAACCAATCTGTGGAAAACCCTATTCCAACATGTTTTCTAAAACTACATGCTGAAACTTCTAACCACCTATCCTTTAGTTCTTCACTCACTAAAGGAAATAAATTAACAGTTACAAAGGTAACTACTTCACCTACACCTTCATGGCCCTCACCCCTATCAGAGGCATCACAGTTACCAATTCCCATCCCCTGTTCCACATTTATAAAGGTTCCACATTTATTTTCTCAAGTTTAAGGGAAATAATATTTGAGCACATCTTCTGTAAACAGTTCAACTATTCATCTCCAGATCCACGTTGATTACATCAAGTGGTATGTTTCCACACCAAAACCACTCACTATTCTAAAATTATCCGAGAGGCAGAATTAATGCAAGTTTTTTTCATTCAAAATTGACTTCTTAAAGCTTTTCCCCATTTCACCTTCATCTTTAGCATCAAGAATGTGCAAACTATGGATTTTTTGTCAATCAAGTAGGGTTGCTCCTTATCCACTTCCCATTTTCCATGTAGCCAATCACACCCAAGTACTCTTTCCACCATGGCAGTGAGTGTGTCCTTTTCTAGTTTGCAGCTCGAATCATTCCTCTCTAAACTTATCTCATGTATCAATACTACCTTCTATTCCCTGACTCTATGCCCAATATCCAGTTGGTCACTTGTACTTTTATTTCCAGTCCCATGTCAGCTTACATTAGAAACTGGTTCCTTTTTCCAGACACTGTAAGCTTCCCCCTCAGCATCATGTTCAAGAAAATGGACATCCACAACTATTCTGTCCTCATTAACTACTCGTGATTTAAAGATAGCTTTCTGCTCCAAGCAGCTTGAATATATTGTGTCCCAGATTCATGCTGATGTTCTCAGAAGTACCTGTTAGCATCACGACAACCCTCAGATCCAGGGTTTGGAATCTGGTTTGAGAGGATGAAATAAAGGCTTGGAACTAGAAGCAGAAGGCAGATCGATATCAGGGATTCGAGGTTGGGAACAAATCACAGATTTGGGCCAACAATTACTTCGGGAGCACAAGGGAGGCCAGGGTTCAATCAGGGAACAAGGGTGACCAAACAGAAGCAAGATTGATACCAATCATCTACGGATCCTCAAATAGACATTAAAATCCTGTGCGTGTACAAAGTGACTAATAGCTTTTTGGGATATCAGTAAAGGTCTCCTTGTATTTGGCAAGGTCATATGTCAGGTGGCAGACTGCTGGCCAGAAGCACGCACATACTTCCTGCTAAACTGGGGCCACAAGACTCCAAGCAGTATCTAAAAGTGGACAATCCACAAGTTTTACACCTATGTGCTCAAGTCCTCTACTGAAGCTTGCATCACAGGAGATTCTACTCAGATGACAATCACGTAATGGGTAACAGCTAATAGAACACACAAAAAAAGGTCAAATTCAATGGAGGATGTAATCCTAAAATTGTGAAATATGCAACTTCTTTGATTTAAAAACAAATTTAAAAGCTTATTTGTGCATTACAAATTTCAGTCACTTAAAAATACCCCAAATATCTTTTGAAAGCATATGGAGAGATTTGTGGGGAACACAGCAGAACACCTGTTGGGGTGTCACAACAGTAGTGTCATCTAACAATGAAATACTCATTTGAGCACCATCTAGTGGTGTAACAGTTTATAGTTACAAATAAGTGAAGCCAATAAGCAATGGACTGGACTTCACAAGAAGCCGTGGTCCCCATCATCCCATCCAAAATGATGACCGGCTGCCTGGCAGCATTTTAGCAGTTCAGGGTCAGTTTGTATATGTGTTGGGAGGGAGTGTGGAAACAAGTTAAAGAGGCTAGGGGAGCTTTAAAGTGGAGGTACAGCCTTGGGAATGGGGTGCAAATGTCGTCCTTTTGTGGATTGCCACAAAATATTGTCTCCTTCCCACTCTTCCACCAGTGGGTGGAACATAAAACCCAGCCCATTGTTATTTTAACCAAAATATAAACAGAAATAGAACTGTTATACTCAAAGGTCATTTACCTGAAACAATTTCCATTCCCATACCTGACCTTCCAAGCATTTGCAGAATTTCATGTTTATATTTCAAGTTTCCCTTATTCTTGCTTGTTTTTGGTTTTACGTCACTCACATTTTAACATTAGAATTTCCATTGGAAATGTTCACATGTCAGATAATGAATATAGTATCAGCAAATCTTCTCTGGCACTTCTCTTAGCAAGTTAGATGACACATCATTTTGGAAGGATGATTCCACTTACCATTAATATAATATCCTGCTGCGAAAGTGAAGACATGTTCCTTTAAGGTCAGGAAGTTCAAAGTAATTATTAGGTAAAATTAGGGTTGGATTGAATTGCTGTTCCGGTTGCTAATCAAAATGCTGGTTTTATATATTTCTATATGAAGTACAATTAGAGTCATAGAGATGTACAGCATGGAAAGAGACCCTTCGGTCCAACCCGTCCATGCTGACCAGACATCCCAACCCAATCTAGTCCCACCTGCCAGCACCCAGCCCATATCCCTCCAAACCCTTCCTATTCATATACCCATCCAAATGCCTTTTCAATGTTGCAATTGTACCAGCCTCCACCACATCCTCTGGCAGCACATTCCATACACATACCACCCTCTGCGTGAAAAAGTTGCCTCTTAGGTCTCTTTTATATCTTTCCCCTCTCACCCTAAACCTATGCCCTCTAGTTCTGGACTCCCCGAACCCATGGGAAAAGACTTTGCCTATTTATCCTATCCATGCCCCTCATAATTTTGTAAACATCTATAAGGCCACCCCTCAGCCTCCGACACTCCAGGGAAAACAGCCCCAGCCTGTTCAGCCTTTCCCTGTAGCTCAGATCCTCCAACCCTGGCAACATTCTTGTAAATCTTTTCTGAAACCTTTCAAGTTGCACAACATCCTTCCGATAGGAAGGAGACCAGAATTGCACACAATATTCCAACAGTAGCCTAACCAATGTTCTGTACAGCCGCAACATAACCTTCCAACTCCTGTACTCAATACTCTGACCAATAAAGGAAAGCATACCAAACGCCTTCTTCACTATCCTATCTACCTGCGACTCCACTTTCAAGGAGCTATGAACCTGCACTCCAAGGTCTCTTTGTTCAGCAACACTCCCTCGGACCTTACCATTAAGTGTATAAGTCCTGCCAAGATTTGCTTTCCCAAAATGCAGCACCTTGCATTTATGTGAATTAAACTCCATCCGCCACTTCTCAGCCCATCTGGTCCAGATCCTGTTGTAATCTGAGGTAACCCTCTTCACTGTCCACTACACCTCCAATTTTGGTGTCATCTGCAAACTTACTAACTGTACCTCTTATGCTCTCATCCAAATCATTTATGTAAATGACAAAAAGTAGAGGGCCCAGCATCGATTCTTGTGGCACTCCACTGGTCACAGGCCTCCAGTTTGAAAAACAACCTTCCACCGCCATCCTCTGTCTTCTACCTTTGAGCCAGTTCTGTTTCTAAATGGCTAGTTCTCGCTGTATTCCACGAGATCTAACCTTGCTAATCAGTCTCCCATGGGGAACCTTGTTGAATGCCTTACTGAAGTCCATATAGATTACATCTACTGCTCTGCCCTCATCAAAAAACTCAATCAAGTTTGTGAGACATGATTTCCCACGCACAAAGCCATGCTGATTATCCCTAATCAGTCCTTGTCTTTCCAAATACATGTACATCCTGTCCCTCAGGATTCCCTCCAACAACTTGCCCACTACCGAGGTCAGGCTCACTGGCCTATAGTTCCCTGGCTTGTCCTTACCACCCTTCTTAAACAGTGGCAGCACGTTTGCCAACCTCCAGTCTTCCGGCACCTCACCTGTGACTATCGATACAAATATCTCAGCAAGAGGCCCAGCAATCACTTGTCTAGCTTCCCACAGAGTTCGAGCGTACACCTGATCAGGTCCTGGGGATTTATCCACCTTTAACCGTTTCAAGACATCCAGCACTTTCTCATCTGTAATCTGGACATTTTGCAAGATGCTACCATCTATTTCCCTACAGTCTATATCTTCCATATCCTTTTCCACAGTAAATATTGATGCAAAATATTCATTTAGTATCTCCCCCATTTTCTGTGGCTCCACACAAAGGCCGCCTTGCTGATCTTTGAGGGGCCCTATTCTCTCCCTTGTTACCCTTTTGTCCTTAATATATTTGTAAAAGCCCTTTGGATTCTCCTTAATTCTATTTGCCAAAGCTATCTCATGTCCCCATTTTGCCTTCCTGATTTCCATCTTAAGTATACTCCTACTTTCTTTATACTCTAAGGATTCACTTGATCTATCCTGTCTATACCTGACATATGCTTCCTTCTTTTTCTTAACCAAACCCTCTTGGCTAGATCAATTAGAATTAATGGTATTCGACTGTGGGCAAAGGACATTTTCTTCATCTGCTATCAGAACCTATGTCCCATGTTAGATTTCACAGTCAATACATCTTTAAGAAACATGCTCATGACATCACTGTATCCTCGGGTCACATGCTCTAATGCAAAGATCTCATATTTCATCTCATCTTGGATCATCTGAAAAATGACACTCTACTGGAAGCTTGCTCCTCTGTAAAACATAATTGCTTAATATTAACTCAGACACTATATGCCTGAGGACTGTAGTGTTTGTACATTCATTAGTTGCAATAAATGTCTGTTGGATTCTTCAATATCATGGTACATACACTCAGTTTCTTATGTTACAGGAGCTAACATCAGCATTGCCACATTACGCAAAATATCCTGCTGGAGGCAAACTCGCACCATGTATAAGGGGGAAAAAGTGTAAAGAAACAATCATGTAGAAATTTGGGGTGGGAAATGTGGAATGGAGACAGGCACACAGACAAACCAAGAAGCATTTTCTACCTTGTTCAAATGGATGCTAAAAACACATTTCCAGAAAATTCCAACTATTTTTTCCACTGTTTTGCAACTTATTCATTCAGCATCCCCACATTGTCACTTTCTTCAATACACATGTGTGTTAAGCAAGAACAACATGGATGATTTATGATCGAACTTAATGGCAGACATGCTCAGAAGGGCTGAATGACCAGCTCCTATATTCTTTCCCTGCAATCCAAAACACCAGGAAAACCCCTTCTGCTCTCACTTCCAAACACTCATCTGTCTTTTTTGTTTGCTATCCATCTGTATTTCAGAATCTTGCAAAATGCTCCATGTCTTATATATCCAAAGAGAAGAATATATAAATTTTAAAAAACCCTGCCATTTGTAAGAGAAGACATTAAACAGGAAAGTTCTCTTTCCTTTTTTATTTATTAATGGAAAGTGGGCATCACTGGCCAGAACAACATTCATTGCCTATCTCTAGTTGCTCAGATGGCAGGTAAGGGTCAACCACATTATTGTGGGTCTTGGCTCATATGTAAACCAGATTGGCTATGGATGGCACATTTCTTTCCCTAAAGGACATTAATGAAGCAGATGAGTTTGAATGACAAGAAACTGTGATTACATGGCCATCATTAGATTAAGTTTTTATTCCAGATTTTTATTGAATTCAATTTAATTGAATTCGTAATTTAAATTCCACCAGTTGCCAGGCTGGAATTCAAATCCATGCCTTAGGAACACCAATCTGGGGCTCTGGATTACTAATCCAGTGAAATTACTAATACACATTTTTGAAGGTTTCTTAAATATAACCTTGATTTGTACATATCAAAATCATGCAAGATGGTTCCTGGTGTCACCTGAATGCTGGAGAGTGAAAGGGGGAGGGAAGAAGGTGAATAAAAAAAAGTCTATGAGAAAAAAGAAGTGTGTAGCACAGCATCCCTGCAGATACATACACAGGACTTCAAACAGCAGAATGTGAAGTAGGCAAGACAATAAAAATAAAGTGGAAATGAAAAGGGACAGTGACCAGCTTGGAAGGTAAGAAACATGAAAGACAACTATTGAAAAAGAAAAAAGTGAATCTGAAAGAAGATTCTAAACATACATTGGTTTGGCTAGTTCTTTCTCTTTCTCAAGTACTTACAAACCAAGTAAGTAATCTAACATTAGCCAAGAGGATACTTGCTGAAAAGTGACCAGCTTGTGCAACGATGGTTAAAACATTCCAGAGGTCATATTTGATAGTTCTGTTGCTCCAAAATATCAAGCTCTTTCGTCACATTTACAGATCTTATGAACACTTCCATTGTCCAAATCGTTCACCATATCAATCTCATAAAATCATTTTTAAGAAAACAGGAAATTCCTCTCAAATGCACTACACAAATAAATTCCACTACAACTTTTGCAACAGACTTTTTTGATTAGCTGGTAGCTTATACTAAATTGTGAAATATCATTTCAATAACACAAAGATCTTCCAGCTGTCTGATTTAAAACATATATAACCCTTATCATAAACTGCAATCTGAATCTGAGCTACCATATGCCAACAACTAAATTTAGCACTAGGGAGAAGTGTCACTCACTATTATTGTAGCAAACAGGAACTAACAAAAGTAAACTTGTATTTGAAAAGTTAAAATGCAAATTAACAATTGGCTCAAAATTAATACATTATATCAAAAATATAAATTCAAAGATAGCACAGTTGTAAAATGTATAGGACTGAATATTAATATTTGGATCTGCTACTGTTGGGGAGGCACTCATCAGGTAGAAAACCCAATCCATAGACTGGATCTTTCTGTGTCTCTTTAACTGATCAATGGTGTAGCATCCTTGATCCAGGCTTCCCAACAATTTGAAGTCAGCATGATTCAAACCCACATCTGTATTGAAGGCTTAGTACTTAAAGGGGATTGTGGCATGGGGCAATGCAGAAGCATCCTATAGGCAGACAGATGAAAGATGGAGTCAAACAGGGAAGCCAGCCCCAAGGTTCTCCGAGGCACCTTTGGAGATCATGCTGTGGAAGGTATACAATTAATGTTTGACATTCAAATGTCAATTCTCTCATTGATATCCTTGGTTTTCTCTTGCAGTTGCACCCATTCCTTTCACTCTGTCTAAGTCCTGTCAATCACATCCAAAACAGCCACCTGTGCCACTCTATATTCTTCAGATTGTCACTACACAGACATACTTCAGTATCACATCCAAAAATGGTATCATTCCATCCTTTGAATACATTTATTTTGTCATGCATAATTTCCTTGTATCCCTCTTGTAGTTGAGAGCACAAAAGAAGATTCTAAACGCCAGGAAAAGACAAGCAATGTTTGGCACTCTTGTCATAGCCACTGTGAAGGACAACTCAATGGATGTAGGTCAAGTCTCAGAATGCACAGCCACTGGAGATAAAGAGATCAGTCTCTCTCAAAAAGAGATGGGAGACTTCAGTATCATGCAACCACATACACAATCAGCACTCTCTTATTGTTGGTTTGAAGTCAGTGGTCGTCAAATTTTTGAATCATAATCTTGTACGCTAAACCCTGCTCCCTGTCAGTTTGAATTCATATCTTTTATCTCCCACAGATCAATCAAGTATCACTCAGAAGTTGGCACCAGATATAGAGAAGGAAATCTCCTCGGGGAGTGTTGCGCAAAACATACACCATCAAATGACTCATGCACACAATCTCCACCAGCTCAGATACATGCAGTACTGCAAGACCTTCTATGGGTTACTACATTATTATATGGTGGACCAAGCATCATAAGCAGGCAGGAGCAGGTGTTGGAGACATGAACAACAATGCAGAGCCCCAAGATGGTGCAAGAAACTTAAGCTCAGTTCAGATGAATATGGATGTTGAGCCTTAAGGGGCACCAATCAGCACAGGTGCAGCAGTCTTTAGCACAGCCATTACAGTCTCCCTGTTTCAGAGGGCAACAGCATTTTTATAATAAGCATAAGGGAATAAGCAATCTCCTGAAGCCGCAGAGATAACACTGCACAGCAGGAACAGAAAAGGAAGGGAAAGACTTGATAGTTTCACAAGTGAAACTACTTGTATTTTTAAAGGTTTATTAAATTGTCACTTTTACTGTGAATGCTTATAAGCTATCAATGTTACTTTAAGGTTTCGGTATCGTGTAATTCCCAAATGTAACTTATCACCCACTAGGTGGCCATCAGCCTTGAGGAAAATGGTATGACCAGAATGGAGAACGAGCAATGGGTATTGGGGAAGAGGAGGAGTGCAGATTGTGGGACTGATTTGTGTTGGGAGCTTGGGTTTGTGCACAGAACTGCAGTGCCAGATGGCTGCAGTACCACATATTAGCAGAAGCAGGTTATGCATTTCTAGGATCTAGGTTTGTGGTTGCAGTTAACTTGGCCTCAATAGGCTCTTCCTCCATCAGCTGCAGACCTCTCTCCAACGCTAAATTGGCAAAGGCACACATACCACAGCAGATCATTATTGATATCCTTGCTAATGTGTACTGAAGGATATCCAACATCAATCCAGAAATCTAAACCACAACATCAGCATGTCACTGGTTTGCTTGATGACCACTCTTGTGGGTCATGTGGCTTTTATTTTATCTTTCCTAGGGCCAATTATAAGTCTATTTAAATTCTGGTCCAACTTTCCACTGACTGTCTGAAGGTATGAAGATCTTGAGCAAATTTTATAGCTGCTGAAAAAAGGTATCCCCTCTTGGATATCTGGATCAAACACAATAATTGTTTGATGGCTACCTACCTGATGTACATTAATGGAATATCAATTACTAAATAATTTGGATTGTTTGGAATTCTTGTACCCATGGGTAACCTGCTAGGCCATCAAATCCAAAAACCCTCTAATTCTGTTTAGCCTTATCAGATCTGCAAAGGATGCAAGTGGTAGTGGACACCCAGAAGATGCAACTGTACACAGCAGAGAAGATTCTGTAGATGCTATTGAAAGGTGCTGCAGGTGAAGAAATTCAGGCTTACAGCATCTATAATAGCCACCAGCAGTGTGTGCCCGCCTGGTCCACTGGTCAGGAAATCTTGTTCCAGGTGACGCCAAATGTCAGCAATCCCAGGACTCCTGAGACACGGGTGCTCTGCCATGTCTAAACAGGTTGCCCTTTGCAACAGCTTTGTTGGGGTATTTTTTTCTTTGTGCTGTATCTCAATTTTGTTTTTTAGCCCAGGTTCCCTGGAGTGACAGGCAATGAAATGGAAGGTTTCTGCTCTTGCTGGTTTGAAATAGACTCCAAAGTTAAAGATGCAGTAAGTTCTGAAGAAGAGGCAAATCAGCCCCAAAATGTTCACTCTGTTTCTCTCTTCACAGATGCTACCAGACCTGCAGAGTTACTCCACCACTTTGTTTTTATTAACAAATGCTAAAAAGCTACTGGCCGCATCTTAAATCAATGCACTACCTGTTTCAAACAACTAATTATGTTGATGTCATGCTTCAACGTAAAAAATGCTCCAAGATTGTTATCAAATTATTAAACAAAATAAGATACATGCCACATAAGGAAATATTAGGTCAGATGACCAAAAGCATGGTAATAAAGGAGCTTTCAAGGATTGTCTTAAATGTGGAAAGTGAAGTTCAGAGGTAGAGGGTGCAGCCAGAATTCAGGCCCAAAGCAATTGAAGTAGAGCAATCAAAAACAGAACAATTACATTTGGGATATTCAAGAGGCCCAAGCAAAATAATGCACACCGAGTTAACCAAGATTTTTTTTTGTTTCTTTAACTACCTGTGGACACAAATTAACCCACCTGGTAATTTAAAATTTGAACTGCCTGAATTCCAACACAATAATTGAGCAATGATGTTTGGTGGTTAATGCATTGTTATGACTGGGCTTCTCTCCCTCTCAACCCTTCCCCAATACTTCAAAGACCTCGTACCAACATACAAAATTGGCCAGAAATACTTTCTTTCATGGCTTATGACTTTGCTTTTGCCCTAAACCTGGTAATCTGGAAAAACTCCTGAGCTTTGTGTAGAAAGGAAGGTGAGATGGTATCAGAGATAACGCTGAGTTATTTCGCCTGGATTCAGGGGGAAACTGTCTAATTTTGTGATATTGGCCAATATATATGAATGTTTCATTTGTCATTAAAAAGGATATTCAATCTTCAAATCTTTATTACAATTCTATGTTTAAGGATAACGGAGATATATTTTTTGAAACACAGTATGTGCTGCAATGAAAGGCTACTAATAACCAGTTTTCCATTGCTCTACTTTGTAAATTTATTTACTGGCATTTTGAAATCAGTTTTCTGTTTACAAAACACACTCAAGGACTGGAAAGCCAACACTTATTCATTACTATTTTAAGATACTAGTATAAAAAATGGGACCATGTTTTGAACTGCCTATAAAGACAGCATGTTACAATATTTTTCAAGATAAATTCAACATTTGAAATCCATCAATCTTAATGTCATGCAAACACGAGCCAGTTTATTGATCCAAATTCTGGGTTTTTTTTATATCATCATCTTCTATGAGACACCAGTGAGACTTTTCACACACCAACCTACCTTTCAGTATGTCATTATTTAATAGAAAATTATGGACAGTTTTGTGCTGAGGAAGTATGCTAGGATTTTGAAAATGCACAAAACAATGTCACTTATTATCCCAACAACGGCAGGAGGGCAACAATTTCAGCTGGTAATATATGATGACTGAGTTCAGCCAGAGCTGAACATGATTAATGCCATTGAACACTAAGTGTCAAGAAACAAGTGTTTTGTTTCTTTTCACCTGTAATACTTCTCAACTTGGGTGTTTTTATTCAATTAAATTCTATTATATATACACTGTATATTTTAATCAATTACTTAATATTTTTATAAGGCTTCTAATATCTGTTGACTACAATCATCTGCACCATCTGCATTAACCTACGCTTGCTCTCTAATCTTAGACTGGCAGACTGTTTCTCCTAAAATTAATTATTTTCTGCTAACAATTGATTTTATGTCAGTTTCTCTCTATCCAATTGTTATGTCAATTGTTCAATCACTGTGTGAAGGAGTTGAAGCACCAATGTAATTGATAGGAAAGATGTTGTTGGAAAAGATACTGTCGGTGTAAATGACCCTGAAGTCAGAAACATCACTCTTTCAGCTGAACAACTGCTTAGCCATCTTTCTTAATCCAGTTTCCTCTAAATATTTATAAAATTTCCCAAATTTTCCAACCACAGGCTGATGCATTAGCCAAGACAGTGCAGGTACAAAACAGAATTCCATAAGAGCATGCCTGTGTCCCATCTTGCTGCGTTGGTAATCTGGCTGTACAGCAGTATTTTCCTTCCTTAAAGTGAAAATCCAAACACTTAGCTCTGGCTTTGAAAACAAATAGCTACAGCCAATTCTGCAAATTCTTTCAAAGTACAAACCACATCCTGCTTTCCAACCTGTTTAGTGACCATGTGTAATATAAATGTTTTCAAGTGAGCCACTATCTCAGCTCTGGACTATTTTGACAATTGCCTTTATATCTGCTTGCAAAAGTGCTTTAAAAAGATTGTTTCTTTACAGTTAGTGACTCCAACTAAAATGGTTTTTGAAAATTACTCGAATCTTTTCAGTTCCACAAATCTGCTTGTATTCTTTGGATTCTTCTATCTGTGCCAGTAAAGCAACTAATATTGTTTTAGTCTGCATGATGTTCTACTTTACTGTTCCCCTTTCTTCATGTTACATCTTGGTTCAATTATGGTTGCCACTCTGGTACCCCTC